>NC_073723.1:54210323-54516073 GCF_023634155.1 Falco peregrinus | reverse complement strand
GTGGAATTTATCCTTCACCTTGCAACACAAATTGTATTTTCTTACAGTCAAGGAATATTTTCTTATCAAGCACAAAGCTGTATTTCCAGCCAAAAGAGAAAAAATTAAGAAAAAATTGCTTGTGTCTTATGGGAAAAACAGATGAAGTGACTCTGGTTAAGAATGATTCTTTCTTTCCTGCCTTTTTTGAACTGGTTAAAAGCTAAAATGTGAGCACTGAAGTTAAAATTTAATATGAACTCACTTGAAGACAACCCCATAGGAAATAACAAAAAGTAGCCTCGATGGCATCAACATCCTCCAGAGAGATCACTTGACCTGCTCCAGTCGTGAATTTTGAATCCAATTTAGGTATATATCAGAAAGATCTATCTCAAGCTGTGGCTGTAGTATATTATTTTCTGAAATTCCAATATACTGATAAAATAAAATGATGAGAAAAGTAAACAATGGCTTTTAATATACAGGTTTTCTTAGACCGTTGTCAAAGCTTGCCAGTTTAATAGTGTAGATAGAGTAGCTAAAGCAGGCATGTGTGCAGTGAGGTGATTGCATTTTATTACTGCAAAACTAAAAGGCCTTTTTGCAATAGCTTATTAAAGGTAGAAAGAAACAGTAGGTCTTTTTATTCAAAATCCCTTCCTATTCAAGAGATCTAATCTGATGGCAATGTGGAAATGTAACATAAAAGGATACATTTTGGGGTTTGGTGTCATAGGCACTTCTAATCCCCCTGACTCTCAGAACAGTATCAAGCTGTCGAAAACTGTGACAGGTAGTTAATCCCACTTAATGAATACAGCTCCATTTGTTTTTCAAATGCCAAACATATAAATACAGTGTCAGTGAAGATAAATTCTGCCTCACTTTGTGCACCTAAAGTCTAATTTACTCTAGACTTTAACTTAGAAGTGTTTTCTTTTTAATTCTCCCCCCCTTTTTTGACTTTCAGGAGTGAATTTGCTGTGATTTAGTGGCTACAGCTGACACAATCCATTTTCCTTTAAGTTACTGATAGTATTTTCCTCAAATGAATTATTCACTTATCCTTTCTTATTACCTAAAAGCTCCAAACAATAAGTGCTTAATAAGATCATAATCTGATTTAGCTGATCTTTAATTTTAATTTCTTGCTTATACTAAGTAGAAGTTCTTCTGGTTTTAATGTAAATTAACTTTCCCTTCACTGCTAGCATGCTCTGTGAATGTAGAAGAATGATTTTCATCTTCACAATTATTTTTATATTGTTTCTTTAACAAATTTATTCTAAATATTGTGGATAGTAGTGGTATAATTCCCAAACAAGAGTCCGGAAGTTGTGTTTTGACTTCTTACATCATCGTGTAAAGGAAGGTTGATATTAATTCTGGCAATTTAGACACTAAGTCAGAATTCTAGTGCAGATTCTTTGATTTGATCTTCAGTCCATTTTTATTTTTCAGAAGACTCTTGTCTTTTCGGTGCTGCAAACGTGTTATGTAGGTTATTCAGAAAATATGATTAGGACTTTCATGAAAAAGCTGGTTTCCCTTAGGAAAAAATGAAGTTTAAATGCCTCAAAATCATTCAAAGAAAAAGGTCAATATAACCAAATAAATAAGATTTAAAGAAACAGAAGGAAATACATTCCAAGAACATAAAATTTCCCTTTTTCAGAATTAAAAAAAAAAAAACAAACAAAAAAACCACCAACAATCTGGTTTTTTTTTTCTTTCAGAAAAAAAAAATCATCTGTGTTTATTCATACTACACATAAAAATAAATTAAAACTGATTTGATTAAAAAAGGAATTATAGGGAGGAAAGATATGGAAGTACTTTTACTAGAGTTTTTTATTTCTATTCTTAATCAGAATAAAAAAGGAAAAGTTGACTCTAAATTCTATGTGGTATGAGATTTCCATTATTTTTCTATAAAGACATATCTGGAGTGCAGAAAATACATGTACTTTCATATATTAGCTTTCAGGCCAAAAGCATATTTTCATGCTAAGTCCATGCTTATGTGTATTTTAGAAAATACGGAAGTTCCTTTACTCTCTGCCAACAATGTGCACTCACAGCCCAGAAAGCCAACCTTATCCTGGGCTGCATTAAAAGAAGTGTGGCCAGCGGATCGAAAGAGGTGATCCTGTCCTTCTACTCCAATCTCATGAGATCCCACCTGGAGTGTTGCATCCAGGTCTGGAGCTCCAAGCATAAAAAATACATTGACCTGTTGGTCCAGAGGAGAACCACAAAGATGATCGGAGAGCTCCTATGATCTTCATATCCTCCTATGAAGACAGACTGAGAGAGTTGGGGTTGTCCAGCCTGGAGAAGAGAAGGCTCCAGGAAGACCTTATATCAGCTTTCCAGTGCCTAAAGGGGGCTTAAAAGATGGGGACAGACTTTTGAGTAGGACCTGTAGCAATAAGACAAGGGATAATATTTCTAAATTAAAAAATGATTTAGATTAGATAATAGGAAGAAATTCTTTATCATGATGGTGGTGAAGCACTGAAACTGGTTGCCCAGAGGAGTTGTGGATGCCCCATCCCTGGAAGTGTTCAAGGCCAGGCTGGATGGCCCTTTGAGCAACCTGGTCTGGTGGAAGATGTCCTTGCCCATGGCAGGGGGGATGAAACTAGATGATCTTTAAGTTCCTTCCAACTCAAACTATTCTGATTCTTGCAGCCATTTTCCTTACAAATCCCAACTATATAAAAATCAATATAAACCAAAAGGGCTCTCAAAAGTCACAAAGTGCTAAGTCTATATGTCTGAGAGTACAAAATTGCATTTATCAAATCTAAAAGCCAATAATGAAAATTTAGTCTTCTGTTTTTAAAGCTGAAATCTGTCCTGGTTTTTTAGTCAATAGCAAAACTATTTGATTTTAGTGGCTCATCCCTGGGAAGAACAATAAATGTTAAAACATCATTAACATTAACTCATATGCTTAAGGAATAACAGTTCAAAATCATTGGACTTTATTCCTTTTATACCAAGATATTCCAGAAGGCTGAGAAAAGAAAACACAGGGTCATAACCTTACACATAATTCTATGAGTAAACATGTAAATGTTTGTGCCTCCTGTTTCTTTTTAAAGGTCTAGACCTTGAGGTATACACAGTCATATGGAGGACCAATAGTAAGTAGGAATTGGAGTACAATGTAAAATGTCAGAATCTGGCCCATGCTGTTCTTCTATACAAGAGCTGAAGGAACCATGGGTTTGCAGAACTGTCTGCCTGACCCGAATTTTTGCAGAAACAATGCAAAGGAAAACAAAACAAAGCAAAACGATCCCATCCCTTAAAATTCTTGACTGGGTAATGAATTTATAAAGAGCTAGAATATAACACGGAGAGTAGTAAAAGACAACATACATTATAAAGAACAAAACCCTTCAAACTGCCCTAATTTCTTTTTTATCACGGGTTAAGAGAACTTTCTGAGTGAAGGAACAATGGATGCGATTTTTTTTTTTACTTTCCAGAGGTTGCACACTGTTTTTCTGACATTATTATGAACAAGGAAATGTGATTTATATAGAATTTAATAATGTAGATACAGACACAGTAGTAAAGCTATATTAACAGAATATGGATGCTATATGTTCTCTTTACTCATGTAATTCAAAGTCATTTAGCTATCAGTTACGGTATGATCAACAGTATGTAATGTCCCAGTCATGCTCTGAAGGTAGTGGAACTTGTCACTATTTTCATCAAAATTTGTAAAAGACATGGTACTTGCAAGGTTTATTATTGATTCTAAGGTGAGTAGGCTACCAAGCAATCCAGAGGAAAAAAAAAAATAATTTATACATGACCCTAAGAATATGCAAAGATGAACCAAAAAAATTGTTATTCAGGAAGAACAAGTAGGAAAAATAATGAGCTGCAGGTGTAGAGTGGTGAATGGTAGTCTGTGCAGCAGGTCTCCAGAGGAGGACTTGTGCATTACAGCAGAACATAGGCTGGATAGGAATTAGCAGTCCTATGCAGTGGTGGACATGTCAGCCTTGAGTGCATAAGCATGAATGCAATTTGTAAAATTTGTGAAATATTTTTTGCCTGTTTTTAGTGGCTTGTGGTAGACCAGTATTAGCTTTTTAGCACACTGCATTTCAGGAAGAAAACAATGATTAGAAGTCTAGAAAATTACTTGTAATGAAAGAGTGAAAGAAATGGGATTACTTACTTGGAAAGTTTATGTGGAAAAGGTACTCAGATATGTAAAGATGACGGGGATAAATTAGTCTCCAGATCTACTATGTGTAGGATAATAAGATGCAGTCTTACAGCACAATAAGAAAAATTCCAATTGCAGACTAGGGAGGGGAAAAAAAAAAAGACAAAACTAACAAATTACTGAGATATAAAGTCTAAGAGGAATGCAGAATATCCATTACACAGTTTAGCCAAGTATGTCTCTGGAATAACATCACTATAGCTGACCCTGCCATGAGGCAGAGAAATAAATAGTCTATACGGCATCACTCCTCTGTTTCCCTGCATAATATAAATCTCACTGTGGATGGGTTTAAAAATTATTCCACCTCATGTCTTTCTTATCAGACATCCCTGATCTCCACAGGGACAAGTTTCTCTAGTCTCTTTCTGTGCACTCTTTCTTTCAGTAAATCATCTAAATAATGTTCACCTGTCATCAAACACTGGTTCTGTTCCTTTTGAAAACAAATACAATAGCAAAACATAACCCAAGTTTACCTTGCCATTTCAGTCCATGAAGTGTGGATTAGAATATTCACTGTAGTAAGATATCATTGCTAGCAACGTTAATTTTGCATTCTTTTTTATTTTCTTTTTTTTTAATGAAAACACTCAAACTAAGGACTCTGCTGCTCACCTTTTTCCAAGCACTCTGTAAGTTTACTATACCTACCGACAATAAATCTCTTAAATCCATACTCACTCATTTGCTTTTACACTGCTTCATTCTCATTCCCAAAGCATCAGAAATGGGTCATCAGCTGATGTGCAACTATGACAATCTACTTAGAGACTCACTTTATGGTTGACGTTATGTGTTATGAGTGGATCTGCTAAGTAGCATCTTGCTGCTGTCTTTTGGCACAACTAAAAAATGATCATCTCTTGTGCTTATGCTGAAATCAGTAGAATCACTAGAGCATACCCTGAGTGCCAATCGAGGACAAAATTTGGTTATGTAGTTTGCTGAGCAAAGTCATTTCTAAAAGAGATGAAGGTATGTATCTGCAATGATGTCTGCCTGAGAAGATGTTTCAAATTCATTGGAGTTACATCTCAGCTCTCATCTACCTGGTAGAGAGGATGAACAGTCATGGATCTTTCAATTTAGATCAGGTATTTCATCAGTTTAGAGAACTGACTTCTTTTTCTAGTGAGATTTTCCTTTTAGCAGATGAGAATAGCTCTTTCAAATGGATCACGACTTCCAGAATGTAATTTGTCCTTTTTGTACTGGAAACAGGATTTTGATCAAAATATTCTGAACTTTAAGGATATTTTGAAACTATTCATGATGTTAATAGGCTACTTTTCCCTTTTAATTTAGATATAATTTTACTTTCCTTTCTCAGTGATTTTTTAACTCATAGTAAATAATAGTATAAGCTGACTTTTTATCCATTTTCTTCCTTCTGATGGTGCCATCCACCTATGAACAAAGAAGTGCCTAATGCAAATCAGGCAAGTTTTTCTGCCATACCCTATAACAAGTATTTTTGGGCCCATCATACTATTTACAGTATCCTAATTGTCTGTCTCCTAATTCACATTATGTTAATTACTGACATATTACACTACAGTGCTCTAACACAGCTATCTGAAATATGTTTACTTGTAGTAATTAGAAGTAGCAGAAAATAATAATTTTTGTTGTAAGATAACAGGCAAACATTATTTTTTTTAATCAATGTTACATTTTCAGTCATTTTTCAGTCATTATGACTGCATCTTTTACTTATCTTCATTTTTCTTCTTAGCGAAAAATAAATAAATTAAAGCACTGGCATTCTGTCACTGTGCTACAAAAAAAAAAAAAAAAAAAAAAAAAAAAAAAGATCCTATGCTATTTGGTCTGGAAATATAAGCAAAAATCTAAATGTACTATTAGCCTTTAAGATACTTTTTTTCAAATGTCAGTCTTTGAGGATGAAAACATGTTTGCTTTGTAAAGCTCTTAACATTTCAAGCTGAAAGGCTTGAACAAGCTTTGAACTCTAGAGTTTGTGATGCTGATAAATTAAAGGGAAAAATAACATTAAATGGTACTGTAGCTTGTGAAGCTGCCTTCTTTAAGTCTCTCAGCATCTCAAAGTCCTCAAATGCACAATTTTCTTGGAGCAGCCTCTGAGCCAAAGAACCCCATGCATCCTGTGGAATGTTGCTGCTTTATTTGGAAATATCCTTATAGGAGGCATAAAATGAAAGTGAATTCTCTATAATGTGTCAATAAACAGCTGGCTATCTGAACCATTTGCTGTCCATAGATACTGAAACGTGCCAGTGGAAATAGAGTGCAGCGCTGACTCAAAACATCTTTGTGCCTGACCTTCACATCTCCCACCTTTGACTAGGGCCCGCCAGCTCTGAGATGCTGGGAGCGACAGTCAAGATTTAGCTGCTTGCAAGAAAAAACTGTGTGTTTGATTTTCTGGCCTTTGAAAAGTCTATTTCTTGTTGGTCTTGGTATTTAGTCCTCCCACCCCATCCCTCCTTCTCTCTTGAACTCTGCCCTTTTTCCCAGGATTGAGAACATATTTCTTTTTTTCTTTAAATTAACACAAAATGAAGATAATAAGATGACTTCTAATTAATCATATATGCATGTGACTTCTCAGAAAAGCTGAAAGGAGGCCTATGAGTACAATTTCTATGGGAACAATTGCAACACAGATTTCTGGATTAGAAAATTGTTTCCTACTGAGAAAGCAAAAGGGACAAAAAAGGACTGTGTTCCTTAGAGAATATTTTTCAAGCTGCTTCACAGGTATAGCACAGGTATTCATAAGTTTGTGTGGATTTTCCTATTAGATCTTCCACCAAAAAAACCCTGAAAGACTGTCTTTTGTCTTATGTGTCCTTTCATCACAAGGCAAAGTAATAAAATACTAATAATGGCTCACAGAGGCTGTAAAGAGACCCTAAATCCTTTAAACAAATGGTTATAGTCTAATTGTTTCATCTGCTCATTGGTATTATAGCCTTCCATCAACAGTGTATTGTTGAACTTGTAGACTCTCCAAGTCACAGATAGGCTTTAAAGAGAGAAGATAACTTTCATTTGTTATGGGCAATAAAACCAGAGTCTCTACTGACTGTCTGACAAGGAGGCGCCTGATACTGTGGATACAGTCAGGCAGAACACAAATTGAAACAGTGGCTAAAGAGCAAGGTAATGGAGGAATAAGAAGTAAAAAACCTGCACAATAAAAATATATTGCAATGAGAGAAAATTAGAAAATGGGGAGTAGAGCCTAAAAATAGAACAAACCTGTCCCTTGAAGCCATATACAGTAGGCATGGCTGCTGCTGAAATGGTACCATGCTGGTTTGTCTTTAGTTTAGACTCAGCAGCTGGTGATACGTGGAGGCTGGGTTGGAAGAACATGCCGGCGTATTTGCACAAGTTGGCATTCACGCACCCAAATGCTCACTGTATTCCCCCAGTCCACTCTGTGTCATTAAGATGTTTCTACCTACCATAGAAGGTGTCTGTAAAACGGCAATTATTTTGGTTTAATTCTGTACCTTCCAGCATGGATTAAAAAACCCCACAGATCTTGGAGATGTGACTCAAGTTATTTCCTGGTCAGAAGATGTTACCTAGAAAGAAAACTTAGTTATTAAATCAGATAGCACAGACAACAAAGATATTACGTACAAATGGACACACATGCACACACAAATACATCCCCTGCATTATGCAGCTTTTGCAGTTTTTTCTCCAACCTGTCTCCAGCTTATTTGATGCCACTATCTTATAATGACACCTGCTAGAAAAGCTTAGTGGAGCCACTGACAGCTCGCCTGGAGTCGCTGCCTGTCAGTGCCTCATTCTCAGTCAGCAACATATACCAGCTCAAAAGTATGCTATATTTCTAATTTCCCTTTCTTTTTCCTTGGGGCAACCTATGCTTGCTATCACTGTGGATAATACTCCTAGGCCTATTTTCCTGCCAGCACCTCTTTCTCCTGAAGTGAAGGTGCAAATGAGATCTGGAAACCACCAAAGTCTAATCGTGCACTTAAATTATAAATCCCTGGCTAGAAAAAACCTCATTGCTCCAATTCCTTTCATGTCCACAGCTAATATACTCAGTATTTCAACAGCAGTGTTTTCCCATTGTTTCAGGTTACTTTTTAAAATGAACTTTTTGCTAGTTTTAATATATGAATGCTTGACTTGTAATGGCCATTTTGGCTTAGTTTCTCTGAGGACAATGGACAAATATCTCACAGTGATTAAGTATTTTTTTCCCTTCCTCTTACCACCAGGTTTTTTTACTCCTCTGGGGTAAATGCAAACATCCTTTTGTACAATGTGTCAAGTTAAAACTTGCACTGACAAAACAAGTGAGGTTTTAATTTTATTTTCATCCACTAAAATCCAGAGTGGTATATTAGTCTGAAAATGGTAAAACCAGAATGTGATTAAATCCTTAAAATTTTAGTTTCATAGTTTCATTGGCTTTTGGGTTAGGCTCTGAACAGTCTCCATGAACAGTTCCATAGAGACAGCAAGGAGGAATTTGGGATCACATTTGTGCCAAGTGCTCCAGACACACCCAGCAAAATGATGCAGGATTATTACATATAAAATACTCTTTTAAGACTATATTTCAAATTATGAATCCAAAATTCCAATTTACTATGAAACTGGATTTTGCCTTAGATTAATGAAACGTTTCTATTTTTGTAATGAAAAACTAAATAGTGATGCTAGAAAGAAAAGAGGCTCAGCGGATATTGGGGATTCAATCTGTTCCCGTTGACCCAGGAGATAGTATCAATCAACTTCTCTTAGCATTTTCTTGAACTATGCTCAGAAGAAGCTTCACATCTGAGTGGATATCCCCTACACTAGTTTTTTTTTTTTTTTTTCTGTCAAGCATGTACGTCCAACACTTAGAATTCACTGGCTATCAGATTATTTGCATAAGTAATCTTACAGAGTTTTGCAACACAGACTCTAAGCTTATAATGAAAAAATAATAGCATACAGATTTTTATGTAAGTGGGTTTCTGATCCTTTTACCTGTATAAATTAAGATGTAATTGGGTTTTAGAAAAATTTCATTAAAGAAAAAAACCAAAACCCCAAACACATTAAACTTCTGACCATATGCTTTCACAGCAGATTTCTGCTTCTATTCCAGAGGACTGATTATGCATGCACAAAGCTACATCCTTAACTTCAGATGGAGCAGCGTCCATACAAAGAAACTTGTTCTACATAGACTGAGCACTCTGGCAACCAGGGAAACAAAAGAAAGCTGCCTGATTTAGATAAACAGTCACAAACTGGTAGGTAAGTTATAATTTCAGATTCTACATTGCAACCTACAGAGTAAACAAATTCACACACACAAAAGACCTGTCAAGTAATTGAGAATAACAAATATATGCAAGAAAGTTGTGATACGTTTGCAGACATTCTGCAGACAGAAAAAGAGGCTAAACTTATTTAATAAATGATTCATAGTGAATCATTCTTTCAGTTTGGTAGCAAAATAAAATGTATATCTTCCATGATTTCCATGGGAACTTGTAGACCTGGGAAAAATTCTTTAGGTAGAAATTTTGGCTTTCTTACAAAACTATCTATAAAGAGATCCAGCAAGCTAGACTCCATGTTTAGCATCATGATTTCACCACACATTTGTCTCTTTATAAGCAAAGCCACTGAAGAAAATGAAAGCTTTCTCCTGTTAATCTGCTAGCCTGCATAGACATGGTTCAGCAGGAAATCCCACCTAAAAAGTGTCACGTAAACTGCTGTCAATATAAAAGGTGAAATCAAACACTTTGCTTCAATTGGGCAGGCTATCAGAGACTTGTTTTCTCTCTTATTCCACTTTCATAAGCTGTCCTTTTTCGACAGACCTGGTTTAGTAGCAGCAAATTCTGCATCCCTCAGGAAAGTGAGCGTGAAAGTTTGGCACCTTGAGTCTTTGCCTTTGACACTTCGCGAGCTAGATCCTTGCGGCTTACTGAGGTGCTTTTATTTTTTCCCCTTTTTCTTCTGATAGGGTGATATGTATGCAGTTCAGAAAGCATTCCCACAGACAACCCCCCAAAGGACAGACAGCCTGTGTATCTGATTGCAAATCAGCCAGCTACCTGATTCCTAAAACAGAAGAGTAATTGGCTGGGGATTTTATCTGTTTCTTTGGCTGATGCCAATAAGCAGGTGTGTTTATTCACAATTTATTTACAGAACACAGATTGATTTCAGGAGAGGAACATCACCAGCCTCTGCAAAGTGTGAGCAAATGATTTCTTCTGGGTCCTCAAATAATCTGTTATTGTGAAGGTATCTGTTTGTATTGGTCTTTATCTCAGGGTTTTACAGCTAAACACTGAAAATGCACAGGAGACTCAACATGGGGTAAAAAGGTTCTTGTTTCCTAAAGAAAACCTGCAGAATTAGTGCTTCATAAGTAACACAATTAGCTGAATAAACACACCCTACACCTGCCTCAGGCTTCCTGGACAGTATTAGGTAACTCCATGTTGCTCACTAATTCACACAGCTCCTCCCTCACAGGTGGTCAGGAAGCAGATGTATATAGTTAGGAATACATCAAGATGGCATTTATGCTATCAAATCTTCGTTGTGTTAGTCTCAGAAGTCACCAGCTCACCAATTCATATTGATGAACAATGAAGCATAACTGTTTCTGAAATCCACCTTCCTAGGAAATTGCTTTGTTGTTGTTGTTGTTCCCTTCACTAAAAATTACACTTTTTCTCTTCCTTCTCTTAAAATTGCCAAGATGCAGTCAAAAACTTCATCATATCCTGTTTAGAAGTTAAACTGATTTTCCCAATAAGATTATCTTAGACAAGAATATTTCCATTCATGATGAGGAGTATAATTATACTAATATTATTTTGTTATGGAGGATCTGATTTAGAATTAGGCATTCTTATCTGAAAAAGTCCATTTTGTGAAGTTATACTGGTAAATGTCACTTCTGGTTGGTTTTTTTTGTTTGTTTGTTTGTTTGTTTTTTCCTGAGCAACTTAAACATATTCTGCCACAGATGACTTATCATTCATATATAACTTTTTAGCTGCTTAAAGCAGTTTAAAAATGAAAAGCACTAGGTAAATGGTGATGATAACTCAATTTTAAGGTCAATACTTGTCTTAAAAAATTAATGAGTTGTATACAAAGATTAATTTCTACAGGAAGTGTTTAAATGTTTTTCCTCTTATAATCTATCTGAGTCTGAAGTGTACATCCTCTCAATGTGATTATCACAGATGCAGTATTAAATTACAATGCAGAGCACAATTTAATTCCAGAGAAGTATATGAATAATAATAAAAATAAATATCTGAGTAGGATCTCCATCAAAGAAAATAAAATTCTGTGTAAATCTGTTTCCAGGAATAAATGATGCCTAATAAGTTCATAATTACCTTATTGTGATAAATATTAAATTAATGGAGTAAATGATTTTGTGTATAACTTTTGATAAATCACAAAATAGCAGCATGTTATCAGTTTACTTTAATGCAACCCCAAAAAAATCTGCATTCAATACATAGTCTTATGTCTGCAGTGTTGTGCCTAATGCCAATCAAAATTCAGCTTTAGTGACATTGCTCACTGAGATACTAATTTCTTGCAAAAGAAACACCATATGCATTTGGATTATTTTTATTATTTTTTTTTAGTACCTTCTGCTGAAAGGTTTTTCTCTAAGATTCTGATTAAGAACCAGACTCTGATGTAAGATGTGTCCTTTTCTTAACGAGCCAAGAAAACCCATTGTTTACTGCATTGAAAGTGTAAAAGTTGTTCACTGAAATGATAGAATTTTACATTGCCGATACAACTGTATGTACTTTTTCATACTTCTCTATTAGTTGCAGGTGCATAAATTGCTCATTGCAGACAGAACAGGCAGCTTACCCTCCCTAATAAATGTGTATTCTCATATCCTTAGGGAAATGTAAATGTAGTTTCAGCCCATTCTTGTGCAGACCAGCCACCTCATTAGCTGGTCACAATTATACTGTGTCTCCATGCTTGTGTCTCATTCGTTTTTTCTTTCTTTTTTTTTTCTTTTTTTTTTTTTTTTTTTTCTTGGACAGTAGTGTTCACATACACAAAGAACTTTTCACAACATAGACAAAAAATCTTCTTTCTCCATCCAGTCTGTTTTCCAATTCTACTGACTCATAAAGTCCTCACAACTTGCATCTCCAAAGAAGGTCATTCCCGACGAATGGAACCTAATTACAAGATAAAAATTAATAAGTTAAGTAAATACGAGTCTATAGAACTCAAAAGTTCTGGAATATAGAATTACAGGGTGTGAGGAGACAAGCTGGAGTGAGCCCATATTGATACTGCATCATGACTTTGAGACTGTAACAGTTTGGTGCAAAAACAAATCACTCAGTAGTGTTTGCAATGTTATCCAAATAGGTAAAGGTACCTGAAAGAGGTATTTTTCAAGAGGCAGAATGATCACTGGTTGGAAGAAGACAAGGAAAAGAAGAAGTGGCATAAAACAGACAGCTAATGAAAGAAGGAATGAGGAAAAAAGTTACCTTTGCCATCCTTGAATATGTACGTGACAACCTGAAAACACCTATCTGTATCTTTTATAGTACTTTCATATTTTTCTTTCAAGACATGGGATTTTCATTAATTTTTTTGAAAATCAATGAGCATCCTCAGTAAATGGCATGGCATGTGGACACATATGTGAAGAACTTCTGCAATGCAGTGGCAACAGAAAAAAATGACTCGTATTAGAAAATTATTATTATTACAAAAACCAATTTGTCACTCCCAATGGGGACATGACACCTGAAATCTAAATAAAGAGGAGCTTTTGGCTGTGATAGTATCCCTGTGATATCCCTAGGTGTCTGCCATTCCTTCAGAATCCAGTAAACACACCTCACCACACTGGGAAACTCATTCAGGAAAAGCCAGATTTATTTATGGTTTCTTCTTAGTAACTTATAGTTACCTTTATTTATGGTTACCTAAAGGTAACTTATGGTTACCTTTATTTATGGTAGCCTGAACAGTCCTCAAATTTTCCCTTATTTTATTTTAATTTCTGATACTTCATTGAATTATTTTCTTTCAATTACATTCTTATCTTCCCTTTTTTTCCATTGTAGGTTCTTACACATTTTAATTCTCTCATTTTTGTTGTGTTCCTCTTCTTGCCCATCTTTGCTTTTCAGATTATTGTTCTTCATGCACTAAATTGATGCTAGAGGCACAAACCCTAAAAAGAACACAAATGCTCTTCAGAGAAAAGACATCTGTCATCCCCAGCTCCTTTATGACAACCAGCAGTAGGGTTTAAATTTTGCATATTTATATTTTTTAATATATTTTATATATTTGTAAAATTTAGTAGATATTTAAAACAAATGTCTGAGACAGCATTGAACAAGGCTGTGGAATCATAGTTGGGCCACCACTTCTTACACTGTATCACTGTCTGTGTTTTTGTGTTGCACCTGGCAAATTGGGAAGTAATAGCAGAAATGGTTAGACGTTGTTTAATATGTTTTAATCCTAGCTAGAGTCATGTAAAACTGTCTGCTGCATGAGTAATTGGACATGATACAGTAGGATAGTAAGACAGTCAATTGGCCTTGGAAAAAAAGGCATCTTATTTGATGGTATTCAAAAAATGGTCAAATTACAGTTATTAAATCTTGATTTTGACACAAGAATAGTTTTAATCCTGTGCAGCAGTCAGGATAGTTAAGCAAGGAGCCTGCAAAGTCTAGCGATAGAAGAGGGAATGCTGATTTGTCCCCACTGATACACTGATTTAAAACTTGATGAATCTGAGCTGTGGTTTGAATCATTCACAAAACTGGCTGCCAGGGCTGAAATTTGGATAAGGTCATGAATGTAGAGAGTGTTGCTACTTGGCATTTCCACAAATCATCCCTCTCAGAGCTTCATTCTCTGGCTGACTCTCATGCAATAAAGCTGCAATGCCTTGTGTTTGTTTTCTCAATAACTTACAGTTTCATAATTCTAGGAGGTTTCTCTTTCTGGCTCTGCCTTGCTGAGAAGAGCTGGAAATCACTCTCTAATAACACCTGGGAAAAGTAATTGAAAATATGCCCTTAAAAAAAGAATCAAGTTGTTATTTATTTTCCAAGACAAAGCCAAGGCACTCATCCCAGATATTCTTGACAGTGAGAATGATAGAGGAAGGATGATATTTTATTGGGCAGTCTCTCGCTCGTGCTCTGGCTCTCACCCCAACACAATGACTACAATCAAGAAAAGGAAATTGCATGTGTCAGTGTCCTAAGGAGAAAAAGCAAACAGGGCTTATAATAGCAATGTTTTGAAATTCAGTTATTACAGGGAGGTTATATGCAACTCTTCAAGCCCAGGAGGACTGGTTGGGGGTGGGGGGGCAGAAAATGTGGCTATTTATTGATACAGTAGTTCCTCAAATGCCCAGCTGTGAGAATAAGTATTTCTTACAAGGTAGAAAGTAAAAGGACTCAATAAATACAGTGACCTGAAGCACTGAGACATTTCTATCACTTATGAAGTAAAAAAAGTATCGGTATTTAGTCTTGTTCAGACAATGGTGAATTAAAAATTAATCACAATGGTAAAATCTGAGGAATAATGAATAAACAAAGGCCATGATCTTACATGGCATTCAAGAGAACAGGTAATTGTTTGGCCTGTGTAAGGAAGCAAACTTCCCTTCAAGGATCTCATCTGTTGAAAGAAACAATATTGCACAGCATGACTGATAATATAAAACTATTGTTTTAATTTTGTAATCCTGTATTAAATATGAAGTATGTTGAACAGTCATGTGTTACTGTATCTGCCTGAAACCTTATATCTATTGTTCTGAACGAAAAGGTGAAATGGAAGAGTCCTCTAGCTATGGTGTACTATGATGTATGAGCTATTTTCTGTGGGACTTCAAACACAATAATTTGTCAGAATCTAAGTTATAGCTTTACTCGATAAAGGCTCCCAGATCCGGACAGAAAAGGCCCAATTTCTTTGGATTTGACTTAGTAAAAAAAATCTAGTATGTCTAATTTATTTTTCTTGGTAATGGGAATATTTGTCTGGACAATTTAGGTAAGAAAAATGCAGATCTTAATACTCTCAGCCCACATCATTATGTATGTAAATTAATTTGGTAACAAAACATCAAGTTTTCTGTGCAGGCAACCAAGGCTTATTGTGACACTTAATAAGGGGATGTCTGACTACACAGATTTAATAATTAGTATAAAATAATAAAGGGGTTCAAACTTAATGAGACCAAACTCAAAAAGTTTAAAGAGAAAATACTGTGGACAAAATTTGTATCCAGTACAGAAGTGTACATAAGACATCTGAAGAACAGATGAGATTTCTTCCTGATGTCAGTAATGACATGCATGTAGTGATATGAACAAACAAGCACAGGAGATAGAAAGGAGCGAAAGAGTTAGGATAATATGCTATGCATATTATTCCAAGAAAAATACAGCAAAGGTAGTGACATGACAGGCTTGTAGTGAGTATCAGTTTTATCCTACTGGCCAAGTGAAAAACTAGGGAAGATGGTCATGATACATCACTGCACAAACCTCCTGGCATGAATATGTTGCACGTATCAGCAGAATAGTACAAGGTGTGCAGTGAGATGTAACTGTAGGATACATTGCAGATGAGGAACTCAGCAGCAGTCGCATTACGTCCTTGGCTGCAAGGCAGATTAAGAAACACAGAATGATAAAGTTATGTGTTACCATCTTAAAATGGGTCTAAAGGAAAACCTCAGAATTTTCAAAAGATCAAAGTAGTCATATCCCTGAAACCAAATTAAGAAAAAACGTAGGTCACAGCACACCACGGTTAGCATTTGTATTCATATAATTTGGCACATTCGTTGAATATTCCGTCCACGTAGAGCATTAATAATATGTTCAAGGAAAATGTCAATAACTAGATATCTATGTAATAAGTACCTAGGGAAAAAAACCCAAAAAACCCAAAACAACAAACAACTGAAATGAAATCAGTAGATAAGAATGGATCTGTTCATGGAATCTACACAGGGTATCCATAAACATAAGTAAATGAAAATTAAAAAAGTAATACTTTGACAAGGCATTAGGTTGCATGAGATATTTACCAGAACAACGAAAAGCCAGACTTTCTACACCTCTGATGCCAGTGTTGCTTGCAATAGATTAATTGACACAAATATCTAGGCTCGAAGAGGACAAGGAATTCTGGCATTAAATATATTTGGGTATGTATTAGCAGGAAAATGGGAAAGCCATCTAGGCAGGTAAGTTTGATGACTGCAAAAGGTAAGTAAGTACTAGATAGGGTAGACCTTTGAAACAAAATAATAATAAAACTTGACAGCCCTCCTTTGTTCCATTGCCACATCACTTCCAAATGAACAAGTTAATCAGATCCAGAGTGTAAATATAAATCAGGAAGAAGAAAGTAGCAAAGTAACCACTTTCCCTACTCTAAATATGGCACTTCAAAAGACTATTCAGCATACAGTACTCGACTGCACAAGAGATATTCTAGAAGAATGACATACTAGAAGGTCCGATGGAAGTCAAAGTAACTTTTATGACATTTTAATACATTGCAGCACAATAAAAGTGCACAACAAAAACTTAATCACAGTGTTTACAAATGCAGGAAATGTCACCTCAAACTGAATCACAACAAAATGCAAATCAGAGTAGCACATACAAATTACTTTGATCATTCTTTAGAAAAAGAAAGCATTAGATCTGATCCAAAATAGTCAAAACAATAAAGCATTTAAAGACCTCACACCACCCAAGAGAGCTATACGATTTACTTGAGATGATGACCAGTTAAAATCCACACTGGGGCTAATGAACTTCAAAGAGCTTCTCTGAGAAATGGAAAGACAAGTGCTGAAAGAGTGAAGGGAAAGCAAGAAATAAGTTGTTTCAGTATAATGATCTGCACCAACCAATTTGAAATTCTGTGAAAACAGAATACAATAATAATCAAAGTACTGACAGACACTTCTTATGCATCTATAAGACAAGCATAACTGCAGCAAGAGTTCAAGAAATGGCAAAGCAGCAGCACAGGAAGACATATTTTGCTACTACTAGTAAGCCTCATGAGCTACTAGTAGTAAGTGTTTTTATATAGCTGAACTGCAAGCAGAAAAAGTTACATTTTTCATTAAAAACCCCTTAGTTTTTGGAACACATAGACCTCAGAGTTTTATCTTAAAACCTCAGAGGTGTAACTCCAAACTGAATGACAGGAGTGAAAGATAAACCTTGATTGCAAATCTTCACTTGCACATTTTGGCAGAAGGAGGTGATATACAAAAGAAGTGGAGAAAATATTAATAAAATAGTATACTGTTTATCAATGCCTGTCAATAAGTCCGGAACATAAGATAAGAGAAAAAAGAGTGACAAAGCAACAGTTATGCTTTTCAAAGGCAAAAATAAAGTCAGGATACTTTGCCCCAAGACATGGTCTCAGAGACTTGGTACAAAAAAAAGCAGATTTGCTTAAAGAGCATGACTATGCCTGACTTTTAACAACTTTTAACAACATTTTCAGTGGAATCAGTGTGAAAAGTATATGTGAATGTATGCAACAAAGCTGAAAGTGGTCAAAATATGTATTTTATTATCTTAATATGAACATGCAAGTGCAAATCTTGTGCAAACTAGCTGAGACAGGATTGTGAAGAGCCCATGGCAGCTAGTGGTGCACTTCAGAAAGTTCTGACAAGAACTGGCAGCTGCCCTACTTGAGCATGGAGGAAACTGCTATTTGCTGATGGCTTGTTATATTCATGCTTTTAAATACCTGAACAAAGCAGTATGTTTGTCAGCACTGCAGTGAGTCAAATTATGACAATTTCCACAGACATGGTATTTGCATTGGATCATGGACTACACCATACTTTGGCGTACACTTAGAGAAATTTGGGAGTGACTGGATTTGCACATCTGCCATCTGCAGTCTGTGCTATCAACTGTGCTATTAATGGCCTAGTTGAATATTATACTGAAGTAATAAAGCCATGAGCTCTGTTTGCTAAACTCCTTAAGCACAACCGTAGATTTACCTTCATCGCCGTGAGAGGGATCTAATCAGTGATTTTCTTTTGCAATTCTTTTAAGAACCAATAGCTGTAAATCATGACATAGTGCAATGTATCTGGGTGATTGACAGAATGAGAAAGAAATATCAGATTCACACTTTTCAGTAGAAGGGCTGCTGTAAAAGTTTTAGCAAAGGACTGGAAGGATTGCCCTGTGAGGAGCAGCTGAGGACTTGGGCATCTCAGAAATGGAGGCTGAGGGATGACCTCATTACTCTTTACAGCTTCCTGAGGTGGGAAAGCAGAGAGGGATGTTCTGATCTCTCCTCTCTGATATCCAGTGATAGGATGTGTGGGAATCATTCAAAGATGTACCAGGGAAGGTTTAGACTGGACATTAGGAACCATTTCTTTACCAAGAGGGTAGTCAAACAGTAGAACAGGCTTCCTAGAGAGGTGGTTGATGGCTCAAGCCTGTCAGTGTTAAAGAGACATTTGGACCATACCTTTAATAACATCCTTTAACTTTTGTTCATCCCTGCAAGTGGTCAAGCAGTTAGCCACATGTTCATTGTAGGTCCCTTCCCACTGAAATAGCCAATTTGGTTCCAAAGCATGAGTGACCAGTGGGCAACCTTGTGCTGTAATTGCACTCGTAGAGCACAGCAGATCTTATGGAAGCTATTAGACAGTGTTTTTTTCTAACACTTATGCCCTGGACAGCACTCTTGCTCATGCAGCTATGTGTAGTCTATGGAAATAAAAACTGTGATCTGAAATATTGTGCAAAGAGAAGTCAGATCCCATAAATGCTACAGCTTTGCTGCTAGCAGCACAAGTAGAATTATCACAGATGCTGGTGTTTCACCTATGAGGGCAAACAGCAACATTCATTTCAGCTACAACAGGATTTTAGCTGAAGATGAAGAAAGCATATGATATTCACTGATGCAATTATTAACTACAGCATTAGTAATGTATCTCCAAAGCATGAAGCTGGATAACAACCTCCCATCATTCCTGTATGAGAAGCACAGGAAGTCCTTCCATTTCTGGCTCCCAGTGGGAGCATCCTAAGCTAAGTTTCTAAGAATATACATTTGGAAATTTATAAATGTCTTATGTAATTTCCTTGGCCTTGTGGGAAGTAGGTATAGCTAGGCAGGCCACCTATTAAGGCAAAGGCTTGGATGTGATCTCCTTGTCATCAAGTTCAGCCCCTACTGCTAGAACAACTATGGCATGTAACCCCACTCATAAATTTATACAGCTTCATTGTGACTGTAGCCTTGATTTCTTTTCCTTGCATTCTTGAAATACAGTATTTCTCCTACCAAGGAGAGTACTGGCAGTAAGTGCAGCTCTGGTCTGCTGCAGAAGTGTCAGTGCTGCTCCAAATCAAACAGCCACGGACAGGAGTGTCAGGACTAAGGCAGCGAAGAGTGATTACTATCACCTGCTTGGTAAGAAGTGTCCTACTTTAAAACTTCCTTGAGCTCAGTCCAAGGTGTAATTCCAGAAGTGGCAGAAGAAAAAGTGACAAATTAGGATATTTTTTAAAAGCATAGAAAAATATAGCTGTTTTGTGGTTGAATTTAGTGTATATATCAGCATAGTCCAGCTGTTCTTACTTGTTTTCATTCTTTGATTTGTACTTTGAAATTTGAGTTGCTCCCTGTACTACAGAGGAAGAGAACTGGTTTGTACTGTAAAAGAACCAATGAGACTACTTAATTTTATTACTTTTTTTTACTAAAAGCTAAGCTATCTTTAAAAAAAGTCCAGAAAGGCTGAGGAAAATGTAGCAAAAGGTGATGACAGTTCTTTAATTTGGTTTTCTATTATTTTGAATCTATTCATTATTCTTTGTAATACTGTCACTCATAATGACTATTTGGAATTAACATAGGTTTCATGTGTAATTCAATGGGTATTCAGGGTAACTTAGCAACAGCTAAAGAATTTTTTTCTTCTGGAAACTAGAGCATGGCTGTTGATTTCAGTTGGTAAACTGGGATATACACATTACTCTGGATTTCTGATTTTCCCCATTAAGGATGGGAGATGCTATTTATTTATAATGCTATTTTTTGTTGATTATCAGAAGTTAAATAAAGAATAAACAATTCTAGCAGCAAACCTCTGCACTTTTTTAGAACTGCCCAGATTTTAGCACAGGAATAATATTAGAACATAAAGGTTAAGTTCACAGGCAGTTAGAACTACTGCAATGGAAAAACCTTTTAAAATATACAGTGTTCACACATGTCTGCATTTCAAGGTTTTTGTACATGTGTGGATGTATGTTCTATAGCAAATGGGGTAGAGAAGACTTTTATTCTATAAATACATTTCTCTCAGGGCTCATGCTGTGTGTGGCAATATGTTCTCACAAACTATATGGTAAGAAGAAGCCTTACTATATTAACCTAGTTTAAGTAATAAATTAGCTCAAGCAAATATATAAAAATTCTTTCCCTCAAAAGGTAAAAATTTATGTTGCAGAAACAATGTGCAGCAGAATACTTAGCTTGTCTATTCAGACAATTTGTATATAAAGGTTCGTAAAATGCTACAGATTAGCAGGACGAGCTTACCTGTCTATAGGTCAATGATCTGTAATATTTAAAAGGCAATATTCAAGTTTACTGAAGAACGTTGTTTTTGGTTTTATTAATGAGAACAGATTTTATGGGAGAAAAAAAAAGTTGTTGCTGTTGTTATGTTAAAAAACACAAGAAAAGATAGGTCCCAACAGCTTTTTTCTTCTGTACTGCTGAATGGATGTGATTGCATGATTTTTGTTCAATTACTTTTTTTTTTATTATTATTTTCAAGAAATTTTACAGTCTATTAGTTGAACGTCATTTTACAAGTGCACAATAGTGGGCAGAGAAGCTGTCAGTATATTGGTTTAATGCTTTATACTTACTATTCTAAATGCATTCCAAAAGTTGGTATTGTGTTTTCAGGGGGCTTTAAGCCCCTGAATGAGTATTCTGTCTTACATTTAGGCTGCCTGATGCTTCTTGTCCTTGTGCACCTCTCTATATTTTCAGTGCCCATAAAATCACTCAGTGCTAGACAAAGTAAAATAAGAGAAACAAACTTAAATTTTTCTACACTATCTCAGTCAATTGGGAATGAACTTCAGAAGTATAAATTGAGCAGTATTATGTCAGAACATTTGTGAGCTTGGCAACTTAATTGTCACAGAAAGAGAAGCAACAAGATAAATGGATTTCTCAAATATGTGGAAAGTCAGGAGTAACCATATTTTTATGCCTTTAAAGGAATAACCAGGTTCTGGGTCTTTTGAGATCTGAGCATATAGCTAAGGTGAAGTATGAAAACACATACCGGTCTAGCACCAGAAGTGTGACAAATCCAAGTAGTGATCTGTTTTCTATTTAATTTGGTACTCAGTGTACATGCAATGATGTCTCAAGAAAGACATTGCTGATAATTTTGCTACTGAAGTAATTTAGAAAGAATATTTAATATTTTTCCTGTTGAGCAAACATAGAGACAATCTCATAAACATCTTATTTTGTACTACAGTTCATGATGTATCAAAATGATCTAGAGTTTTTTAATTTTTTTCAATAATTTAATTAGTATTCAAAAAAATAAAGAAAAACTATTTGTACAGAAAGAAACCATACCACTTTCTATGTGCTGCTGGTAAAAGTTGTCTCAATATAGGCTTCAATTTGATGAATGATTGATAAATTTTTCATAAACCTGAGATGAGATATTGCAGTTCATGTTCAAGCATCACCATTTGAACTGGAAATAACAGTCGTTACTGAAAAGATTGAGTATGAGTTTTATCTGTGGAGTAACACACCAACCCTAATAAGCAGTAGAGGAGAAGGAGGTGGGTGGAAAGCACAAGAGACAAGACTACTGTTCCTTAGCTCATACTTTTAGGGCAAAATTCCTGCCAGGAGGACTGAAATAATGCTTCTGCTGTGAGAAGAATAGCTGAGAACTGCTGGACAGCTCCAAGCAAACCTCACAGTCTGAAATGGACATGACGTTGAGGTGACCAACACCTCTGCCAATCAAGTTGGTAGATTAGATAATAAAAATATCACACAACATTGATGAGACACACAGACCTGTATTATGTAGTCTGGTAAACAACCATTAATTTTTGGTGTTTCATTGAACTATTCTAAATTCGGATCTGCTGGATAGGAAGTTGAAAGTCTCGAAAGATGATTATCTTTTTTTCTTATCCACCCAGGCCTCTGCATCTCATTCACTTTTAATGCATTTCCTACCCAGCTTTTTCAAAACAGCCTTTTTGACATGTGTGAATCTGTGACGTCCTTTTAAAAAAACCTCTTCATAGTTTGAATCTAAAAATCAATCAGAAGAAACAGGCAATTTTATTGTGTGACAGAGAAAAAGCTTATATATAGGGGCAGAGCAATTCCATCATTCTGCAGATAGTGAGTGCAGGCTTCATATCACCAGATCCTAGTACAATGGCCTTTTTTCATGAACAGTTCTCAAGAACAAATGCCATTTAAACAAATAGTCATGATCATAAACCCTGTCAAAAATGCATCTAGCTGTCTTAAATGCATTGACTATAACTGCTGAAATAAAACATTACAATCTCTCAGTTGTCTTACAAACAACTTAAACTTACTTACAAACTTACTTAAAGAGATCTGTGATTTGTAAAAATCATTCCATATGAATTCTTGTTTTCCCTTTCTTCTTTTTCTCTTATTACCTGTAAATAACCATCCACTCCTTCACCAAATTCTCTAGACTATGGAATCAAAAGACAAAAGACCTTTTGTCTTTTATGCATTTATGTAAGCATTTCACAGAATCACAGGGTGGTCAGGGTTGAAAGGGACCTCTGGAGATTATCTAGGCCAACCCCTGCTAAAGCAGGTTCACGTGCAGCAGTTTGCACAGAGCCACGTCTAGATGGGTTTTGAATGTCTCCAGAGAAGGAGACTGCACAGCCTCTCTGGGCAGCCTGTTCCAGTGCTCTGTCACCCTCAAGGTAAAGAAGTTCTTCCTCATATTCAGGTGGAACTGCCTGTGCTGCAGTTTGTGCCTGATGCCCCTTGTCCTGTCACTGGGAACTACTGAAAAGAGCCTGGCACCACCATCTTGACACTCACCCTTAAGATATTTGCAGACATTGATAAGACCCCCTCTCAGCCTTCTCCGGGCTGAACAGGCCCAGCTCCCTCAGCCTTTCCTCATCAGGGAGATGTTCCAGCCCCCTCATCGTCTACATAGCCCTTTGCTGGGCCCTCTCCAGTAGTTCCCTGTCTCTCCTGAACTGGGGAGCTCATATGTGGAATTTGAATTCCTGGATGCTCAAAGAGGTAGAGAGTTTTCTATTTTGCTGAGTATTACATCACATATGGTTTATAATATCTCTGTTTGACTCATCTAAGCTGTATTAAGGCAAGTAAACAACATTTTGTTGAAACCTGTATTAAGGCAAATAAACAACATTTTGTTGAATGCATATTATACAGTATATTACTTTTGGGTTTGCTGCAAGAGAGGTGGCTTCTCTTTTTATCTTTTCTTTTTTTTTTTTTTTTTCTTTTCCTGATTTCATAGTTATTTAAAATAATTTTTTGAGTTTAAGCACCTTCCTGTGTAATACTTTTCTCCCATCTGTTGTCTTCAAGTAATTTGTATCCTTTATTTTCAAATTAAAAAACCTGGAACTTAATGAATATCAGCTCATCCTTTACTCTTGTTAAACAGTTCAAAATATTCCCTCAGAAATGATTCTACTTACATTAGTATAAACTTTAAAACATCAAGAGAGAAAGGATTACCGCAGTTTAAAAATTGCTGTTCTCTGACTTCATGTAGTGACACTAGACTTGAAGACAAAAGCTTAAGAAAAATAATAAAATATGCAAACTGAACCCAAAGGAAAAAAAGAAACGATTGAGCCCATAACGTGAGCAGGATAAAGCCTGTGAACTCACAAGATGCCAGATGCGAAGAGTAGCTAGTGGTGCAGGGTTATATTTTATGCTCTGGCAATTTCCTTCTGCGTATTAACACACAAATGGCCTGTTAAAAGAGAGGCTTTTTCAGTCTTTTTGTCTTTGTGATCCTGCTTAAGTCCCTAGTCTCCTAATCTTTTGAAAGAGTCATCCTTCACTTTCCTTAGGAGATCTCAATGTTTTCTAGTAAACAACTTAATTCTTTAATATCTGCTTCTGAGCAGTGCACTTGTATTTTTTGTCTGAGTGTTATAAACCTATGGATGTTGCCTTTTGTGGATAAAGAAAAAAAAAATGTATCATTGCCACTGATGGGACAGTGTCTAAACAGAAAAATTTCAAATTTTATGAAGCTGAAGTGCTATAGTGGCAGTGAAAAGCAACAACATCACTAGCAGAGTGCACTGTATAAGCATATTTCACTGGGCCACATTCATACTTAGTCTCTACTACCAATAGTTTTCAGTTAAAGAGTGGTTTTGTAGAGACAAATCCAGGAAACAGCTCTTATTCAGCTGTAAACATCATGACCTCTGACATGCTGTTCATTTGGTACGTTTTCTCATGGTGTAAGTACCAAAGGTAAAAGAAATCATTATGATATTTCTATAATGTAGTGCAGAGTCAAACATCCTCACAGGGTACTCTGCTGAGGTTTAATACAAGGCTAGATTCATCATGAAGAAAAATGCAAATACTTTCTTAATTCAAACTGGTCAGAAGAACTGTGGGAATTCTTACAATCTTCCTACAATTAGTTAATTTCAAAAAATGAGTTAAACTGGCTAAATTTGGTGACAAATGCAAGGAGTGATCTTGGAGACAGCAGAGTAGCATGAAAAAAGCAAGAAAATAGAAAGACTAATAAATCGAAAAGAACCATAAAAGTGTTAGTAGTATTTTTAGGAATGTCTGGATTATGATAAATCTTCTCAAGATCTAGCAATATAAGGACATTCTTAAAAGAGATACAGTCTTGTCATTAAAACTGTGGTTCCAATACTTCAACAAGCTCCAAAGTTGTAGTCTTGCATAGGATAAGTCTGCTTTGTAAGGAACAAGCCTGGGTTCACAGCTGAAAAAAACTGTTGCCATTCCAGCCTGGGCATGATGCATATCTGTATCCCAGCTAGCACGTCAAACCTCCATCAACCTGTTCCAATCATCTTCAAATCTGCTTCCTCAAAGCTTCCACAGATCGTTCCACCAGGCCTTCTGAGGCAAATACTGCAGGTGTTTCTTCTTCACTCTCCCTGGCACAGGAACAAAAGAAGGAATTGGAGAATATGAAGAAGAGCAGGAAAGAGGTGTTACTGTTTTGTTTTCAGGACGCAGAAATGAAGCAAAATTACTCCAACGTTTGGCAGTTTGGTGCTCCTCTTCCTTTGCTGACAATATTTGTTTGCCAGAGGGAACTGGAAGGGCTTTGTTAGAGGGGAAAAGCTCAGCCTGCTTTTCCAGCAGCAATTGTTGATTACTACTTGCCAAAAACATGGGGCAGAAAATTAATCAAATGGTCCCTACAGCCAGGATTAAAACGTAATGTGACATTTGGAATATCTGTTCATAAGCCCCTATTCATTTACAACTGATCCTAAAATAATTCCAGGGTTACAGAGACAAGGAATTCTCTAATATATTCATAATTGTAGAACAATAATTTTCCAGAAAAAAAACATATTAATACATTTAAATTTATATTCCAATCTGAATCCAGAGGTTGAGTGAAGAAAATGCGCATTCAGGTTATTTGAAATGTAACTATGGAAGTGAATCAGAAATTAGTGAAGCTGTAACAGGGTGTGGAAAATGGTCATTCAGCTGTTTTTGTGAAGATGTAGCCCCTGCCTTCCTTTCCCTCCAAAGTCAAAATAAGGGTTCCCCAGTACTAAAGAGGACATAACAATGTCACAGTCACTGCAGATGCAGATTCAATATTCTCATTTCAGTAACATTCCTGGTTTCACTGGCTTGTAGACTTATGAAAGAGTTTCACATGGTTACCTCCCTGTTTTCCATAGCCCTCAATTCTTGCACTCTTATTCAGATGAATGTACTGTCCTTTTGCAGTCAAAAGACTATTATAAAAATTCAGTATTTCTTTTTTAAAAAAATATTGTCTTCTCATTGCGTCTTTTTTATTGATTTTATGTTCCTCCAAACCTCTGAATGTATAACCTAGTGATAATTTTCTCTGGACTAATCCGTCCTTACTGGTTTTTAATTGAAAGAATACTCAAGAAATAGAAAATAAATCCTACCCTATTCTCCATATGATAAACTGCACTGTTTCAGTGTGGCATATTAACTTGTTCTGTTAGAATGAGGCAAGGAGGGAGACATGGTTTCAGGAAACATGAAAAAATAAAAAATCTGAAAGGAGGGAGAAAATTTCAAGATCGAAGACTCTTACTGTGAAAGTCTGCTGGAATTGGGAATAGGAATTTATGTATTTTTTGTGTCTTTTATTTTTTTCCCTCCACTCCCCAGATGCAAATTAATCTATTCATTTAGAAAATAATAATTGTTTACTTAAAGAACCTAACTTGAATCATTTCCAACTATCTTCTCAGCTATTAACTATTTTTTAGATCTTTTTTGCTTTCATGAGATATAAAAAGGCTTGTTTTTTATAGGGCTTGGTTTTGGTTTTGTGGGGGGTTTTTTTGAGAAGCAAAGAGGAGGGGGTGAGTGGGAGGAATTGTTTTGCTTCTGAGTCTTCTGATGGGGAAAAATTGCTGTAAGATTAGGCTTTTAAGAATATATTTACAATTTCTCCCCTCATTTAATAACGAACACCATTGACAAGCTTGTCTTAGAGGTGTTTAATTGTAGCCTACTTGATAATAACAATACTTTGATAATTCTAAACTCACTTTAAAATATTGCTATGTAGGTTTAGCAAGGAAGATCACCAGTTATGTTAAGGTTCCAGAGTTAATCAACTTATGTTATCTTCTAGACATGAATAACACATTTCAAAGGTTTTTAAGAATATCAAAGAAGTTACAGCAATTATAAACAATCTATAAAATTTGTTATTTGATAAGCCATTTACTGAATTATCAATTTACCTTAGCCAGTTATAAACTCTATTTTTACAGCTGCTTAATATGAAGTGTGAGCACAAGCAGAGTCTTGAATTCTGTTCTGTAGGGTATTTTAATTGCTGTCTAGCTATTCATCACAAAATAAGAAAGAAAAATTTGTATCTATTTGAATCTACCTCCTACTTTATAGCCCTTCTCCTAGGCTTATATATAATTTAAGCCTCACATATGTGGATGACTTTTATTGTATGTTAATCTTTTGTTTCTGCTTTTCAGATGAATGTCACTTCTGAGAAAGATGTTAAATGGGAGTTTTGAGGCTTGACGTATTTAGGTTAGCTTGACTTCAGGCACTGGACAGTGACTAACCGCCATCTGATTGCTTTTTGGACCAATACTGGCTCCCTGAAAACTGTGTGTTGAAGAAATTTCTCTTGATTTTTGTGCAATATGAATTTCTTGCTAGACGCAGCAGTCCCATTACCAATGATACCAGTGTGGTTCCTAGCTGGGTTGTATTGCATCTTGTTTTCCTCATCTTGCTTTAAATATATAGTAAAGTTAAAAAAGAGTAAATATATCTCATTTTTTAGCCTTCTCCAAGAAACCTAGTGATTTAGTTATTTACTAGCAGCCCCCATGGGGACATGGACCTTTACCTTACTAACAGTACTAGCTTAATCACTCCTGCCTTCTCCCTTCAATATGTGAGTCTCCTGCCCTTGTGCTGTCCCTTAGTTGTGCTTGGACAAGTGTTTGTGGGGGTTGGCAGAGGAATACATCAAAGAACAGACTGTAAGGTAACTCCACTCACCGCCTCCCTCCCTCCCTCCCAGAAACCAAACAAAAATACAGTAGGTAATGGTAGGGAGAGAAATGTTTGTGTAACATTTTTTTACCACAGTGTCCAAGGGAAACAAAAACGTCTCCTCATCATATTTAAAAGCTGTTTTCCCCAATATTTTGTAATTTATCTGTTGTCATACTGAACAGCCATCATCACTAAAAGCTCCAACAAAAACTTGACATGGAAGAACCTCTCAAAGGCCAATTGCAATATTCTGACTAAATAACACACACTTAATCTTTGCCTTGCAACATCTATTCTCATTGTTGCTCTCTGAAACTTCCTTGTTTTCACACTTTATTGTATTTCTACCTGGCCTTCTGCCTGAATGACCTTTTAAAAGTCCAGCCAGTGAAAAATATAGTAGTCCACCAGCTGGAGAGCACACTTCTGTTATACTTACATACTGGCTCCATGTTGTTTCTCTTTGTCACACAACGGTGCCTAACTTTTAAAAGTTTGGGATATGGCACAGGGATTTTTTTCTTGCCTTCTTTGGTTAGTTCCTAACTGATATTAGGCAGAGGACAGCTGTGAACTGCTGAATGAATAGCACAGTGATATAGTAAAGAGAGTACAAGGAGGCTGAGGGCCCTTTGTCAGTTATATGACTACGCAGAAGGATATGGTCTCCCCTTCTGTATAGGGGGAAAGCTCCCCTATAACTCCATGCATTAATGGCAATGCTAACAATAAACACTCTCAGTAAGGCATCAGAGTCTCTTAATTTTTATCACCAGTCTAAGGTAGTTGTAACTGAAGCTATTGCCCTCCCCAGCATACTGCAAATCATGTCTTTTCACTCAGGATTTTGGAAAAAATGTGCAGAAGGGAAGAAGTGCTTTTGTGGAGGTTGCAACACATTGGTAGGTGTGGTCATAAGTCACTGTTGATGTTAAATGTAGGTGCAAAATGCAGGTGCGTGCCACCAGTCAACAACAGGGATTTTGTGAATCCACTCTGAAATCTGAGCAGCCTGGATGGAGTGTCTGTGCCCAGTGCAGTTTCCAAAGCTGCAAGTAAGGAGCACATGGAAGCTTAAAGCAGAGTTTTCTACAGGCAATCAGAAGTTGCTGTGCTGGGACTGAGAATAAGAACTTGATGTTTCAGGATGAAAATCTTTACATTTCATAGTAGAGGGAACACTTATTTGTAAGATTCCTGCTATATTCATAACTAATTACACATCTTTTGTAAATAAAAATAATTGCATAAAAGATATTTATTTTCATCGTATGATCCTTGCTAAGGAACTACTTCATTGTATTAAAAGGCTAGGAAAGGATTAAATATCTTTCTTCAGAATGATAAAATTTTCAGTGCATTTGTCCTGCAGTCACAATATTTCAGAGTCAGCTCACTTGGAAAAAAATCCTCGTCTCCTCTCTGCTCTGCTCTGCTCTGCTCTCCTCTCCTCCCCTTTCTTTTGAATAAAATTTATATATTTACTGTCAGGTGTACTACCAGCGAGGATCTTTCCCTGCTAACTCCAGCTTTCTGAAATAGCATCTCCACAGATCTCTTTCCCAAGGGTGAAATCCAGTCCAATTATTTGCTTGCCAATAGGATTTTTTAAATTATTATTATTTTGTGACACAAATGACTGAGACAAAAAAAAAAAAAAAAGCTAATTTTTTTTCTATGTTCTCCTGCCACTGGGAGAAAAGCCGAGTCCAGCTGCCCTGTTTTATCCTTTTCTACATTGGATAGCACTGGTCTCTGCTTGATGAGGAGGCCTTTACTAGTGAGCTGTAGGGCTGGAGTACTGCTCTTAGAGTATTGGTACCTCTGAGGTATAAAGAACTCATATTTTAATGTCTGCCTTCATTAACCTTGAGTACAACTTTGCCAGTGTAAAGAGCTATATCTAACCATGCAGAGGCACTGCCAGGCTGTCAAATTGTTATTATTGGGAGGAAAGTTTAAAGGTGTTTCAAATTTTTTATTCTGAAGGGTAGAAAAATTATAGAGATGGCTTTATGACTATTGTTTATCACCTTAATATATGCTACAACCTAAAAGTGACTGAACCTCCAGCAAATCCATTTCCTATTATTTTTTATTAAATAAAATAATATAAATTGTGGAAAACAGTCTCTTCCTTCATGGCACGGGAATCATCTCTATTACTAGACAAGTATACTTAAGAACATTGCTTCTGTATATTTAAATGCAAAAAAAAAGAAATAATGAGGCCGTTTATGAAGAGAGATGTCATGCTAAAATCATTAGGCAGCACTTTAGTTTGTATGTAGAGCATAAACACAGTCAAGAATATAACCCCTAGACACAAATTACACTATGTGACACCTGGACTCTTTAGATCTAGTATAACCAATTACTCTGAAGGAGTGTACTGATTTTTGCACACAGATCTCCAGTTTCAAGCTTTTGAAGACTGGATATGAACACATAAATGTACAGTTAAATCTTTCATGTTTCTTACTAGAGTGCCTGTTTTAGATTATCAAGTTGCTGAAGTAAACAAAGAAGTAATTTCAAACTACAGAAGCAGATTTCCAGCAGGTGCAACCTGGCCAAATCTTACTCATTTAGATCTAATTTTGTTTTGACTATGGCTTGCATGAGGATTAAATCCTTGAAGTCACTTTCTCCAGTGTGGAACCAGAATAGGTCCAACAAGTCCCACAGCCTTTAGAAGAGGGAGTTACTGCTGAAGACACACTCTCACAAGGTCCCAGTAGCTGCAGGAATGACATGCCTCGTTTGAGACTGGCTGTCAAAGCCACTATTCTATGTAAGCCTCACTTTCTGCCCCACTGTTTGCCTGCAATTCCTTGTTTCTAGATGACTATGCAACTCTACTCCTTTCATCCTAGACTTGAATTGCTGAGAAAATACATTCAGCATTTGATTTTCTTAACAAGGTACTTTCTACTCATGCCCTTTAGTGGAGAACCACAAGCCTTGCACTGCATCTTTAACTTATAGTTAAAGGCACTGTCTCATGGATTCAAGTAAGACGGACCGCCAGAAATTCAGAAAACATTGATTTTTTCAACTTTTAAAAACCTTTCTATATTTTGAGATGTGTTCCACAAAACTGAGAGGAACTGATCTCTCACTATTTTGTGATTTTCTGAACTTCCAAGATGAGTACAACATGAAAAAGTAAAAAAATATACTCAATGAAACATTCAGTTTGGGCATTAGTACATGTGTGGCAACAATGGTGACATTTACCTAAAAGATCTGAACATGGCCTATGTAGGTGAAGGACAGTGTTTAAATTTTTTTTCCCTATTCTGCAAAATAATAGTTTTACAAATATTATTTATCGGGGTCTTAGACTAGCACTAATCAAGACACAGCTTCCATTTTCATACAAAAGGAATAAAAGGCAATGTCTAAATAACGTTGATCAGACTGCAAGTCAGATTTGTAGTCTGTTCCTCTTCTGAAAATTCTATAACGTATTTCAGTAATTATCCTAAACACTGCAGCTTCACTTAGATAAATTGAGGTATTTTGAATAATGACCATGTGATACCACAGTGCTTTGTTTTAAGATTGGGCCTGTTCCCAGTTCTGAGGATAATGATGCCCCATTCATAGACAACTTTGGATATGTCCACACTAGGAAGCTGAAAGAGTCTGTAGCTGCAGTGATTAAATATATGCACATTTGTGGTGATTTTTCAGCCAAACACTTGCTCGTACATACCCTCCCCGTTTTGGTGACCATGATGCAATTATCTTTTGTCAGTATCTAAAGTGAAATTCCAAAAGGGATTTCTGATGGAAAGGGACAAATGGTTTTCCTGGGAATCTTCAGCAGGTCTGTAGAAATCATTTACCTTGTTAAGATGAAGGCTAGGGTAGAGCGTCCTCCCATGTTTGGCACAACAGAATTCAAAGCAGTGTTCCAAGGTGCATGAAATTATTTCAGCAAAGCAACAGCTCCCATTTTTCCATGGCATTCACTGCAGAGGCTCAATAGTTCACACAGTCACTGAATCAATGTTTGCAAGTCTGTTCCCTTAAACTGCTAGTTCGCATAGCTTTAGAGGATGGCATTCGTCAGACAGAAGGCTGCTTCTGGCCTTGGAGCTACTGCCATGAGGCAAAATTACTTTGGACTAAAGAGATGCATACTTGATAACTCAGTGCATTATGCACACTTAGAACTTTGCCTGCTTCATTACACCACATGCAGCCATTCCTCACATGCAATCAACTTCAGTCCTGCCAACAGCTCTTCACTGATATGTTAGATTACTTTTAAGTTAATGGTGTATTTTTCCAGCCATAATGTCCCCTTTATCTATTTCAGGTGTAAACAAACCAGTGTCTGCTTTTTTACTTATTTAATCAAAGCAGTTTTCCTTCTTTTCTTCCAAGTCTGGTTAAATTAACTGAAATGACCTGCAAGGTCGTTGCTATCTCCAGACTGGATCAGAGAATATAGGCAGTGCACTACAATCTACTTCAATCCCATTACAGCCATGTCACTCCTAGGCCTTTGCTGTGATTAGACAATTAGATACCAATGGCTTTCTAATGGATTTACTACAAGGCATTAGCTGATGAAAATTCTGCAGTTAGCTGCTTGCCTTTTATTTATAATGAGAAATGAAACACTGTCACAGGGATCTGTTAATTTAATAGATTTCATAACAATGATAGGAGTGGTAGTGAAATAAATTAAACATGAATTGCTGCTGAAGTTAACCTGCTCCATGAGTTGGCCTTGTGGCTATCTGGAGAGGCGTTTTAGTTGTTACATAAGCAAAGCTGATTGAGCAAACCAAGATGAATGTATGTGATTTGTATCCCCCACTAGAATGCAGTGCTTAAGAAATCTGAGTGGCTGAATGTTGCCACAGTAGCTGAAGAGTTCGTCAACAGTTTAGGAACTATGGAAATGAAGGGGAGGTGTTTTGTTGTGGCCTCTGAAAATAATAGCTAGGCTTTACGTTATCAGGAGGATGTAGGGATTGGTGGCAGCTTATGTCTGTGTGCAAGTCACTCCTTTTCTGTGAAGAAAGTAACACCTAGTGTGGTGGGAATTTTCCTCAGCACTTTCATTGGGTTTGAGTGTAAATGTCTCATGTCTTGTCTAAGGCATCAGAATACTCCAGCAACTACCTTAAACCATCAGTCAGGATGTTTCCGAACTGCTTAATTTACTATAAAATCTTTACTGTAGAAAAAGCCTAATTATGATCTTGATTGCTGGGGTGTGTATCAGGGGACAAACCAGCTCTGAGTGGATAGTGGATGAAATCCTCCAAATGTAGTGGCTGTTCACTGGCCTGTTGTTTATGAAACCAGTGGGCAGATGTATATCACAGTGGAACCAGTACTCATTTTCACTCTTGTTGGCAGATGGAGAAGAACCAAAGACTGAGTATGCCTTGGAGATTTTATTACCCAATATATGGTCTTGCCTGATCCCTGTCAGGCAGCTGTGAAATTCCCCGGATGGCTGATATGTCTGAGTTTGAATCGCTATCATCATGACTACAGACATTTTGTGCATAAAGGCTTTCATACTGTAATCCTGTCTTGAGTGTTCTTCACAGGCATTCAAAAGAAAAAAGGCTGATTTAATGTATATTAACATCTGAACCTAACTAGCTAAGATAATGAGAAAGGTAAACGAACTTGATGTCCATGAATTCATCCCTTCTCTGGATCTACAAAGCTCTAAGTTTTGATGAAACTTTGAGTTTTTTCCCCGTGACTTAAAAGTGACTGGTAACTGCAGGCAGATTATTTTAAACTGAGACATACAGATCCAAAGTGTTATATCTTTGTCCTATGTTTTGCAGACATAATGGCCTTGCTGTTTAGCTCACTGCAAGGGTTTGCCAGCATCCACTGCATTAAAAATGGGCTTTTCTGGTGCCACTGGCCAGAAACAGGAATTTATAGTTGTTAGGAAATTTTACCTCTCCAAATTGGAGCTAACAATATTTTTTCCTTTTATTTTTAATCTCTTTGTCTCCAGAACATAAATTCCAGTTGACAACATCCCAGTACTTTGTTTTGAAAACATAGAAATGCTATAATGTCAGCAATTTAGACAGTCATATTTAAAAATATGTAATGTGTGTATACATGTGTTAGTGTATAAACACAGTTTTAAAATTAACATTACCATGTAATATAAATGTCAAATGAAATGAAACAGGGTGATACTTTTGAAAAGAAATGTTTTGGCATTATCAGAATGAAACAGGAGAGATGAAATGATTCATTTTGACACTTTCCTGTGGAAAATTTCTTCATAATTGAAATGTTCCTGTAGAACAACTTAATTTCAACAAAATCACATTTTTGAACTTGAACAGTGTTCTGCTGAAACATTTTTGAGCAGCTGTAGGTGGAGCCTACCTGCAGGTGTCCACATTTGTAAACTTACCTTTCAGCGAGATGAAGGCTACCAAGCATGTTAAATCCACCATGAACTTTGGAAACTGGACATGAATTATGCAACTTCATCTGAAGCCAGAGTCCCACTGTTACAAGACAGGGTCAAACCACAGCGTGAACTATTTTGATATGTGCCCTCTACTAATGAGGCTGCTATGCAGAACTAGCACAAACATGCCTCCACATAGAACGATATCAGTATTGGGAATTTTTCCTTCAGGAGTTATTTGTGCATCAGATGTGCCTGAATGCATCATCAAAATGAAGAGTCAGGGAATTATGGCATTTCCTACCAGCTTTACTATAACATTTAACCAGCAGAACATGAAAGAACTCTGTTTCATGATTTGTTACCAATGTAATTTCATAATAGTGATGTTCACTCTTATGGTGGCTCTTATTTTGGGCACTTAGTTTGTATTGCAACACAAAAGAATATGATTTTCAGAATACAAGCCCTCTAAAACATGAAAGACATTGCAAGGGTGCTTTTATGGCCTAACCCTGGTGAAAACTGCACTGGTAATGAATGCAAACATGAACACTGTATGCGAGTCAAATAAAAACGCGAGAGGGAGGGTGTCTGGCCAAAACTGCCCGTGCTAAGAATGGCCAACCATAGCAGCTAGAGAAGCTCCAACTGGATGTGATTTTGCACTGCCGTCCATCACCCTGTGACACCAGGGTGGCTACCAGGATGAGACATCCAGCCGGCTGGAGGGGGGCAGTGCTGGGGTCCTGGGTATGGCCCCCTCATGGGTCTGCAAGTTGGGGAACACACCCTGCCTGACAAGGAGGGTACTTGTGGTGCAGGCTGGCCATCAAAGGGTGTGTGTAAATGTGCACATGACCACGGTTGTATGTGTGTGTGACCACTACCACATGGGATTAGCTGGAGAAGGATGTTTAGAAATTCATAAGTGTTTATTAATGGTTTGTAACTGTCTAACATTGCGGTTAATCTGCTGAATTGATTCTGAATGTACAGTTTACTGATTGCTTGCTAAATACATGATATTAATAATTCAAAAAACTGCTTTGGTTTAAATTACATGAGTAGGTTTTACCTGTGACAGATATAAACTGGATAGTTCAAATCTAGGCAGTGGCTTTGAGACACAATTTTACATTTCCTGTAGTTTCACTCATCCTTAAAACCACAAATCATCGATGCATCTCTTCTATTTGACTATATTACTGTGTGGTTGTACTGCAGAATAACTTCTTGACTAGAGTCCAAGAGTTATACTCTGAAGCTTACATGTATTGTTTCCCTACCCAGTTGAATCATAAAAATGCAGTTAAAAGTCACATTTTATTCATAATGATTTCTGACAGAAACCAATCTTTCCTTTTGCTTAAACAGTGAAGTTTAGTTTACACATTGTTATTTTTCCTGACTTTAAGATTTTTCTTTTTATTGCATATATTATTCTTTTTTGCATTCTCTATCCAAGTTTCCTGTGCATGCACCATTTACAATTTAAAAAAAAAAAAAAAAAAAGAGAGACAAGCGTTGTTTGTTTATTTGTTTGTTTTTTTAATGAGGTGGTAAGTGTTCATATCGAGTTTCTTATTATTTTTGCATCTTGACAGGGATTATCCAAACTCTCCTGGTAAGATTTAATATTTGTACACTATGGATGGCATAGCAAGACATGAGGTTCACATGGACAGTATAAAACTCAAAGAGTCATTTAATTCTTTTTACTTTAATTTTTTGTTTTGAAGATGACAAAGCCCCAGCCAAAGACAAGGCAACATCAGTTTATTATTTATGGCATTGCATGGTCAAATAAATGCCCTGTAGCTTTCCACACTATTCACCAACAACTGTCAACATCAAAAGTAATGTAACAATCAGGGTGAATCAAATCCTATGAATAAATAATGAAATATATTTTCGTTTTAAATTCAGTGTCACTGTAAAACAGAAACAACAACAAAAAAACCCAACAACAACAAAACCCAAGAGCAAGTTCTCTAAAGAGTAACAATAAAAATATTTAGATTCAGGATGGGAAAAAACACATATTGAATCATTGTCAGCTCAACAGGACTTCTAAAAGATCTTGAATAGATGGGAATGTAGAATTATTCAGTGTGCTAATGAAGCAATGAGTGACTATCAAACTTATATGTGTTTTCACAGAGATGGACAAGTAAAATTCTAGATAGATTGATTCATCAATGGCACTTATTCTGCTGTGAATGTTTACAACTGTGTGAATATTTATACTGGTGTGGAAATGAGGAACTACACAATGGTGATATACTATAATTTGAAAATGTATCTGTGAAGGCTGCAGATGGGCGTATAGATACTTTTTCCATGGACAACCATGGAAACAGGGACCTGTGGGTACAAAAGACACACTGAGGGAAAAAGAAATGAACTACAGATAAGCCTTTCAAAATTTGTCTTGATATTGGCCAGGAGAACAATATGGCATAACATTTAGTACAATATTTGTAGAAAGAATGAAATTCCTGCAGGTTTGTAGTATGATGTATTTCTGCCCACAGACAGAAAACACTTGCTAGATGATTCAACTATAGAAGCAGTGTTATCAAGGTTGTAAAAGCCCTTCTTGTCAATTAACTTTAGTAGCATTGTGCCTACTTTTCAAAGATTTTGAGATTCTACAGCACAGATCTATAACCTTATCACGCAGTAAAGTAAAATAAACCTTTGTTTGGAAAGCCATGGGAATGCATATGGAATACAAGCTTTAGATGTGTCTGCAGTTGTTTGTTGCCTGTTCAAATTCATTGAAATGTTTTTCTAAAAAGGAAGAGAAAGAAAGATGAAACCCTTCTGCAGTTTCTTGGATAGATAGAAAGGAAGGTCTTAGAAAAGTGTAATGGCAAGTACGGGTGGTTCAGAAAGCTTTTAAGTTCCAAATAATTAAAAAAAAAATAAAACTTCTCAATATGTAAAAAGAAAGCAACATGAAAGGAAAAGGTTTTTGAAGCTTTTTGAGATTAAGCATTTCAATAGCTTTAACTTCTCAAAATTTCTATGTTTAGGAGTTTGTATTTTAAAAAAAAAACCACAAACCCCAAAACCAACAGACTTTGACATGATGCATATTTTTGACCAGAACCAGTTTATATGAATGTTTCAAATCAGAATGTATCTTTGAATTTAAAAACTGTCTTACAGTGCATTTTTTAAATAAGAGTTTTATGTAAGCTACCTCTTTTGATGGAAAACTCATGATTTTGCTGAACTGGGATTACCATTCTAGCAATGCAGAACTGTTTTATAACAGCTGCAATTTTATTGTTCTGAATATACATACACTGCAAGTGTATGTGTTAACTGTCCTCAAGATCACAAGCTAGTTGTTGAGGTCTTTTGGGATAAGGTCTTAAGATTTGAGTACTGAGGATAACATTTTTGAGTTAGCAGGGAGATAAACTGTATGGGACTGAGGGTTTGACGTCTTTGTGTAGGGAGATGGGAGATTCAAATTAGGACAACAACCTACGGCTTTATTTGGTGAGGAGTCAATTCAGATGTGTAGTAAGAAGGTGAATGAGGAAGAAATAAGGAGTATGGTGGCTTTGTATGAGCAACTACAAGACAGATTTTGCTAAATTATGATAAACATTCTTTTTACCATTTTTTTTCATTTTCTTGCAAAATTAAACATTGACAAATATGCATTAAACCCCAGAGGTGTAACAATGTTTCTTCTAATGATATTGGGATTTGATATTAAATACTAGAAGACTTAGTTTAAAATTGTGTTAGTGTAGATAAGGAGCTTTAAAACTTACAGACAGAGAACAAGCCTTGATGAGGTGCCACTGGGGAGTCCAAAATTCCACAGAGAAAGGGTTAGATTCTGAACACCATAGGAACAGCTCCAGCTGTTAGCAACAACAGTTAAAAGAAAACAGACCCAGCTAGTTATCCTTTTATTTAGCATACAGCATTGAGAAAAGGAAATAAATGCCTTAGTGCATCGTTTGCTATGAAATACTATTAAATTTCCTAATGAAATACTTGCATAACTGTGTTACTAGAAAGCTTAGATGTTTAAAAATCAAATATATTAAAAAAAAGGAAAAAGGGAAAGGAAAAGAAGTGAGTTGATGCTAGGCTAAAAGTCATTGATACCTTGTAATGACATTAAGTATGAATGTGTGGGAAGCATTATGTAATATAACTTTGGGAACCGCTAAAACCTCAGGGAACTGGCAAAATGATTATAAGTAAAAGAAGAAACTGACATCAATTAATGGGCTAATACTGCAAAACAATTTTATTTTGTGTTGGTATTGGCAACATTGCACTATGAAGATATGGAGAAATTGCCTCTAAAATATATACCAAGGATAAGATGTGAACCTTCTGAAAAGAAGATAAATGACTTTATGGTTCCCTGGTAGAGCAGCTTTGAATCAGTGTATATATACACTGACAGTTAAATTCTGTGCCATTTGAACAAAAGTTAAGGTAATTACATTGCATGATTCTCATATACCACTATATATTCTTAGAGTAAATTGCATGTTTCCAGTAATTGAAAGGTGTTATTTACATGTTGAACATAGCTGATAAGCTTTTAATATCTGCTATAGTAGCCTTTGAAATTGTATCCAGCTATTGTACTGAAAACTAAAGGCATACATGTAGGAAGTTGATGACACAGCCTAAGAAAATTCCAAGCTTAGCAGTACCTTGAAAGACAGGGGAACTCAACTAAAAATGTAGCAAGCATAAACACATTTACCCATGTAGCCAGAGTTACAGCAGTGATCAAACTATTCTTGGAAAATCCACACAAGTAGGTTCCCTATAACCTTGTAATCTGACTTGTAATGTAAAGATTAAAGTTGCATCAGAAATCCTGTAGCAATATAGTCAATGCACTGTGTCCCTAACTGGGTAGCTCCTTGAGGAACATCTGTTGGCCAGGTTTAATGAAGGCGCTTGCAGCGTGCAGTAACACCAGATTCCTGGTCATATGAGCTCCTTAAAAAAAGTCACATGGTAGGCAGATACCACAGTTCAGAAAAACAACTCTACAAACCTTTCATATAAATACCATCTGCAAAAGACTAGAGGCAAGGAACAATGGATAAATTACAAAACTTACATCTTCACAACACTTATTTCATTCAGTGATAGCCCCATTTGAAAAAAATTAATGAAATAACACTGTATGATTTTCATGACCTTTTCTTTAGCTTTCATAGCTTCAGTTACCAATTCTTAAATCATACCAGCATCAGGTAGATGTTAAATAATGTTGGCCAAAAGTTTAACTTCTACTTTTTTTTTTTTTTTCTATACGCTAGCCATGAGACAGAAAATGCTTTGTTGCATGGGTTTTTCTTTGTTGATTTGGTTTGCTTTAGTTTGGTTGGTTTGGTTTGGCTTATTTTGTTATATGGGGACTGTGGGTAGTACTTTAAAACCATAGGTTATGCTAGAAATATTCCAGAGAGAAAGGGACAGTTCTAAGGCAACGTGAAAACAAAAATATCATCTTAGGTTTATGATATGAGAAACAAGTTTTAGTTTTGAGATCACTCTATACTTTGAAATTGCCATGGACGAGCAATTTTACTGTTATATACTTTATTTCCCAGTTATGAAAGGAGATCAACAAGCACTTTCTAAAATCATGGTTTGCTTTAGTTGCTTGGTTGTTTCAACCAGATAGAGGTAACCCTTGTCAAGCCTTACAGCATTATTTTTTGTATCTTTTGAAAACAAATAGAAACTGAATTTGTTTTGTATTTTGTCACCAAAATGGTGAATACTAGTACATAAAGAACCCTAATCTATCCCTTTTCTGCCTAATGAGTGGGAAAAGATTCAGGGACTTCAGACATTTTACATTCTTTAAGGCATTGGCACTGTAGGAGAAAACTTCTACTAATGCATTTGTCCAAGAAAATTTTTACTCATGGGGATCAAAATTTGGAAGGGAAGAATGTATCAGGGATGGGAATAGTCACAGACCTTTTTTCCAAATCACAGTGAGAACAGGAGAAGAGAGAATGGAAGGAACCCAGAAAAAAACCCCTGAAGACAGTAAATAAAAAATACGCAAAATAATTATAAAAGAACGTAGTTACCTATGTACATTTGTATTTAAAAAGTTGTGTTAGAAAGCGATAGATAATAATGATAAAATAAAAGTCGATTTATTGAGCAGGAAGGTTTAGTAGGGTTAACTTACACCTGGAAAATGGTTCTAACTTTGTTCTATGAGATTTATCCTGGTCATTGGCAAGGCTCATAGCAATCACTGAAGTTCCTATAGACATAAACTGGTCTTATTATTAAATTCTCATCATTACATCAATCCTGGGCTGGTTTTTGATGAACTTAAAAAAACACCCAAAAAACAGGCAGGATATTTATTGCAAAAATATGAAATGTTGTACATGTCACACTTCTTTTCTACATACATATGAAATCTTCAAGCATGGTTCAGACAATAACGCTCTGATTACTTAGCAGCTGGATTTGAACAATATTCTATTACTCTGTATTATACCCCAATATCCTATTTATAATAAACAATACGGACTGGAATAAAAATAAAAGACATGGTCCAGATTCTGCTTCCTTTTGAATCATGGCACATTCTTGATCATCGCATAGTAAATATGGGTTTCTGCCACTATAGAGGAGATGAGAGCTGCCTTCAAAATCTGGGCATCTGCTCCTAAGACTCTGTGGACCCAGAGGGTCTTTGTTAATATTGGTTACCGTCATTTTGCCAATATTGTAAATGCTGAACATCTATTGAGTTCTTTCCTTCCTTTCTCTCTTAATTTCTTCCTCTCTTTCCCTTCCCTTCCCTTCCCTTCCCTTCCCTTCCCTTCCCTTCCCTTCCCTTCCCTTCCCTTCCCTTCCCTTCCCTTCCCTTCCCTTCCCTTCCCTTCCCTTCCCTTCCCTTCCCTTCCCTTCCCTTCCCTTCCCTTCCCTTCCCTTCCCTTCCCTTCCCTTCCCTTCCCTTCCCTTCCCTTCCCTTCCCTTCCCTTCCCTTCCCTTCCCTTCCCTTCCCTTCCCTTCCCTTCCCTTCCCTTCCCTTCCCTTCCCTTCCCTTCCCTTCCCTTCCTTTCCCTTCCATAGTTCTTCATTGTTCCACACATTCCAGATAGCACAGCTAACAAGTTCCTGGCTTATTGACATATCCCACGCGAAAACAATCATGGCATGATCATTTAAAATTATCTTCTCTTTGCAGCGTTACATTATATGTGACTGCAGTGGTTCTTTTCAGACTTGTAGGAGTTTGTATATGATCTCTACAGTAGCTCATTATAGTTAGTTTCCAGACATGTATAAATAATAATAATAATACAAGCTATTCAAACTCCACCTAGATTTTTCTACTATTGTCACACTAAGGTAAAACCCACCATATTTAGTAAGTGTTAAGGTCATGATATAAAACATAGTGCAGTGTTCCTCATGGAACATCTTGAGAAACACAAACCCAAAATAATAGCCTTAGACCTACGTCTCTTCCTGGATTAAGTACACTGCTAGTTCCAGCATTATGGATTCATTACAAAAAATTAAGATTGCTTACAATTGTTGTGGAATGTCACATATTAAAGCCCTGAATTACACTTACATGATTTATGACCCCATGCTTTCAAGTGCCCTAACAGCAAAGAGAGTTCACCAAGATGGACAGCTACTTACTTTTTTTCCGCTGAAAGAGGTATTTTTAGTGAGAAACTGGGTGGCTGAATGAGATGCCTCTCTCCATGTTGCTAAAATTAGGAAAGATCTTCCATGGCTGAATCTGTAGCAGATAGTTAATACCAGAGGAAGTGACTTATGTTAAAGTTAGTTCTTCCTGCTGATTCTTATGGAAATATTTGTAATGTAGTACGACTTTTTCTTCAGTTTTTTCTCCTTTTCAACCAACATTCTTCATCTTCTTAAGTATTTATGCTAATCATCTCATAATGTACAATCACTCCAGTCTAGCAATTATCAAACTACAAAATGTTGCTTTACAGCAAGCTGTACACAGATAATGTAAAAACGATTAATATCTCTAGTATTGTTCATTTGTTGCTATGGAAATACTGTTCCTTTATAGAGCTATTAGTAAACACTATCTTAGTGATGCAGCCAATGACAGAGAAAAGCAAGCACTGTGGTAAAAATAAGAAAAAAAACAATATATATATAATATATATATATATATATATATTTGAGGATCTGCAGTTTCAGCATAAACACATAGAAATATATTTCTTCACCATGTCTTTGTATGCTAAAAAACATCCATTTCAAGTGCAGTTTATATGGACAGAAACTTTACAAGACAGTCATTGGAATACCGTACAGAATTACATTTTAAATCAAGAGACTGACCAAAAGTAAAAAAAAAAAATTGCAATTTTTATTATCCATGTAGGTAGAAGTGTACGTGCCTTACTACTGTGGGTTTTGCTTTGTTTTATTTTTTCCCCAGAGTTAATATTCTGCCTTCTTGCTGTATAGAACAGCCCTTCTGTATTCATCCTTAGGTTTCCTTTTCCTTGTAGATAATCACATGATTAGGAGAAATCATAAAAGAGAAAATCTAGAGAAAGAGAAATCTAGAAAATTTTAAATAGCTCCTCTAACATTCTCCTGTGAGCACATTTTTAACTATTCTGATGTCTGAATTTTCCATGCTGAGTGTGCTGAACAGCCAAATTATTTTTTCCTCTTTAGAAACTCTTAGTGTCAGTGAATCTAAGTAAATATTTTCAGCGTTAAGCATAACTTCTTAATTTTCAAAGTCTTTTATGACCTAGAACTTACTGATCTCTCGTATAAATTTTAGGAGACCAGTGTTTAGCCCATTCTACCAGCTTCAGTCCATTAGGGTTATCAAATACACATCTATACACATTTTCCCTGAATATCACCATCATAAACATCAGCAAAGCTACTTGACTGTTCTTCAATTCTCCTGCAGGACGCTTTTGCAGAGCCACTCCCTCACAAATACAGCATATAGTGCAGTATTGGCAGACATCATCACTGCTTATCATGGTCTTCTGAGCATCTCATGTTTTGCTCTGCATCATGTTGTCTCTTGTTCGTGCTTCACGTTCTCCTGCAAAGCACAGCCCTCTTGAGTACCTGAAGCAACCTGGCCGAGAGTAAATGGGGATCACCAAGGGCTACTTTATTCTCTTAACTGTATTAACTCCACAAATACTTACTGATTATAAGTCCTTCATGGCAGTTTTTTTCTGGTGTGCTTTAGGTTCCCTGGCTTAGAGAAGCTATGGTCTGTGACTGTGTCTATAAACCACATCAATAGCAATAACGTTAATATATAATGATAAATTGATATACATTTTAGAGAGGGAAATGAAAGTTCTACTCTTTTTTGTAAACACAAAATAACTGTGATTCCAAGTAATGCGATTGCTGCTTCTTACCAATCCTTCACTTAATTAATAAACAGAACAGATAAATTATTTTCAGATATAGTCTTACTGAATCATGGTGTTATGCATGTGGCTGCCCTGGATGCTGGTCATGGGGAAAATAAATAGAAGTTTTTTAGGCTTTGGAAACAATCTGCATTCTATGCTGTGAAGGAGAAATCTTTGCAAATCACATTAATTTGTTTCCTGTATTTCCAAAATTTACCTTAGCAGACTGAGGTACAGCACATGAATGGAATGATCCTCCATGTAAACACCCACATAGATATGCTGAAAAAACAAAACAAAACAAAACACCTGAGATGTTTGTTATGCAAACTTCATGAAGTTTAATAAGGCCAAGGACCAGGTCCTGTACCTGGTTCAGGATGCTCGCCAGTACTGGGTGATAAACTGATTGAGAGTGTCCCTGCAGAGAAGGGCTTGGGTATACTGGCGGACAAAAAATTGGATGTGAGCTGCCAATGCGCACTCACATCCCAGAAAGCCGACCATATACTGGGCTGCATAAAAAGAAGTGTGGCCAGCAGGTCAAGGGAGGTGATTCTGCCCCTCTACTCTGCTCCTGTGAGATCCCACCTGGAGTACCGCATCCAGCTCTGGGGTTTCCAATACAGGAAAGACATGGACCTGTTACTGCAGGTCCAGAGGAGGGCCACAGAAATGGTCATAGGGCTGGAACACCTCTCTTATAAAGGAAGACTGAGAGAGCTGGGGTTGTTCTACCTAAAGATAAGGCTCTGGGGAGCCTTATTGCAGCCTTTCAATATATAAAGGGGGTTTATAAGAAAGATGGAGAGAAGCTTTTTACCAAGGCCTGTAGTGAAAGGACAAGGGGCAATGGTTTTAAACTGAAAGAGGGTAGACTTAGATTGGATGTAATGAAGAAATTTTTTATGATGAGAGGGGTGAGACACTGGAACAGGTTGCCCAGAGAAGCTGTGGATGCCCCATGACTGGAAGCATTCAAGGCCAGGCTGGACGGGGCTTTGAGCAACCTGATCTAGTGAAAGCTTGTGGCAGAGATCTTTAAAGGTCCTTTCCAACTCAAACCATTTTATGATTCTACAATTTTGAGTGTGGTGGTTAAATGGGTAAGTGGGTGGCACTGTATAAAATCTGTGTTTATATGAATGAACCACTGCAACACAGAATTTTAACAGATATTCAAAATAATTTTTATATGTGTGATTCCAGGCACATGCTTTTTAAGTGTAGGATAATATAAAATGCTCACTGCTACACTGACCTGGAGGAGCTCCATAAAATCACTTAATGGTCTACATCACAGCTTCAAATGATTCAGTTCATTACAATTAATGAAGGGTGGTAGATGTGGAAAAGATTTCATATTGGATATGCTCATAGTCATTTGTTCTGTTCACTAAATCATTATGTTATCACACTGACATGAATCTTTCAATTTTAACATATCAATTTAAAGTCACCTCTCTTACAGTTTGTTTTGATAACGTTTGTTGAATACAATAACCAAAATAATTCACTCTGAGGAATAATCTATAATTTAAAAAGGCATAAAAATACTCTGTTCCAGTTACCAAATTATACAATTTTAAGATGTTACGTATTGCATAAACAGCTTTGATGAATCCATTTAGTCATTTCTGTTGTATTATGATATAGCCATTTCATTAATTTCAAGATTGCTGTAGATCTCAGGGACAGAAGACAAGTAACTTTTAAAGATTTTATTTAGTAAAATCCAAGAAAACAGAAAGAAATCTTTCCAGCCACAGTATTATAAAGAAATATCTTCATGCAAGGTGCTTTTCTGTAACAGACATTAATGCAAGACGAACTATCCAGATTCCTGTGGGAACCTGGAGCACATTTCATCTGGCTGCATCATTATGGAAATGTTGACCATTGGCTCTTAATTAGGTGTTCTCATTTGCATGATGGAAGTTCATGATTTTTGGCTAGATACCATTCATAGCTCTGCTTCGCTTAAATTGCTTTGTAAGGAGAGTTATATTGCACTACAATAAACAGGGAAAAAACTGAAACCTTGTTAAAGGCTGAAGATAACTTGGCACTTCTGTTGCATATTTAACATGCAAAGAATACTTTCTTAGGACTAAAGCACTCGTAGCTGGAGGCAGTAGTAGCAGCTGCCACTATGTTCTGCTGAATTAAAATCTTTCTACAGGCTGAGAAAATCCAGTGCTAGTCCTACCAGCTAAAATATTGAAAATAATCTCATGGTTGATGAGATAATGGCAGTTGTGACCAGCCTGGGGCTCTAAAGCAAGAAGAATTGAAAGGGCAAGGATCTTTTGTAACATTGCACTTTTCAACTCTGATAGCTAAGACAGCTAAGTTTTCCAATCAAAATGAAAATAAAAAAACAATCAACTATTATTTTTTTGGGAAAAAAATAAATCTGAAACCAAAACTGCAGGATGGTAATCTGGATGTGTTAGACTAAATACAGGTTACAAGTATTACCCATGTCGAGGTAACTGGTCTCTGGCCTTAGCTTGGGGCTAACTGTGAAGCCTCGCTGAATATTATTACATATAATGAGAAAATAGATCATACCATTGACTTAATCAAAATATGATAATTAATCATTGCTGTATCTGCCTTTGGGAATAAATTTTTTCTAAATGTTAATTAGCCTACAAAAGTAACAAGTGAGCTGTTTAATCTCCTTTACCTCTTTATTAGCTGATGAGTTAAGTACCTCAGGAGAGCCTCAGCTTATACCCTCATCATTTTGACTCCTTGCATTGTGGCCAAGGATCACATAACTGGGTCTCTTTCTTGAATAGCATCTGTTCAGCCCACTGCTCTGTAAAGTACACAAATGAAAAATAAATACAGAAAACAAAACCAGAATTAATATTCTGCATGATAAGCGGGTCAAAATTATATAATTTGTGATTTAATTCTGTTTAAAGCTCAGGTGAAATAATTCATTTCAAGTCACAAATCTGATAAATTCTTGAAACTAATTTTTCACTGTTGAAATAATTTTAATAATAATTATTTAAAGCAATTTGCTTGAGACCAGTCTTGTTATCATGAGGCATTAAAAAAAAAAAAAAAAAAGAAAAAAAAGGACAAGAAATGTGAACTGGCTGAGAGGGTTCCACAAAGCCTAGGCTACACTACACAGTACTTTAATGAAGTGGAGGAAAGGGAGAAAAAAATTAAAAACAGATAGTTGTTAGGAAATTAAATTGTGAATTTTCTGATCTTTTTTTAAGACAATTGAAAAATACTGTCTAGAAAATAAAATTTCAGAAAGTAGCTCTAAGAAAACACCAGATTACATATGTAGATTCATTTACTCAGTAAGGTTAACAGGATGTCAGTTCTTTTCTTTTTTTTTTAAAAACCAGCTCTCAAGACACCATTAAAAGCAGAGCTAAAACTCATGTTTCTAGACAGTCAGGGTTTGCAAAGATCTTAAAGCTGTACAGATCCAAATACAAATCCTGTTTTCTTCCTTGAAACCTCCAGGTTGTTGAGGTGAAGATTCCAGGCATTTCTTTCCAAGCTGCAAGATTTTTCTTCTCCATCTACCCAAATCTCCAGGTCTGGCTGTGTGACAAAAATTTGCAGAAGCTCTCTCACCCTGTCATATTCAAGATCAGTCATTTCACACTAGCAGTAGGCCCTTTTCTAACACAGAACTAAAAGTGTTAGTAACACTTGCTTTTGCTAGGATCACTTTTGGACTGGTTGATAGGATGAGGAAGTGTGTGTATAACAAGATGTGTTCCTTTTGGAGATACAGTTGTCATTTAGAAAAATGTGAAAACTTAATATAAATAAAAATAAGACCCTCATTCTTACACATACATGTATATATTTATGCAGACACATAAATACATATGTGTGTGTATATATATATCTATACACATACTTTTATGTGCGATGCCTGTGTATTTTTTTGTAAATAAAGCCCCTAATAAAATGAAAAAAATATTGAAAAGCTATGTAACAGGCAACAAATATCTCTTCCTTTCCCTGGCATTTACAGTAATATCATTAATCATGATGAATTCTCTCTGTATTCATAGGGTTGCAATATGTAATCCCTTAGGAGTCCTGTTGTAATTTAGCATTAATTAATTTCCACCTACAATAAAGCATTACTGAAACTTGAATAATATAGTGCCTACTGCCTTTCTTACTAGCATCTCTGATTTTTACCAGTGTCTTCCTCCTTTCACCTTTAGTAGTCAGAATGTTATTCTACATATTTCCAAACAGTAATACACAGAACTAAGATTTCCCTAATACCACTCAGACCTCAAGTAATTTAAATGCATTATTTATCCCTTGAGTAATTTGCCACAACTAATCCTCACAAGCAGGTCTAATGCTGGATCCTCTGGGATATTTCTCATTTCTGATTAATAATAACTATGAATGCACATCTTGAAAAATACACCAGTAGGGTACTGCTGTTAGGCTGCTTTGATGATGAAAACCAGAATGCCTGTTTTTCAGTACCGATGGAGCTATACCAGGTTTGTCACACATGAAGCCCTATGACACAGCTGTGGGAATGCCCCGACCCCAGTCCATCCAGCCTGGCAGCAGCACAGTTTTGAAGGTGTTTGAACACGGACTACAAATAAAACTGATCTCGATCTTGCACCCTTCGTTCCTAGGCCTGAAAATGCTAGCATATCTGTCCGTACACTGTATTGTAAAGCCTGCAGGTAAAAGTCTTGTTTCAATCTTTCATAAACCTATGCATGTAGGTAGCGGTAGTGTAGGCAGTGTAACTGAGGCTTGCTCTCTCCATAGCTGCATCTTAGCTAGCTATATGAATAATGATGGTTCTTTCTTGCTTTCCTCTACTACTCACCTGGTTACACCATTAAATGAACCAATGCTGCAACATTCTTTTCAGAGAGTATTTCAAATATTCCAGAGTTCAGAGAGATTTGGTGTGTCTTGAACATAACAGTAGGATTGCAACTATCATAATATAAAAACAAACAACTCAGTATTTTGGGATTCAGGAGATTGTCTTTATTGAATTGTTTTGGGTTTTTCTTTCAGCAAAACTGTGTTTGAACTGTCACGTTTTTCAGTCACTTAGATGAGAAGAAAGAATTATACAGAGCTTTGCTTTTCTGACAGTACTCTTAAAACCTCCTTTCTACTTAAATACTGTTATCGATGCTTCTTAGAAGAAACATCTTCCAGTCAGAAGACTTTAGAAGTACACATTTTTTTTTCAAAAAAACAGCTGCTATTATTTTAACAAAAGACAAAGCATTTAAAGTACACTAGAGATCAATGCAAATTATAGTGATAAAGAAACAGTAAAAAGAGTAAACAAAATATGATGTATTACAAATGCTAAAGGTCATTTTGAAAAGTAAATAGGTAACACTGCCAGTAGTTTTCCAAGCTAGATTCCCAGGCAGTTTGGTGGAACAATAACATAGTAACAATTTCAGTAAGATTTTAATGCAAGTCTTTAATGGAGACCCTATTATGGCATGATTTACAATGTGAGCTAATAATGGCAAGATGATTTCAGTATCACTCTAAAGGGATTCCATTATGAATCCATTATGATATGAAGCTGCAATAACAAAATACTTTCACAGCAAACCCATAGAGACAGTGTGATGGTTCCATTACTGGTTCCAAAGTGTTATGATGACACTCCAAGGATTTCACTCCAAGCCTACAGAGACCATACCAGCATGTAAAATGATGATATGGATGATATGCTTCTTTGCAGAGAAACTTTTATTTCCATTCTAAAATACAGTTTTGTTCTGAGACATTGCAACAAAAAAATAATCTTATGAATCATGCCTTGTTTCCTACATGCACTCCAAGACACGTTGCCTTAACAAGCAAATCCCTTCAATCTTCTTACCTTTTCAGCTTTAGTCATCTTGACAAGTTTAAGAGAGGAAGTGAGCTTAGCTTTTTTTTTTAGGTCATGATTGTTTGCCAGAAATGTATCATTTACTTCATTTCTCTTCTACTGAGGTGAATATAAGAGTAATCTGAGGTTGGTGTTATCATGTATCTTGAACTGTCCCCAGTGACAGGATGGGTAAAATTCTAGGATCTGAATTTACTTGGGAAATATCCTAAAGCTAGGAAGAAAATTCTGTGTTACAATGGTTAAGTTTGGTTATTTCTCTTTTTTTTAAAAAAAAGGGTAAGTTCTCTTGCAGCTTTTCAGGAAAGGTCCACATTGTTAGAAATGCTTGTCAGTATGTTGATGGAATATTTAATCAAAGATGAGAAGTACTGTAGAAGTATGCCAAATTTACCAAAAATCATAGATAAGTATTCTTTTGTGACCTATTCAGAATGAGAGTCGAGAAGTTTGTCATGGGAGTTGTTTTTTTTTTGTGAACCTTCCCCACCCCCTCTTGTTCTCCATTATGAAATTACAATCAAAACATGTGTGTGTGTGTTTATTTTTTTGTTTGTTTTTGTTTTCCTAAAGTAAATTTTAAATAAATCTGAATAGACATTCCTTTCTGGAATCTTGGAGAGGTTTTGTTCAGATGTGATGCTCAATCTCTGGAATGCTGAAGTCCTCTGTGAAATGGAATTGCTATTTTTGTTTCAGTTCTATAACATACATAGACAGCTTCACTGCTCAAGCAGCATTCATCTTCAAAGTCCTTTCTGGATATTGAAGTTTGTAAGTTTAAATAGCTAAGTATTTCAAAAGCAGTGCATTTGAGACTCCTTTTTAAGGAGACTCCTTAAAGAGGAGACTTCAGAGGAGACTCCTTTTTGCCATTCAGAAATCTGGAATTCCTATCAAAACCCTGTTTTCTTTTTCTACAATGCAAATGCAAGCATGCACCATTGCTGATACACCAGAAAGACAAATTCCTGAAAAACACAGATCACATGGGAGTAGGTTAAGTTACATGTCCTGTTCCTGCTAATGCTCTTTAGTCTGACATTAATGAATGTGTTCAGCTGAGCAGATCAAGTGCTTTGGTTGAAGGATTTGTTATCACAACACATTCCTTTGTTTGCTGGTTTTAAGTAGCTGCCTTCCTCAGATTCTGAGGAGCTGTAGCCAAGTCTAAGAGGTGTGCTCTTTACCTTCTTATGTGTTTGCCATTTTGTTCATTGCATTTCATAGTTTTAAAATCAAATTGCTACTTTTAACCAAATTTCACAGCAGATTAATAGTATCAAAGATGCTGAGTTTCTGAAAGTTTCAGGAACATAGAAGACAGGTTGGAGGAGACCAAAAAAAAGTGTCATTAATGCCCTCCCAACAGGAAAACCTAAATATGGAATTCCTTTTTTGTATTACTGCAGGTTTTGCATTACTCAGCACTGATACTGCCTAGAAGAGTGAAAGACTTGACTCCAAATTGCAAATCTTTATGTCAAGGTATCATGCACTCCTCTTTGTTGTGATTCCAGCTTGCATATTGTGTCCAAACTACCCAGAGAAAACTTAGCTAGAGTATTTCTATACTGCAACTGTGGTAGTATAGTTATATAAAATGAGCTGTTAACAGACCTGAATCTATTTTAAAAAAAAGGACAACTGCAAGATGCTATGAATCTCTTATTGAGAAGGAAGTCTTCTCCAGTATGGAGACTTTCAGAAACATCTCACAGGGTGCCTAATATTCTTTATTCACCAAGCATATGAAGAATCAGAGGGCACTGTGCTACGCTGCTTTTTTTTTTTTAATGATTTCTAACCTTCTAACAGTTCAAACAGGCATATCAAAATTTATTCTAGTGTACTTATTTTTTCTTCTGAGAGGTATTAACATTATTTCAACATAATTTTTCTCAATGGAATAAATTGTTGTTCATTCTTATCCCAGCTCTATTTTAATTTACTTTTGTTGCGTATATTCAGAATCTGTTCAGCAATCATTTTTTGCCTTTCTACAATCCTTTGAAAAGCTTGAAAGAGCTAATATTGTATGTTTGTTTTATATGCCACGTGTAATAGGCAGAGCATCAAAGCACTGGTTAAACTTCAGTGCTGGCATTCACAGCTTGCTTGACTTCAGCCACAATGTCATCAGTGCTCACAGAATGAAAAAAAAAAAAAAAAAGCAGCAAGCAGAGCAGACTAATGCAGCCATATATTCTTCTGCTTTCACAAATGCAGTCTCTGCAGGCCACAGAGCTTGTGATGCTGTCAAAAAGACAGCAATTTGTCTGCAATTTGAAAATGGGTTTGTGACATGTTGTGCTTATTTGACACTATAATACAGTAATAGATGTGGGGTAACACAGCTATTGCAAAATAAACTATCATTGGTAACAGGGTCTTGTCCACAATTAAAGCATGGATACTGAAAATACTAGAATTCTGACTGACGATGATTGTGTGCATAGAGCTTGGCAAGATGTGTTTTGAGGGAACAGTTACTTCCTTTACAAGAATTCTTTGAATTAAAAATTAAGTGATTTTTTAATAAATGGAAGTGCTTCCATCATTCACTTACATCTGTAAAACTTAGAAAAAAAAAAAAGAAAACTTAGAAGAATACTTAGAGAAGAATATTTTGTTATGTATATGACATAAAAGATTTCAAGGTGTTAGCGATTTATCTGTATTGCAATTAAAAAAAATAAAAAAAGAAAAGGAAAATCAGACATGTGAAAGTTTAATTTAGGCATTAGCTTTCCACTTTCACAATTCACCATCTTTTAAATACCTTGGTAAAGTCATCAACTATAATGCTCATTTGGTTTATATTTATATGCCAACATGTAAACTCTACTGGTCAAATCTTGACTGATTTTTGATGACACTTGGGTTAGGAAATTATTGGAAAGAGAGACAAATGTAATTCTGAACAAAAAAAAAAAAAAAAAAAAAAAAAAGAAAAAAGAACACTTTGGGAACTTTTTTTATCCTTGAAACAAAGCTGGGGAAATTATAGAGTGCTCTGGTTAATTTCTTTAAAACATATAACACATTTGAATTTTGACAGCTAAAGAGAAAACTATTTGAGTGAGTGACATCTCTGTGAAAGAGCAAAAATACACTATGTAAAGTAAAGCTAAGGGAAACTCAGGTTAGGTGATTATTTCAGCCCTGTGTTCACATGAGGAGTCATTTTGGATTAAGTGGAATCTTCCATGGATGTTGTCAACATTAGCTTCTGCAAAAGGAGGACAAAAGACAACTAGCCTCAGTCTCAGTAACATCAGCCACCGGTGACACAGCGGTTGCTTACCATGGGGAGCAGTCTATGAGATGAAGGAAGAGGAAAGCTAACTTAACTATTTATTACTTGTGGGCACAGCAGAACATAGTAGTCATATACGGGAGCCTGTTTAATCCAGGACACATAAGAAGCAACATCAGGATTTCTTCTCACATGGAATACCAGATAGAAGTGAAGTAAACCAAGATAGACCTGGTAATGTTTCAGTAAGCAGAAAAACTAAGAATATCTCAGGGTGACAAATTGTAGATTAGTATGTAATTGAGGTACATTAAGACTTGTTTACAGTCTGTTTGGAAGGGTAATGGGTATTTCAGTGGTGGTAGACGTGTTATCATTTACTTGGATTTATAATAGCATCTTCATTGTGCAAGATCTGATGAAAATAAATGATCAAAAGAGTCCCTCTAAAAGCTTTCAGCCAAAAAATGACTGACAACAGATGGATAAAATACAGATTGCTGGAGCACAAGAAAGTATTACATGAATACTGATCAACCTGATAACAGCAATACTTGCAAATTACTCAAATAATCATCATCTAGTTTTTCTGTGAGCATTGTAGCCACAAAGAGTTTTAAAAACCACATGTTTATGTCTATATTCCCTTTGTAGTTGTGGTACACACTGCATAAAAATAAGTGATGTTATTTTCAATGCGTGAGATCTGGGAAAGAAGCAGCCAACTTGTAGCTATAATAGGCAACAGCAATAACCATCACCACTGGCAAACTCTGGCAGACATTTTTGCTGTCAGCATTGTTTCTTAAAATAAAAACCTTTATTGTTAAAAACTCCCTTCTTCATTCTCATGTCACCTTGATATCTTTGCTTGTCTTGCTGTCTTGGTAAAGCCATTGGGAGTGGAACTTAAGGAGTTCCAAATTTGATATGGATCCCTTGTGGAGGTACAACCAGAGTTCATATATCTCTGACTCCTCCAATCCCCCTTTGACTCAAGGCCAGTGTAAATATAAAAATGCGTGCCTGTCTCTATTGCTTTTTAAGTTTCTTTGCTTTCTCTCAAGCCAAAATTGTTAAAGATAGTTGCACAGGTAAAAAAGTATGTGATTTCAACACAGAAAGTACAAAACAATACTCTTCAGCTCTGTGGGTTCTTCTGACATTACATAAAATAAACCTGAGAACAGATGCTGAAATTTTGTTTAAATAAAACCTAACTAAAACTAGGGAAATGGGTGAATAACCCTTAAACAGGAAAGCACTGCAGTAATTGAGAAAGGATTAGGAAGACCAGAGGGAAATAGAAAGGGGAAGTATAGAAAAATGGTCATTCTTACTGTCATCATTGCTATACAAAATAAAGACCTCTGGTGCACTGAAATATCTCTGCATTCCTCTGTACCCTCTGATATGATTCACAGCACTTCTTTTATGATAGTCATTGCATATTAGAGTTTAGAAGTTGTTACTAAACTTGTGTTGGGAAAAAGAAGCACAAATTATCCAGGAATTTATTGCTAGTCTAATAAAGTCTGAATTGTCTAACCAAATTGCCTACCAGTTATTATTAGCACAATAAAAATGATACTCTTACAATTAATAATACATTGAAGATTTCTATGCACAAGCTTTCTAGTATCTATTCTTTTCCTCCAGTATAAATTCACCCTTTAAATGTCTCTCAATCTCAAAGTCAACAGCTTCAGGAAGAAGGGGTAGGATGGGAATTATGGCAAGCTATCAACATCCCGAATCCTTTGCTGGGAGAAATATCACAGGTGTTTCGTCTCCCTCACACTTGGTTCCATGTAGGGTCATTGGCTTACAAGGCTGGACTCCTTTAGTGACCACCATGCTATGCGCTTACGGTTTGGGGTCCCTGATATCATCCGGAATCTTTGCTTTCCTGCATTGTGTTTGCATTCTAGGTTCATAGACAACCCACTCCACACTAATTACTTGCTTTTCCCTATCCAGTAATTAATGAGCTGTTACACTATATAACTGCTCAAATCTAAAACAAGTGCAGGCAACAGTCATCTTACCACTATACAGTTGTCATAGCTGAAAGCTAAAAAGAGTTCAAACCCAGATAAGCTGAACAAGTACTGACAGGCTACAATGTTAGGAAAAGCCTGTGCCCTTTCCCTGGTAATTATGAAATTATAACTATTGGATTTTCCTTTGCTTGTTCCACTACATTTCAGCCTGAACTTCCACTGCTCCATATGATTTAGCTTGGAAAAATTTAATATAGTTCCTGGGAAAGCTGGATCTCAGATATAAGAATATATATCCAAAGACTGCAAAGGAATTAAAATACAGTGGCCTGCAAATTTCACAAGCAAGTGAAGAATGGTATGTTTGTGTCTACTGCATGGTAAGGATTCTTGTCTTGACCTTGAGGCACCTAAAGAAAGAGGATCACATTCACTGTTGATATAACTTTCGTAATATTAATAAAGTTGTACAAAGGAATTTATTTGGCTTAGAGGCTAGTCTCATGCAGATAACATGGTGTTTGTCAGTCGTAAAATTCCACCACTCACAGACACATGATAAACTTTCTACTCCATTATCATTAACATGATAACTGTCATGGCTTTTGAATTCTTTGGTTGTAAATGTATTCAAAGCCTAATGCTTCTTTCCTTGTGGGAAAGTGCACCCACTTTCAATATATTTAACATTTAGCTCTCTCTCAAAGAGAGAGAGAGAAAGAATTTATTTTCACAATATTTACAAATCTTCCAGATTTATCATCTACAGTAAGAATGGAGCCCATATGGGACTCTGAAGGATGTATGTGTTTCTCTGCTCAGCTCTCTCTTCTCCTTTGCTCCAAATCATGGAAACATAACTCACCTATCCACCCCCAAAACCACCAAAAACCCCAAACCTAAACAGACTTATAAGTAAGAAACTTTTTTCTTCTTCATTTTGTGGGAAATGTCAGACAGCCGTGTGCCTGGTGGAATTAGAATTTGATGCAGGATATCTTGCAAACATCTGAAAATTCTACTTACTTACTGCAGTATTTCCAATAGTTTAATATAACCCTAGAAATTAAGATTAACCTTTATAAATTTTTGAGCAATCATTTTTAAAATCATATATGTCAAGAAGATGACTGAAACTTTTAAGGAATATCGTATTTTCATTTACCAATATTGGTGAAAGAGAAAAGGATAGTACTGTGTATCCAGACCTAAATGTCAGAAAATCATCAATCACTTGCAGAAAAATTACTTGTTTTCCTGATGTCTTTAATCCTTAGTTGTTTGGACTGTGGAAGAAAGACTTCAAAAGGAACAACACAAAGGTGGTTCCAGTTCCAGAAATTGGGCACAATGGGTGGCCAGATTTTTGGACTAGATTGACTCCCATGTGACTCTCAAAGCATTTTCCAGATACTATTTTCTCTGAACACAGGTCTATGTGTGTTTGTGTCCACTGTGCCTCAGCTCATGTTATGTGCCCCATTTTTATGTTAAGGGTCCCATTCAGATGTTTCTGTCACCATGTCATGAAGGTGCCAGGCTGCCTTGGGAGTGCCTATATGGCAAGCATAACAGAATAAACTTTATGGAAACAAAGAATAGGAAAGTACCTTAATTATTTTGCATGAACAGGACACTTCTAATCTGATGGCAGATAGTTATTTTGTGGTGGTTTGTTTTGGTTTTTTTCCTCATCTTTAACATCCTATTACAAATAACTAAAAACTTGCTAATGAGCTGTCTCCCAGTAGACTGTATACTGCAAAGCAGAGCAGAATATTGTTCAGTGCTGCCGTTTTTCATGTGCCATTGTATATGTTACTAGAACATTTCTTGCTATGTTGAGAATTTACCAAAAAGATAAGAATGGTAAATTAGGGCTATGGTTCTGAAATATTTTAAGGTTCAGAAATTTCAGAATTAAGTCTGACTGTCAATTCAAAATTATTATCCTTACATACACACAATTTTTAAGTACATAACCACAAACCATTTTTTGCCCACATACCACTGAACTTCTAAATTTTCAGAATCTGATTGTCAGTACAATTCAGATCAGCTGCATCAACCTCCAAGTTTAACACCATTTACAAATATATCCTAATAGCTCTTCTACTGTCTAGGATGGCTGTAGTGCAGCATAGCATTACTATACCTTCCCCAGCTACATGAACTGGAAGAAATTGCAAGTGGTGAAATGGAATAGCTACCTGCTCCTCCAAGGACCTCTGTTACTGCAGGCATGTTTCTTAAACCCCTTTTTATCTTTTTCATGGCCATAGCAATTGCAGGATTGAGTACATTGCATCTAATAAAATGCTGTCCGTTGAAGAGTAATAAGCAGTAATAAGTAGCATTAATAAAGCATACCATTTACAAAGTGTGATGACTGATAAAACATTAATTAAAATTAAAAGAAAATCATGAAGTTGATGCAGCATTTGCCAATATTTGAGGACTGATCAAGAAAGCAACATCATCCCACGCTGTATGGCTACCAAAAGTGTCTTGTACCTGCCCCAATATTTTGTGTAAGTGGACTCTCAGGACGGTCTAAAGGCATTCAAGACCTCTGTGTGTTTAATTGTCTTCCTTCAGCTGATCTGCTGTCCATTACATGATATGTGGTTACTGTAAGTAGATTCAAGGGTCCTAAATATTCACCCCATGGCCAGCATACTCAAGAAGCAGTAGGTTTCATGGTGAAACAGCTCTACAGCATGTGTATTGCCTCTCTACCAGCATCCAGCTTGTGCACAGTGCTGTGCTGGACTGTGTAGAGCTCTTTGGCGTATGCTAGCTGAAGTACTACATTTCAGCCTACATGCTGGATCCTGCTTACTAGAGGTGGGAAATCTGAAAGCTGCTGGATTTCTGTACAGATAATGAAGAAAAGAGGGCGTGGTGGCATCACACCAGCGCCGCATAAGCATGCTAGGATACAGAAGAGGCTGACAGAACCAGAATAGGATTTACAGGGACCTACTGCAATTGACTGAACCAGCATGGGATTGCCTTCTGCTTCCTCATTATTCCAGAGAAGTCACCAGGCTGGCAAGGTCCTGCCTCAAGTGCATCTCAGTGTTGGAGATCAACACTAGGAGTGCTTAAGAAAGGCAGGACCCTTCTCTTTTGTCAGCTTAGGTTTTTCACTCTGATGGAAAGGCATAAGTGTACCCTGTAAGAAAGGTACATATATGGACATATGTCTGGAAAACCCTGAAGAGACGTGTTCTCACCATCCCACAATGCCCCAGGCTGAGCCAGTACTACTCGGTCACACCAGACACTAATTGGAATGCCTTAGGAGTAAGAAGTCTGCATAATATATTTTAAATAGGATGCTAACAGTTCTCTGTCACTGATAGCAGTCCCTGAGGGTTCTATGATGGAGTTTGTTTTCACTAATATGGTAGAGAAACATGATTCTGTTTTTGCTTTTTCCATCATGTTATTGAAGTTTGTAAATTATAGTAAAATAATACACATGTAATGCCAGAGTCAACCTTACCACAGTTCATTATTGTGTAAACGAATGAATACATGCATGTTCATACACACATGTATATGCTCCCACTGACTTTTCTCTCCAGGGGCTGCATTTTCAAACTCTGGCTTCCATTTTCTATCCCCTTCCCTGATACAATTAAAATTTCAAGTCTGGGTCTGTTCTTTGACTGCATGGTAAGCAATGATCCTTCTACACAGCCCCACTGATTTCACATGAATATAGCAGCCCACCTGTGTGTCACCACTTAAACACAATTAAAGATCCTCAATAAGTAAATGATAGTATATTTAGCATTAAGCTGCATGAACTGCTTACAGTGTCTGGCAGATCAAAGTTGCTCCCTTCTCATTCACTGTATAAGTACAAATATAGAGGCCTGTTCTAACATTACCTTGCACATCTGTCTTTGTTTCCTGAACGTTAAAGAAAAAACTGAATTTCTTGCTCTGCTAAAAAAAAAAAAAAAAAAAAAAAAAAAAAAAAAGGAAAGCAAAGAAACAAACAAAAAAACAAAACCAAAAACCAGGTGGGATGCTTTCATTAAAGAAAGCCACTAAGCCACTACAATTAATTAATGATCAAAAAGGGAGGTGCTTCCAGCCAAGTTTTTAACATGTAATTTCTATTATGTGAATACACTCTAAGATCCTTCCTTTGTGAGCCAGAAATGGAATGTTTAGTGGTGACATATATCATCTTCCCAGACAATAAGCAGCACGTAGTTTCACAAGCTGGGGTCACACCAGCATGCAGTAACTGGATGTCATCTTTTTTCCTTGGAAACAATGATTACAGGCAGCATTAAACTCCCAGGCTTTTGTGAGAACATGGTATGTTATCTTGTGAAGATGGCAATGATATTGCCTGTTGCTACCGTAGAAAATGTGTCTGTCTAATGCAATGGAAACATACTACTTTTTATCTGCTGCATGTCTTCCCTTTTTCGTTTGATCAACGATGTTGTATGAGTGAAGCTGCGAGGATTACTGAATCATTCCTGATTAATGGTGATAGCAGCAGCAGCAATTTTTTAGGCTTTAAGTATTGGTTAGTGCTCGGTACTGAAAGGAAGTACATTACAGAGGTAGAACTACAGAAAGGAAGTCTGACTCAACTAAGCCTGAGACTTATTGGCATTTCTAAAACATATAAGATATGGAGATACTATGTATGGGGTGAATCCAGTGCAGAAAAAAAAAGTTTTAAGGCTAGTTTCAAATGCTTTTCTATATCTATTTGTTAACTCTCTATTCTAAAAATTAATTTAGCTGCATAGCCATAATTTGTCAAAAGCTTATATTTATGAAGAAACTGGAATGTTTCTATTTCCTTCCTTAATTAGTTCCAGCATGAGAAATATTTTTATACACTCTGTCATCATTTTGGTTAATGGAAACTTCTTGTGAGTAAAATCTTGAGAGAAGAAACTGTTCTGGACCTTAGGTAATCTGAGTTCAGTTTAATTTCAAATTTAAAACTATTCCAATATTGAAATGTCAGTGAGTAGTAAGCATCTAAATAGCCACTAAAATTTACCTAGCTTCTTATCTCTACTTTGGATAGAAAACTGGAAAATATTTGTAATGTGTTTTACAGCACCCTTATGTGCTCAGAGATTAAAATCTTCTTAGTACTGTTTGCCTTTCCCATCCCTACATATCAGAGAAGGGAATCTCCCATGTCTCCTGGTATAATGTAACAAATATGAGGAAGAAACTGAAACTAAAAATGGAAGATCTAGCAGGGTAGGTTTGGTCTACATGTTTTTTTGTCAATTCATAATCAACCTTAGTATAATCACAAGAGTTACTGTGACATAAAACTGGTAAGAGAAGAGAATCCAGTTGATAAATTCAAGACCAAGTCTTTCATGTTGTTTTCAGAACAGCTTTCAGAATGAACACAAAAGGCTTTGAAAACTGCCTTGGAAAAGAAAGTGGTAATACAGACATTAAAGATTAGTTAAGAGTTTCTGCAGTCACTGAACCACAACATAATTTGATTTTGTTGGGTTTTTTTATAAGAGCAGCATTTCTGGAGCATACTCATATACAATAAGCACACATCTCTCTTTATTTTTCCATTAATGAAAGCAACCTCTAGGGAACAAAACTTTTCCAGTGTTAATTAGTCTTGTTTTCAGTACACTTTTGTGCTAGATAGAAGCTTATAGTTAAATATTCTTTTATATTTGTTATCAGTTTGTAATGGATTGTGCCTATGTTTTCTCTTACTCCTTTCAGAGCCGTTAAACTAAGAAATGAATGTTGGGGAAAATATATAGTATTTTTCTTTTGTAAATCCATTAATATTTCTCACCACCAATGTGTCTATGTTAATGCAATTTTCAGTAGGTTCATAATGTGGGTAATCCCAGCATCTCCTAATGACTTTTTATTGCCCGGAATTTATGTATTTTGCAGCTGAACTGGAGAGATGTGCTACTGTGCTTCAGGTGAATATAAATCCTATGGAGAGTGTTTCTGTTTATTTATTTGTTTGTTTATTTATGTATTTATTTATTTATTTTAGCCAGAAGTCCAATGTGTTACTATGTGTTTTCTGCTTTGCTTAAAGCAAGCTTTTGTAATGCCTGTATAAATGCAGACAGGAACAGCAACATCCTTTTTTTTACAGAGCAGGCAAACTAACTAATCCTATGAGCACACGGATTTCTGAATTTTCTGGTCAGTGTTCTCAATACCTGAGGGAGAAGTTTCCATTCTGTTGTAGGCTGTAGTGTAGAGAGATATTTTGCAAATATCTCCACTATCACAATATGATTATGGTGACATTTTCATAGTGGGCAAATAGAGTGAATTAAATTGATGCTCTTTATATCAGTGGACTGTGCTTGGCAATTAATTGGTTGCAAGATCACTAAGTAACGAAACTTTTACAAGCCTGTGAAAGAACATTTGTGAAGAAGAAAACTAAATTTTAGTGCCTTAGTTGGCCTATATGTGTATCAGTTAACTGTGGAAGAACACTAAGCAGCATTAAAGAACATCTGCAGAGCAGAGATGAACAGGGTAAGGGCAATTGTGGGAAAACCCCTTCTTATCTCCTGTCACTAGTTCAGTCCCAGGATCAGACCTGAATTTAGGGAATGCTCCAAAAACTGGTGCCTGGACACAGTATTGGATCATATTAAATGCTTGCTTAGAAGTGATTTAAAATAAACAGAGAAAAAGTGGGAATTATATTGAAATAATTTCATAACTTTTATCTTACTAAATATGCTGCTTACTATGCTAATTTTCTAATAATCACTATGTTATCAGGACAGTACTTCTTTAAAAAACAGGCAAGAGGAGATTTAAGCACTTTACATGCTTCTGAAGTTAGTTTTAATAGAGCTAGAAAGAAACATGTTTTTCCTTTTTTTTTTTTTTTCCCCTTCCATCAGAAATTTCGAAACACTTTTTTAGTCTGGGATAACTTTCCCTTGGACTCTGGGCAAAATCTAAGGGCATGTTACTTTGACAAATCTAGTACACCTAAACTTCTACTTAGAACCTGCAAAGTCAAATATTTTTTTCATGCAGATCCCAACCTTCAGAACTAAAAGAAGGGATGTTCTTCTCTCCCTTCAAGAAGCACTGAATGATCTTACAGGTAAAAATAATTTTGTTTTATAAGCTGACAATTTTTTGTTCTCTGTTAATTCTAATGATGTTTTAGAAATAAGAAAAGATTGATTTTGTCCTTTTACATGTAATATTTATAAATTCTCATTTATTTTAATCTTGTTCTTATATCTGATATCATTACCGGAATCCTTTGATAAAAATACACATTTATTAATAGCTCTCTCTCTCAAATGCTAGGGAATGCTTTTGTCTCTTTTCATGTATTCAAACAAGGCAGAAAACAAAATAATTTGAAAAAGCTTTCAGTAGATTCTTCCAAATTTACAGCAAGCAATTTAAAAACTGTTTTTAAAAGGTAAAGAACAAATATGCGATTGTTCTAGATCTCCAGATTACATACACAAATTTCAGATACACATCTGCTCACTAAGAATAAAACTATTTCTAGGTAAAAAGTAGGCCTTTAAGCGCACAAGTAAACCAATTGAATCACCTGCTATCTATTTTGCACTTATAAATGCATAGCCAGAACATGGAAAATGTTCTTACTCAAATGCTTCTCTCTGTTACAGTAATTCACTAGTTAAGACTTAAAATATGTGGTGGGTTTTTTTTCTAAATATAAACAATAATAACACAGAAGCAACAGATGTTAAACTTTAAATGTACTCATAAAGCCTATTACAGGATAAAATTCTGAAATGGCTAACTTGTAAAGGTAAATGGCAAAAAGAAGAAAAATATTTTTTCCCATGATCTTATAAAGCTGAGGTCTTTTGTTTCTCTTCCTTTCTCTCACAATTGCTTCCCACAGGAATGTATAAATTCTCTTCTCAAGGGCATATGACTTGTTAGCGTAAAGAACCACAAGTAAGTAATTCTGGGTCAGGAAAGACTATTATCAACTTTATGACAGTAGCTGATAGCAGTCCTCAAGCAAAGAATGCAAAACACATAGTAATGCTTACCCATCTTCCAGCACTTTGTGGCTTAGAAGGTTCTTAAGCTATGGATATTATCTTTTTGTTTAAAACTTTAAAAGTTTTTATTTCATTACAGTGTTTGCTTAATTGATTTTTGTATCTGTTTATAATTTGATGTTAACTATTTTCTTTTGCTACAAGGCTTTTCCACAGTCTATCTGCAGCATGGAACAGTACTTGCTGTTGTTTTAAACCTCTGCATAATTATTTCTTTGCATTAATTTCAGTGCTTTCATTATCACAATGTTGCATAACCACCCTGTTTCTGCACACCTCCATGATTATGTAGTCATTGTTTCTTTTCAGAGTTGAAGTCTATTTCTCTACATCCTATTCCAACTTGATCTTTACTCATGAAAAGGCGATTATGTCCTCTATAACTTTTTTGAGTGGTGGGGACCAAGCTCTCACTACTCAGTACTCAAAATGCAGGTACATCATAGATTTATACAGTTGTGTCGTGATGCACAGTGTTTAATTCTCTATTCTTTTCTGAATAATTCCTACATTTTGACCATTTTTTTTAATTTATGCTGTTCACAATGACTCTTTCTGTCAATGTCAAATCTCTTTCCTGTGTAAAGTAGGTAGCTTAGAGCATATCACCCGGTGCATATATATGGAGCTATATTTTATCGTGTGTGTTACTTTGAATTTATCATTCTTGAATATCATCTGCCACTTTATCGCTTTCTCTCTTGATACCATAGTATTCTCTGTAGCTCTTTAGAGCCAGCTGTTTTTATTATCCTCAGTAATTTTGAATCACCAGGAAACTTTGTCATCTCACTAATTACCCCCTTCTACATATTATTTTTCAATATGTTGAACACCAAAAGTCCAGACACAAATCTCTGTGGGATGTGCCTGAAAAGTGAACATTTATTTACTCTTTTCTTCCCAAGTCCTTTAGCTGATTATTAATCTACGAAATCTTAGGAACCTTTACTGAGTGATATTGTCCAAAGTTTTTAAGTGTTAACATATGATGTACTTCAAAATACCTAGATAAAATTCACATCGAGTGAAAATTGACTGATGATGTAAGTATATGACAATGGGGAATTATTAATGTTGATGCCTGCCTAAAATCTAAGACTCTTTAAAAGGCCACAATAAGTACACAATATTTTTTCTTAGCCTATGGGCTTTGATGAGATGCGGTGGTCCTAAGTGTCCTTGTCCTTGAGACTGCTTTATCCACGAAAATAAACTCTCTCCTTTATATGGGAAAAGTTGCATTCTGAATACATTACTGTTATTTTTTTGTCCTGTTATTCTTTCTTTTGCTGTCATTTACTCTTTTCTGTGATCTGGCATTGGCCTGTTTACAGAAACTAAAAATTCTCTTTGAAATGCAGGATCCAGAAGCATGCCAGAATTATTGTTCTGGATTTAGGAATTTTTATAGTGATGCTGCTGACAGAAGGCACACAGAAGTGGCTCTACTGTCTTTTGAATCCCCCAACAAAAAGAAAATGTGGTTCTTGTTATAGGGCAATCATAGTTAATCTTCTATACAGCATAAGTGGTCTTATTCCTTCACATTGCATTCTGTTCATCACTTATTGCTTGCCCTGTGTTTATCTGCATTCTAATTTGATTTAATAAGAAAGGTTCTCCCATTTCCCCCAAAGGCATTTAATTGAAGTGAAGGTGACCAGCAGGTGGTTTGCATAAAATTTCATTAGCCTCTTAGATTGTTTTTGACACCTTTATGAAAGAACACTTCATTACCATGCAAATGGCCATTGGCCCTGTTTCCAAGCTAATCGCCATATAACATAACATACATATCATGACGTTACATTGTCTAAGATTTATACGATTAATTCAGCTAATTTCAGAGTTATAATGACACACTTAAATAACTGCAGAATGGCAAGTATCTTGTACAAGCCATATCATATTATGCCATTAACAATACCAGTACTATTCAGGTAAGAGAAGAAACAAAAAAAATGCGTTTGTTTGTTACTCTTATCCACTGAGATGAAGAAAATTATGATTTCTTTCCACCTTTGAGATGACACTAAGGCAACTCAGGAGAACTGGTATTAACTTTCATTTATTAGGTTATTTTTTGTGAATATGAATAAATGAAAGTCTTTTTGCTTACAAGTTTGTAACTCAATAACACTTGTAATTTCCAAGAAGTACAGTTTTGAAAATATCTTGAAACAAGTAAACAAAAAATCCCAAATTATTTTTTAGTGTACTAATTGCATTGTTTTCATATTGCTGACTTCTTTAAATATCAGATTTTGGTCTTCATTTTTTCTGTAATTTCTAGCTTGTACATTAAACAATAGAAAATTTCATATTAGTATCCACAGACTGGTTGTTTACTTTCGCTGCATGTATAGTTTCCATCTTCTCATGTAGCATTCTAATTTTTCTGAATGCTGCTCTGAACATAGCTTTTGAACATGGATGGAATGAGTTTCAAGCAATTCAAGTTACATATATAAGGAAATACTGTGAAAGTAGACTGATTTTTACTGTAAACTTTTCCTTTTGGGAGTACTTATGTAAAGAACGATCATTTGAAGGTAATGAGATTGCAGTTTTGTTTTAATAACTGCCATCCACATACAGCAAAGTATGGGAATTTGCATGTTTTTATTACTTTTTTGTTTAGTAAATAATTAAAATAGAGCATTGTAACAATTTGGAACTGTAGGTAGCCAATACTAAGGCTGTTGGATGTCTCAACCCAGTTTAGCAAGTACTGAAGTATAAATGCCTGAAAACTGACACTGAAGTTCCATGTAGGCCAAAAAACCAAAATAACATTCTATGTATTAGACTAAGAATTTGTAACTGTCTTTCACAAACCTGTAATCATCTCTTTAGAACTGATTTTATTACCACAGGCAATTATTTGGCTTTATGTATTTTATTCTAATACATGTACATTTTAACATAACTTATTGTTACCATTTATGTTTACCATTCTAGAGCTACCTTTCAACACCAAAAATGATAAAGCTTTGACAGCTGCCTCATGTAAGCCTGTCTGGAATGTATGTCATTGGCATATACCATTTTGTGGACTGCATACAATTTCTGTGAAGGACTGGAACCTCTAGCATGAATTTACAGCCAGGGGGGTGCAACTGATGTACTTTCAGCCAGTCTGCTTGCCCTAACAAGTGCCATCCACTGCTGGCCTCGTAGCGGTGAAGGGTCTGATGGAGAAAAAGGTGACCTGCAGTTGATGGTGCCAAAGGGCTTCTGGTGATCTGATTGCCACAGACTCTGAGATTAACCCCTGAAGGACTGTTGCTTTAGGCCCTCCCACAGATCCTTCCCGGAGGTTGCTACCTATCCACACCCTATCATCTTAGGTCCCTTTGAAGCCCCTTGGCCTCCTGCAGGACCCAATAGGTACAAGATCAGCACATGCATAAACTCATTTCTTCCTGAAGGTTCCTCAAATAGCTGCCCTGATTTATAGTATCTTATTAGGATTCTATTAGTGCTCTCTATGTGTAGCGGGAGCTCTAGTAATCATAGATAATTATGTTATTAAACCAGCACCCTCAGGAAGAGCCTGTGTAAAAATGGGAATGTTCTAGAAGTGTTACACAGCAGATTAGATAACTCTTTCATCTCTTGCCTATCATAGAACAGTGTGATGAAGACCACATACTCATAGTGCTTTTCTGAGATCTGGGAACCAAATTAAATTCATTTATTTCTATGTGATTATTACTCTTTTTCTTTCCTTTTCAGCTATATAGGTATAAACTGAAAGTCACACTTAACCTTCTTTGGAAAAGGGACTCTTTTGACAGATTCCGAACTATGCATATCCTGGCCCCAGCTTGGTGGCCCAGAAGCATTTGAAGTGTAGTGGCACACTAACATGAAACTAATTGCAAAATTTCACTGTTAGTAATACTGTAAATGATATTCAATTAGCTAGTTGACAATGTTGCTGTCATAACAATGGTTGCTGCTACTACTGCTACTACAGACAATTTCTGACTTTAACAAGCAGTGTCATCTTTACTGAAATTCATAAGTTGCTATGATAAGAAATGAAATTATGTGACTTAAAGGACCATGTCTTATTCTGGCATATGACTGACTTAATTAGGGGCATGAATCTTACTGCAAATCATGGAAAATAAGTCTCAAAAGCAGAATCAGGAAAAGATTTAGCCTTCTGAATCATTCAGCAGCTTAAAAAAATACATCAAATCTCAAGACTTTTTTTTAATTAAATTTTAGTATTTATGCCTTTGAGTTGTTTACTTACTGTAATAGTGAAGACTTATTAGTCAGTGTGGAATAAGTATAATTAATGTAAATCTCAGGAATACAAAAATGATCTGTTCCATAAGAACTTTGCAAATCATTATCCTTATTTCATAATTTATCAAACAGACCCTCAACCCTTTCTTTTTTTTTTGCTAAAGAATCACAAAATTGGAATGACAGTGGTCTAGAAGGGAGGGCAGTTCCAAAGTTCCACAGTCTGCACCATAAAACTCCAGCTACTGACCTTCTGCTCATTTTTTAAGAAAGAAAACAAATTAAAGTATTTCTGCTGACCCAATGGGTAATACAGTTTAAGGAGAATGAAGTAATTTTCCTTATAACCTAATCTCAGGCTATTTGCTATACGTCATAACCACGTCTTTAAATTCCATGAAAAGATGAATGGACAATCACTGGCAATCTCTGAACATCTGTTTTGCATTTCAAACCTTTACCTTTTGATTAGTACTAAGGCATGGTATAGTGCTGGGTAGTTTTAAAGTCAAAGACACTGTTTGGCATATCTACATTACTTTGGTATTCTACTGTTGATTTGTGTGGTGTTGTGTTATAGTATAATATACAAACTATATGGTAAAGCATATTAAATGCATGGTATAATTTATACAGTGTAGTTGTACAACGCAAAGAAAATAAAAGCATGTGAAACAGTGAATCTGTATTGCAAACTAACTGCAGAAGACAAAAAGCTGACTGAAGCATTTGTATTACAATTCAAATGCCAGCTGGAAGTCTAAAATCATGCCTCTGTTGCAAGTACTGGCAGATCCTGATAGTAACTACAGCACGGTAATTAACTATTAAATCAATGGGAGCAATATTGCTCCCTCTGAACCCATTTCTCCAGCCTCAGCTTTCTTGACTCTGTCTTGCTTTGGCTGAGCTTCAGGAAACCTGCTCACCTTAGAGAACCAATCTCACATAAGTACTGCTTGAACATCACTGACCAAGTCAACAACAACATACCACCCTTATCTAGCACTTTTCACCAGAAAAAGCTAGCAGTGACATCTTTTACTGCAGCTTCTGTTTTGGCATTTCTTTGTAAGGTCTTGATAGTGAAACTCTTAGCTGGTGAGTTTAGACAGGGCATATGGTATGAATCAATACTGCTCCTGGAATCAGGCAGTCAGGATAAGCAGACAAGTATGAATACAAGGTTATATTTTATAATTTTCCCTAATGTTTACTTAAAACTCTCAGTTTCCAGGAATATTCATTCCAACAAAATCATTAATTAAAGCAGCAGCAGAGATACAAATGAGGCTAATGGGCAGCCACAGTCATTGATTTCAAGATGTAAATGAGTATTTGCAAATTTTTTGAGAGCAGAAATCAATCAGTTTCACCTAAATTGTAAGAACAACATAAATAAAGTTTAGACACCTTATTCACAGCACTCTCCTGATCTCCCTGCAGAAGCATCATGAGGTATAGATGATAAAGAGTCTTTTTGCCTTAACATCTTTCTTCTTGACAATCTTGCGGAATACAATATTCCTGCAGTTGGGAACATGAGAAAAGAAAGAAAAAAAATGTTTCATATGTGCTTAACTAATCTGGAGAAACCAAGGTCCCATGCCCCTTCATAACCCACATAAAGCATCTCAAGAGTGTTTGTGAGGGGACAAATCTCTCACTACTGTCTTTCTACATCAGAAGACTCTGATAAGAAGTTGTATTGCCATTAGTTATGATTTGACAAACTTTTCCAGAATCAGTGCAACTGTACAGATACTGCAAAGTTCTGGTTAAATGCTGCAATGTAGCCTTTGATATCTGTCTCTTTTATGATTAATTTAATATATTAATTAATTAAATGTTTCCATACTTATAACTGAGTGGTTATTCAGGGTAATTATCACATTACTACTTAAGTACTATAAACAGCTTTCCTCATTGAAGATTTTTTTGTCCTTTTTTGCTTTTCTTTTTAAATACGCTGCTTATATGTAACATTATTGAGCAAATATGAATAGTAAGATAAATATTCATGTCCTAAGATGCCTTGATTTAAATGCAATTTTCTTTTATGTGTTTAAATTTATGGAAGATGCTGAATAGCCATTACTACCTGACAGTAGTAGTCATGGCTGATGACTGAATCCAACTTAACCCTAAATTGCCTCAAGATTTACAGAAAAAGTTGCAACATTAGAAGTTGGTTATGATAATTAAATTTATAAAATCTATGATGTATCACATTTTCTATCACAGCAGTATCTTAATCTATTGTATATTTCCTAGGCTGTGTTTCTGTTTTGCTGGGTTGCAGATTCACGTTCGATGACATGGCTGTGTAAGCTAATATCCACCCTATCGCCAGGCGCTTTTTCCCCACCATCAAGCCACCTTCTGTGTTTGCTGCTACCCACAGTTGCATCCAGCTGTTTAGGTGGTGAACTGGGGAATTGATCCAGCTGTAAAAGAGCTCAAACACTTTTTTCAGGGATAACTTAGGATAAATTAGTTAATTGATCCAATCCATTCTGTGTCTGCATAAACACTTGTGTTGGTGCTGAGCAAAGGATCCTGGAGCAGAAGCCTGGGGGATGAGGGTGGGCTGGTGCGCTTCCCAGCACATTGCTGCTGCTGAAGGCTCACAGCCTCAACGTCCAGGATTCACATTGAAGTGTAGCATATCTTGGACATATAATTAGCTCATTCTGACTAAGGTAATTTTTCATCATTGTGCTGTGTATATACATTTTTGCGAGGAGCGATTATATTAACTTTCTGTATTTACTTGTCCTGGTTTCAGCTGGGATGGAGTTAATTTTCTTCTTAGTAGCTAGTACAGTGCTGTGTTTTGGCTCTGATGTGAGAACAAAGTTGATAGCACACTGAGGTTTTTAGTTGTTGCTGGATGAGGTTTATACCAAGTCAAGGACTTTTCAGTTTCTTGGGCCCTGCCAGCCAGAATGCTGGAGGGGCACAAGAGACTGGGAAGGGACACAACCACGTCAACTGACCTGAACCGGCCAAAGAGGTATTACATACCATCGGACATCATGCTTGGTAAATAAACTCGGGGAGTTAGCTAGGGGGGTCTCCTTGCTCCGGGACTGGCTGGGCATTGGTCAGCGGGTGGTGAGCAGTTGTACTGTGCATCACTTGGGGTTTTTTCCCTTTTCACTTCCTTTGGATTTTACCCTTTTTCCCCACCTTTCCATCCTAATTGTTATTATTATTATTGGTTTTGTTGTTGTTGTTGTTAATCTTGTTGTTATCTGTTTATTCTGTTTAAATTATTCTTATCTCAACACTCAAGTTTTAAATTCCTTTTTGATTCTCCTCCCCACCCCTCCAGGTGGGGGGGAGTGAGCAAGTGGCTGCATGGTTTTTGGTTGCAGGTTGGGGTTAAACCACAACATTACTAAAAGCTAAGACTTACCTTTTTCTCCCAAGTGAGAAACTGGTAGCTGCAAATCTCACAGGCCCAAGCGGTACCTGCTTTTCTTACATTTATTTATGAACCACCTTGTGCCCTGATCTTGCCTCTGGATCTGCTAGCATGGACTTCTGTGCCTGTCACTTAAATCAGTGGAGCTTCACAGAGGCCCAAAGGGCCATGCCAGTAAATGAAGATGAGAAGAGCTTCAAGCAAGACAGAGTTAGAGAAGTAAAAATACTGCCAGAGTTGGCTTCAGCATCTTTTTTTCCTTTAAACCACTGAAAGTTCTTTCAAAACCTTAATTCTGTTTAGAATATTTTCTGATGAAATGGAAGATGTTAATTATAATGTGCAGGTCTTTTTATTATAACCTCTGACAAAACAGTTGAATAGCTACTTTGAACACTGGTTTTACGTTTCTGGAATAAACCTTTAGAAACTCCCTTAATTCCTTCCATTCTAGTTTTGGAAGAAACGTAAATGCAGTCTTATAGATTTATCTTTTTTTGAGAAATATCTAGTTTGCAGTCTTTACCTCTACTCATCAGCAGTTGTGTTGCCCATATTGCCTACCAATAGTTCAATCTCATTATACTGGTTTTGAGCAAAACTGAATACCAGCTTTCCACAGTAATGCCTACTGATAGAGAAGTAAGGGAACTTGAGCTCAGCACTCGGGTGCCATCCCAATGCAGTATCAAAGCAATAGTTCTAGAAAGCTGAATTAAAGTTGGTATTTGAAGCAAAGCACATTTCCCATTCTCTCTCTATTATTTCTGCAACTGATATCTTTCAGAGGCAGTGCTCTCAGGTAGAAAAATAGCACTGTTGTTGTGTCTGGATTATATATTTGTAAAACTGCTCAGGCAGCAACGGAAGTTGAATATTTCAGTATCTGTCTAGTCCTACTCCATGGATACAGAAGAAAAAACTGAATGAAAGGTGCTATATTTCTTTAATACATACTGGCACAGATATCTGACACAATTTTCTAACAAGGAGTGAAAATGCAACAGTTGTGTTTGAAAATACTTGCGCATGTGGCAACTGTGTGTTGATGCACCTTGTGTGTTAACCCACATTGTTTGCACTGCAGTTGTTTAGAGAATCAGGGTGCATGTCTTTGCTGAAAAAACAATTTCCCTGCAGATATGCAGAGTGCAGCCTGAATAAATCAGCTGAAAGGGCCCAGAAATATACAGACATAAAATGGTGCACATTAATTGATATGTTCAATAGCTGCCTCTGAAATTGCAGAATAATTTTTTCACACTAGGCAATGATAACGGTAAGAACATCGTGTTATCTTCCACAAGCTAAACCAAAAGAGCTAAGGGTAAAAAAGTTTTAACTTATTAGTAAAAGTCAGCCATATAGAGTCAGGAGATATGACTTTTCTAATGCATTTTATATTAGATACATACTTTATGGATGTAGAAGAAAAACTGTGGGAGGACTCAAGGTCTTCTTTGATGCTAAGTAGAGCTTTAGAGCTAACATTTATATACAGGATAATTATTAAAGGTAGAATTTCTTCTAGACACAATCAGCGTAGAGCTATTTACAGTAGATATCTGCACATTTTTATCAAACATTTTCTCAGTGTATGGATAAATGATGTCTCCCAGGGAGAGAATGTTGTAATAGTCTAGCAGATTACCATCTGATGTGTAGATCTCAATATTGGTAGCACTTCTAATATGTGCTGCCAAACACTGGCTGTTTTGCAGGTAACTTGAGGACCAGTAACTTGCTACCCTGAGTCTTTGGAGCTTGCTAATCATGGAGCTCTTTAAATTGCTCTTTGTTAGCAGGGGAAATAAGCTTGGAAGGGTTGAGGTGCTTCTGCCTTTTGAGCTCTGCAGGCTCTGTATGAGAGCTCTGTGGCTGTACCTCAGAGATAGGTGCATTTACTCTCCACAGCAGGTTATAGTGCAGAGGTCCTCAAGATAGTAGAAGATGTTTAAACTCCAGAGCTGGAAGGTGTATAAATGCATAGATGCCTGTGATTACTCAGAGCTAATAAGACCTGATAACAGGCAGTCTGTTTAGCTGGGATGTAGCACTGTGTTGATCCTGCTGTGCTGTTTTGGAAAATATGTATATTCAGCCCACCAGTTCACTGTATAGACATACCAGCTTTCTCAGAAGTCTCTAATGCAATGCCTTGCTGGGTTCTGAAAACTTGTTTGTATTTGGAATAAAGAAATGCAGATGAAGCTTGCATGTGAAAGGATCATACTCCTACGCACAGATCTCGTTCTCTGTAAAAATGTAAGTAATCGCCTTAGCAGATGAGAGGCAAAGTCTCCATGAGAAATAAGGAATTTGTTGTATGGTACTCACTCATTGAAGATGTCAGGCAGCTACTTATATGACTGACTCTGGCTACATACAGATTCAGTTCTGTAAACAGTTCTTTGAATAGTTCCAAAAGGGCAGAGCTCTGGTGTGTGCTTCAGCGAAGAGGTGCAGAGGAGAGCAGAAATGCTGTACAGCAAATTATTGATAATTTCCTGACTACTTTTCCCTTTTAGAAATTAAAAAACTTCTTTGCATATGAAACTTGCAGACAGTATGGATGCAGGTATGTTTTAGGTCTAAAGGCACACCTTGATTTAAATAAATAAATAAATGCATAAATCAGCAGTACAGTGTGAAAACCTCCATGTCTGGAAAAGGTTGTTCCCCTTTAATACAAATAAACAAGATTTAAATAAAGCAACTTTCATTCTGTTATGGTTATTTTTTTACACTATATAGATGATCCTCATTCCTGACTTAGGAGCTGTATCTGTGTCCTAAATGGACGTGCCCGTGAATATGATGACTAGCAGTCAACATTTTCCAGCAGTAGCACAAGGAATATATTACACCACCATTCAAAGACCACATTGACACATTATGAAGTTGTTTATTATTATTGCAATTATTATTTCAAAGTGTGACAACTGAGCTTCACCGTCTGATATGCTTTGCTTCCTGGTTGCTTAGAAGGCCGTTCTTCTCCTACCCTTCCCATTTCAAAACAGTAAATGGTTTCGGTGCCTATATTTGAACTAATAGTCATCCTCTTTGATATATGACAAATGGATTATGGAGACTGTCATGACTTAGACTCAGTTTTGAGATCTGGCTGGTAAAAGATAGACTTTACGGTCCATCTAAAACACTTAATAGAGTTTTGACTTAACTGGCCTGGTACAGTAGATTTTTATTTATGTTGAACAATTGTGTAATTACATCAGGTTTCCCATTCTTTACCACCCCGCTATCCCACCCCCACCAATCCTTTTCATTCTATGAGAATACTTGGAAAAAAAGGGAGGTTGGGGGGTTTTGTTGGTTTTTTTTGTTTGTTTTGTTTATATTTTTTTTGCAATGAGACAAATATATGGTGTTTACGTCTCAAGAAAACAAACGAACAACAAAAAATGCCTCCACAGCAGTGAATTCCTCTCTTAGAATGTGACAGACCTATGCAGCGTTTTATTGTGCTACCATTTAGTTTTGGCATAAGTTAAAACAATTCCAAAAATTTAGAACAGAAGGAAAAAACTTAATCTGGTGTTACCTCCAAAAAGGATAGACAAAAAGAGTAGACTTTTTTCTGAAGGAGTAGATGACACCTTGTTTGGTCTGTACAACCTAGTGCCTGAGCATTGTTGTTGCCTTTTAAAGTGCTCCTCCACTCTCCTTCCTCAACAGCTTATGGACCTAAATTGAACAGGGTAGGGCAATAAAAGTAACATTTTAATTTATGCATATATTACAGGGTAAGGTTATTTAAATAAATAAATAAATAAATAAAACTTCAGCCATATCTCTTAACAGAGATATCCTTAGAGTTTACTGTATCAAAGTGCTGATAGCTCCATATTGAAATGCATAATTCAGCCCTGTGGAATACATTTATATAGCAAAGATGTGTTTTATCTGTATATATAAATATATATCCAGTCCCTCTGGGTATCTACACTTCATCCTTCTTTGAATTCACAAAAGCTCTCAGAGAGACACTATTGGACACAGGAGCTATAAACCTGAGGAACTGGTTGCAAAAACTAGAATCCAATAACTTTAAATATATAAAAGTCAAAACAATATAGTACAATATTACTTCTTCCTTTTTCTTTCTGCCCTCCCTTCCTTGGGTTTCATTAGCATTTTTGGCCTTGCATAATTTTTAGGTGCCTTGTTTGTAAGTAGACTAGAGTGTTTGAACACAACTCAAAAAAAATTGTGTTGTCACATTTGACATAATCATTTAGGCATTTTATTAAACAAAAATGATCTCTGAAGCTCTTCATATTGACGGCTACCCTATACGTAACCTAAACTTAATCTGATCTCAGAGCAGATTTACAGTGGAGTATTGCCGGCAATTTAGTAGAATTAATTTTGTCCTATGGTTGCCTATGTCTCTCATGAAATACTTTCTATTCTTTATGATATGAAAGGTTGAATTTCAGTATTTCTAGGGTTTGGTTTTCTTTTTTCCCAACTTTAGATTTGTTCTTCCATGCCTTAATTGTTAGGCAATTTATAAGAAACATTTAGTTATCACAGTTACATAGTATATTTTTATATTTTTAATGGATGAATGTTTAGTATCTTAGGGAACAGAAAATGCTTTTCAGTGGCACACTACAGTTTTCTTCCATCTCCTGAATCTCCACTGTTCATTTACACTACACGCCTGATAACTTTTTCAACTTACCTGAAGGGTACTTCTGTTGAGTAGAGGCACTCCAAGGCAAAATCAATCTTCCTAATGGCGGAGAGAATTGTGCCACCTCAGTTGGTATTACAGGTTATTTAGCATAAACATATGTGTTCCCATTAAGGGCCATCCACATTCAACTAAAATGAGTCACTTGTGTAAGAAGTTTTGTTTATAAATCTGAGACTAATTTCCCTAGCCTATTCTGTATGTGCCATGTGGTATAAAATTGTACAAATGTCAGTTTGCAGCTTTGTAATATATTTCTCTAAGAACAAAATGTAAAGTCATTATGCAGTATATTTCTCAGCAGAACTATAAATAAATAGAACATGAAAAATAAAAGTCAGGTCTAGGTGGAGATCTTCACTACTTATCTCTCATTTAAAAATGCAAATATTTCTTCAGTAACAGCAACCAACATGGTGGTTATATCAATATCAGAAAAAAAGAAGGGTCTTTTCAGTCTTGCACAACAGAGAGAGATGGAATCAGTCAGGTTTTCAACTTCCTTGGAGGTGCCCTCTTTCAGGCTAGAGTCTCTTTCATCGGTAATAGTCAGACAGGAGAGTTTTGCATTTCAGAAAATGTTTAGTTTATATTTTGGCTGCCTTTTATGTGCTAAAATCTGTGGAAACTGCAGCCTTCCTGAACCTGCCTGAGCCTTTTACAGTGCTCAGTGTTCACCCAGCTTACACGCGTGCCACCACTGTGGGACAGCTTGGCTGAAGAGGGCAGGAGGAGGGCAACAGGGAGATGATATATGGATAGGCAAACACAGGGTCCATGTGTATGCTCTCCTGCAAGCCCTGCAACGGTGAAGGTGTTGGGCTTCTCCTAAACCACCTTGTTGCAGCAGGACTGCTCTGGTGTGCCCTTCTGCACTCCCGCCTCATCACATATGGAGTATTCTCAGCTGTGCTACTGGCATGCAAACCATTGTGATATCTCATTATGAGCCCTCCCAGGACCTATCTGTATGAGGCACTCCTGGATGCCACCTCAGGACTCTGCCTGACTCTGTATTAGCAGCACTGTTAGCACAGGTTTGCTAGTGTTAGCATTGTTAGCATAGGATTGGGGGTTTGGCAGCAGTGCCCGCTAAGTCTGGAAGGAGTTTTCTTTGTGCTTTTCATCAGAACATTCTCTACTTGTATTTCTGGTGAGGGAGAGGTCATACCCATTGACAGTGTGGGCTGTTGATTGTTAAAAGTTAGCACATCTGGGTTGTTCAATATCTAGCAGCAAAGTCTGGGCTTGGACAGGTACCAGCAGGGGCTGTACAGTATCTGCCATGGGTCTCAGTGGTCTCTGGCATATGAGCTATAGCATTCAAGTATGATGCTGGCTAGCACAGCATATAGTGTTTGACCAGTGTTGCCTGGCAAATTTGAGGCTTGGCATTTGTGGTTGCAGTGCTCAAGGGCAATGTCAGACCACAGGCTCCAGATGAAAGCAGTGTACAAAAGCCAAACCACTACGAGAAGGATTGCAAATATTCTGGCCTCTGCTGTGGGTATGTGTATCATCTTCATTAGTGGGTCTCATGTGGAAGAGACTGGTAGAGTAGAAGCCTGTAGCTGTTATGACAGCAGAGGCAGTGTAGAAAATGGGAAGGTCTGGGCATGCTGCTTGCACTAGGGAGCTTTTGATGGCATTGGAAGCTGGCCTGCCTTACAGATAAACCAGAGTCACGTGCTTAAAAAGGCTGAAATGTGAAAGTGAGGTGTAAACCTCACAAACCTGCTTCCTGAGATAAGTGTGGACAGCTCAGGAAAACCCCTGCCAGTATCAGTCCTGGGTGTGAATGTGCCCATGAAGCTCATGGGACTGTACAGGATAGCACGGTGGATCAGTCAGGAGGTTCAGGTGGAGCAGCTAAGCCAGCCTTGTGACACTGCTGAGTAAGCGTTAAGACCTAGACCAGCTAGGCCAGTAAGAGATCTTGGCCTCTATGTACTGGTAAAGGTACTATAAAAAAACAGTGCAAGAAAATCCAGTGGAATTCCTCTTTATTGGGCAAATATTTCTGACATCTTCTGGCTAAATCTGATCATGTCCTACACAGACAATGACACTGTTATATGCCATCACTTATAAGAGTTCACACTATTCGTGTAATCCATATCAATCTTTATATGACAGAATTTGATATCAGTCTTGAAAAGGGGAGTCCTAAATAAAGACAGTACATACCAGAATAAAGTTGTTAATGACAGCTGTCAGGGTTATGAAGTCATTCAAAAAAAGGAAGTGTTTAAATTAGGGTTGTACTTTTGTGGTACAATTTATGATACATTTTTCAATTACATGGTCAGGCTATTTTTTTTTTCAAAAATATCCTTGCATCACTGAATAAACAGCACCAGACTTTTTCTGCAGATGAATCAGAGTAATATATTCACGGCATGTGTTTCACAGAGTTGTATAAAAACTACTGTAAGGTCATGCAATTAAAGACTATCATAAATCATTTGCTGAACAGGCAACTTCAATTATGACATTTCCTAACTTTCTAGTGTTAAATTAAAAGTTCTTAATGTACTCATAAAGTAGCTTTTTCTGTGCTTTTATTTCCTACTCTATCTTTTTTTTGTTGTTGGTGGTGGTTTACTTTATTATGTAGTCAAAATGAATTTAGTTTGCCTAATTAGAATATATACAAGCCTATATCATCTTTAGAAATGGATAATTTTCAGTGTAAATGTGCAATAATTAAGAGCAAATGGGACTGAGTACTTAAAATATTGACAGCTCTATATTTTAAAATGTTGGGATGCAGTTGTTTGGTTATAGAGAACAAGACAGGAAAGCTGGAAAGATGCCAGTAAAGGCATACTTACTGAGAATTTTACTTTTATCTTAAAGATCAAAGGAACATAAGATCTTCAGCAAAAATTCAGATTGAAAGTGATGAAATTATAATGCACATTGAAGATGATAAGCAAAGTAATTGTTTAGCAATTTGTGGGAAGGTGGAGAGCTTTTATAAGAGAGCCAATGAAGACATAAAGTGGCCTGACCACATGTTTATAGCCTGTCAGAAGCTGTGTCTTGAAAAGTGGAAGGGGATCAGCCACTAGATGTATTCTTCAGCTGAAACAGTATTCATATCAAAAATCAGGATGTACTGTTGCATAATTGGCACAACTGGGGACATCTAATCTACTAATGTCTCTGTAATTGGTACAGACAATAAAAACAAAGGAATAAAGAACACAATTAGTATAATGAGTTAGACTGTTCAACCCTGACTCTTGGCAAGCACTTACCCAAATATTTCCACTGTGTACTCTCTCAGAAATAATTAATGTAGAACGGTATGACTTCTTTCTTGACAAAATGGCTTGACCATTTCTAATATTTATTACACAGGTCAGTCAAGAATATCCACACCTAGAAGAATGGGTCACAGTTTTTACATTGCTGCCGTTTTGTCCTGTATAAAACTGGAATGAGAAAGTGTTACACAAAGGCCAATATGCCTCTTTCCCTCACAGTATTATAGCATTGATGGAGATAATAAAAAGATTTAAAACCATCATAAAATGTACAGAGATTTCAGATAGGAAAGATTTCTAAAAGCAAACCTCCTGTACCTGTGATGAAAAAGGAGGTTTAAAGTAAATCCAGGGCTCTACATCAGCAAATGTAAATGGTATACTTCTATTGACTCAGAGGATTGTTCCTACTTATGCCAAAAGTTAATTTGTCTTCAAAGCAGCATTCAGAGGTTTGATCTTCCAATGTTGCATGAAGCAATGGAGTTTAAGGATTAAATTTATTTTCCCTTTACAGTGATTTGTGTGTAGTTCTGCAGTTCTGAAGGATTTGGGGTTTGCTTATAACAGCATGAGCTTCTTTACATTTATGGGACTTAATGTTATATCCCTACAAGTTCAGAGACGAGTTGAATGACTGAATCTTAATAGTGGTTACGGTCCTCACAGTAAGAATACACATATTATTCATAAACTGCTCTCACCAGATAGTAATTTTGTTTGTGGTTTGTTTTAAAAGCTGTTTAAAATTCTGTAATTAATTTGGTGTACGTGGCAAAAATGACAGATGGTTATGATAAAGTAACTTAATGCCTTGTGGAAGCAAGTCAAACCACAATCAGTAACAGATGTTTTTTGCAAAGCCAGATTGTGCCTGTGTGTGGATATACATGCTACATATATATATGTATATAGTAGGAATATGGATTTATATGTGTGTTTATATGTATGTCTATCTGTATCCATAAATGTTACTTGAACACTTCCCCCACACAGGGCAATAGTTATAATTTTTCTTAGTGCATTAATGACCACATTTATTCCTGTAGTGATTAAAAAAAAAAAAAAATCTATCAAGGGCAATTTCTTCAATATTTAAATTTTAGAAAACATTTACACAAATATCACTGCTGGTGACTTGTTTAGAAGGTAGAAATATATGTTTCTAGTTGTCAAGACGAAAGAACAAAGCAATTTTTCCCCAAAACTTTTAGAGTCATGTTGATACTATACGAAACATTGATTGTACTGTTTATTAGAGATTTCAGAAAGGCAATTACTGGAAGACACCAGTGGAACCACTTTTTTTAACAGCAGCTAAAATAGCTGTTAGCTTATGACTGGATGTAGAGTCAATGAGGATCTGGTATCACTGGCAATCATTGTTTTTCAACATTATCAAAAGATCAAAACAAATACTTCATAGCATATATAAGTACACATTTTACAGTCTGACCATCATAATCTCACAGAACAAACTTAAAAGGTAAAAACACATGAAGAGGGATGAGGCATTTCATGACAATCACACATCATGCTGCAAAGTCCAATGTTAGTAATCTCTCATTCAGTATTGTATTCTCCCTTGCAGTGGAATGCCATGACTGAAGCAGTCCTTCTTACATGCTTAGCACCATCTAAGTATGACATGAACAAGCAACACAAGTATTCAGGGACTGGTGAATTCAGCTCTAGCCTTTGGCTGGCTCTCAAAGGTTGAGAATCTGAACTGAGTATACAACCCTGGACAAGACCCAGCTCCACGTACACTTAATAGCAGCATGCATGACAGCCCATCTGTGCACACACCCCTTCTCTTTGCAGAAGAGATATGGGCAGAAGTCACATTATGCTCTGAGAAGGTTCCTGGCTTGGAAGATCAGAAGTCAGGACTCCAGAGGTATGTAGAGCCTGGCTCTGCTTTGCAGACCATAGGTCTGAACTCCTGTCCTCGGCAACTCCAAGCTTTTTCAGCTCAGCTGTGGGTTCACTACTGCTTATGAAGATCTTTTCATCCACACATGTTGACATTGAATGCCTATTTGTGCTGTTGAAGAGAAGAAAACAGAAACGACCAACTTGATTTAAATCCTGACACTTCTAAATTTGAAGAGCTCACTTGAGATACAGATAGAATGCGACCTGCTAGTTATCAGAAAAAAATAAAACCAGGTGGGAAGTACTTAATCAAAAATTCTTTTGAGGATCACAACACTCTATTTAAGTAAAGAACCCTTTAAAAGTAATTGTCAAATATGTGAGTTCAAAAATTATAGCTCTGAGTAAAGCTCTTCAGGTATTTTGGTTTACAGACATTTATTTCATTTATTTACTTTTTTATTATTATTATTTATCACAGAAAAAATGCTCAAATCTAACTTCAAAGAGTAAAAATTATTTTTTAGAATATTTATATTGTTACAGTGCTGTCTTTGTATGGTTTCCCTGCTTTTAGATTTTCTTGTCTTGGACTTGATCATTCCTGTGATCCACAGGGTAATCAAACCCTCAAGGAACTGAGGGAGGTTAAGTATCTCTCAAGTTATTTAGAGCCCTAAGATAAGAAGCTCAATTTTATAGAGATATAGTGTATAAGAGAACAGTGTGGTTATAAAGTCAATACTTTATTCAGGATCTAGGATACATAGAAGTAGGGTTGCATTCAATAGCCAAATCTGCAGTAAACTAAAAGGAATTGTTGCCCAACTTTAAGAGCAAATTTAATGGCAATACTCAAAATCAAGGGGTGCAAAATCACAGATTGCTATAAATCAGTGGAAGATATGGGATGCTGAATAGTGAGACCTCATTGTCTCTCAGCTTGTGTAACTGGTTCTTTCTGGCTCTTAGCCTAAGCATTAGACCAAACATTATGCTGTTTCATGATGTGGATCTTATCTGGATTTCTAGTGGGGGTTGTTTTGGGGTTTTTTTCATGCAAAAGATGCTCCAAGGCTTGAATAAAACTCACTGAAATGAATAACTCTTTTGAAATGAATGGAATACAGACCTGTGTTGGAAATGTTTAGAGATTTCAGAAGGCTACAAAGTATGCACACAAGGTGTCCTCCCAATTGTACTAGAGCTTTTACAAGCATGTAGCCCCTTCAGGTGGAACCTGTTAGAGTCAAGGAGATTTGAATCAGAGATATAATCATTCTTCTAGAGAGCTTTGGTTGTAAACAGACAATACTGACACAAGTAACAGCAACCCAGATATATGAATACCTATGAATAAATCTCACACACATTCAATGATGAGACTGAGTTAGAATTCAAGTCCTGCCCACAAAAGTGTAGGCATTTGCAAATGTCCGGTTTTGCAAGTTGTGATGATTGTAAAAACACATTTTCTGATTCTGTACTTTGCACAGGCCAAGGCCCAATATGAAAAGCAAAACCAAAGAAAATCACATTGTAACATCGCATAGGAAAACATGGGACTAACACCACAAAATAAGAAGCATCATCAGTTAAAAAAAATAATTAAAAGTCTTAAACTGGTAATCTGTAGGTTGCTTAATGGAAATGTTTAAACATGCTGCTTCTAAAATTAGCAGGGTATGCTGTCCTATCTCTCACTTCAGTACTTCTCAGAGAAAGTACCTGCAGCACACACTTTCAAGATACGGTGATTTCTCTTCTCTCAGCCTTTGAGACCCAGGCACTGGGCCATATGATGGGAGGTGAAACTCAGGTAGGTCAAATGATGGGTCTGGGATACACTGTCTTGACTCTCTCCAGGGATCTTCAGACTGTACTCACCCATTGGGTTGCAGACCCCCAGCTGCAGCCCCACATCCCTCTTCCATTAAGTGAGCCTAAGTGTTGGATGGACTTGGGCACAGGATGCCTGGCACACAGAGTGACAGAGCAAGCAGTACCTCTGTGCAGTGCAGCAAAGGAGTGAGGCAAGAACCTGGCAGATGGGGAGTGTGAGACAGGAGCTGGTGTACTGAAATTCACCTTCAGTGTTTAACAGTTGACAGACAGCTGTTTGCCTGATGGCGTTCCTGAGTCTGCATCAGCCCAGTTGTCTGTAAGAAGAGAACAGAAGAGCCTTTAGAGAACTGTTACTGACTCAAGTCATCCACAAGTGAGACTTGGCTGTCACCATTTTTATCCACTGCTTAGAAATCTTAAAGAAAGTTCCATAAAGGAATCATCTAGTGCTTCACTTGCATATCTTAGTGCAAGTCTACTTATTACTTTGTCACCTTTTTTTTGTTGTTGTTTTTGTAACTGTTGGCTGATCAAGTTATCAGTTAAAACTACTGCTACTACTACTGATAATCTTCATTTTCTGATCACATTTTTGCATAAAATATTTTTTATCAGGGTAATTATTGTGTTCTAAAATAGTGTCCTTCATCAAGGCAATGGATTTCATGTTTTTTTAGTTTGGTTAGTGTGCGTTTCTCTTTTTAAAAAAAATGTGCAAACTATGTGTTATTATTTGAATTTCAATTTGAGATGGTGTCAATCTTCTATCATAAGTTTGACATTCAGATATGCTATTACATTTCTGAGAAACTAAATGAAATTTGATGAAAAAAATAGTCTTGCAAATATTTATGCCTGTTTCTGTGAATTTTGGGTTTTGTTCACTTCAGAATGTTTTCATTCTTCATAGACATGAAGTTAGAGACTGCAATAAAGTTAAAAAGTCATGACCAGAGAATATAAAATGGAAAATATAAATTATTAGAAAACAAAAAGATTTTTCCTTGGAGGATTTGAATGCCCTTATCAAAAATATCTTCCTTTCTTGTTATATGCAATTTTTAAAAGGGTTACAAGATGTAGGAAATGCATCAGTACCAGAATTCTCTTTTGTTTTACAGGTTTTCAGAGTATCGTCTAGAATTTACCCTCCAGGAGTGAAAATCCTCTCTTGAATAAAAAGAATTTTCAAGCACCCAGGTGGCTGTTTCTCCTTTCGATTGAAATGTTATTAACTAATTTTAAATAAGTCTCTAAATGATAAAGCTCACATTCTGGGGTTTTACTTAAATGACTTTTAATAAAATTACTTCAGCTAAGGCATAACCATTTAAGAAATATGAAAATACCTTCTGTCCCAAGATTTTTGATGGCAAAATTGAATCATTATCTGTATAACCCAGAAGGCTCAAATTGCATTATCAATTATATAGTTGAGCAAACAGATGAGAGTTCATATTAGGAAATCCAAATAACCATATACATATGCATATCCTCACATATATATCTGTGTGTACATAAAGTATGCATGTTTATCTATGTAACTGAGGTTTCTTCATATTTGTCTGCTCTTTAAAATGTAACAACCAGGCAGGTGGTATATCCTCCATAATCAGTCGCTCAGGAGAAGATTCCTGATGAAAAGATGAAAAGAAACTGCAAACTTGGACACTGGTAGTAACATACAAGAGATCATTTGGAATTTTAAATTTTAAACATGAATGCAGCAGGCCTTTACTTGACAGAAGATTCCACTTCTAGTGGAAGTCCCTTAACCTCAGTGGAAAGATGAGGATGACATCATACACCCATATGCAGTAATTATAGGTATTGTATATCTAACTTCATGTCTATGAAGAATGAAGAGGAAAAGGGAGGTTCATTACAGTTATGGTTGGTACTCCAGTGGCCCTTAATTTCCGTTAGTGCTAAAAGGCAAAATAATAGATCACAGTGTCATAGGCTGATCAAAATCCGGAAACCTCAAACCAACTATATTACACATGAAAGGCTGTCACAGAGACTCTATGAGAGACCAAAAGAACACCAAAAAAGGTCTGCAAAATGCAAATATGGTATCACCAGCCTGGGAAATAGAGGCAACATTATTGTCATCATTGGAATGTCCCTTATACTACATGAGTGTTTTCTCTTTTGCTTCCTAGGCATTTTCACAGTTTGACATTTCTTACAGTACATAATCCTTGCAACAAAATTTAGTGCTCACAGTACAATAACAAGCAGCAGCAAGGCTCTTCTACATATTCCTCCAAGTGATTTTCCTTAGCATGTGATCAGACTTCAAAAAATATGTTGTTTTGTAGCTTTTTTTTGTCACATAAGCTTCTGCATTTAAAAATAGCTGTGTGAGCAGCAGGAGAATCTGTTCTCTGGCTTGGTCTGTGATTAGATTCCACTCTGGAGGCAGAGTTTCTCTCTGGATGTTACTGCGTGGGCTGAGATTTCTGAAAGAAGAGATTTCCAGTTGTGACGATCTGTTCCAGAACTGGTATATGTGTTGGCAAAACAAATGACACTGAGTGTTTATCTGAGCTTCTTGCCACTGAAACCACTGTAGCTGGCAAACTGGAGACAGAATACAATAATGGTATGAGAAAAAGGAAGCAGTAATTGAATTTCTCAGGAAATGCTTTCATACAGCAATCAGGAGATATTATTCAACATCAAGAAAATGGATTAAAAAGGTAATATATATAAATATGCACAACTGTAAAACTAAACAACTTGAAACATTCCATCATTGATAGTCCAGGAATTCAAAATACCAAAAAATAAGCTGTAATTAAAAAAAAAAAAAACAACAAAAAAACCCCACAAAAAAACCCCACCAAAACCCCTAACAAACAAAACCAACCATCCAAAAACCAGAAACCCAATCAAACAATAACAAAAACTCCAACAAAACAGCAAAAAAAAACCACACCTCCCTGCCCCCAAAACCCCAAAACCAAAAACTCCTGAACTGACAGCTGATTGATTCTGGAAGCCTCTTTCTAACAAACCTAGTAACAAACAAGAATCTCTGTACAGTTAGAAACAGCATATGCACCACTAATACGCTACCAACAAAGTAGCTTGGGCTTCTTCAGCTTGGTGTTGAAAACCCTTCCTCCCAAATCCAAATCCTTAATCTCAAACAGCCAGAAGAACATTTCTGTCTAAGTAATATATGTGTTGAAACATTAGGGGATGTGAGTCAACAACATGCCAGATTAAAGCCCAAAGTTTGGCAATGAAGGTCTTTTATTTTGAGAAATGTAAAGGGTACACTTGATGCAAAATAAAACATGCCTCTTTTAACAGCATGTACATATGGCGGTATATTTACGTGTGTAAAGAATTTTCTCTTAAATTCCATTGCACTCCAACTGTCTTGCAAAAGAACAATATTTTTTAAAGCCCCACTCCCTGCTGGTTTTATTGCTGTGTGTCTGAGAGAAGTACAGTGTGTGCATTGTTAGCAGTTTCTCTTAACATTAATTTAGTCTTCTGCAAAGGATCAGGAAAACTGTGATATTTTTTGTCTTTCATAAGAAAATGCCAGATAAATCTTTTATCTCCGTACCTCCTCTCCACAGCTTCTGATTAGAAACATACACTGTTTCTCAAGTTTGAGAAGCATTACTTAGAAAAAAAAACCCAAATAATTCCTCTTATTCCAAGCCCCTATAACTTTGTAAATCCCACTTGAATGATCTTTTGCAGCCAAAGTGCGGTAGATGCAAAATTTCAACCTCCTGCCTTGGTTTTTTGGGGAAAGTGAGATCTGAAAAGAACAATGATTGCTATCACTGCAATGTCAACCTGACAGCCTTCATAGCTAACTGTTGGTCTGAGTCCTGGCACTAAGCTGTGTGCTCCTTGGACACACTGAGTGACTGTATCTTCCCTTTAGTTAGATAGCTCAGGTGCAAGGCAAAGCATCCAAAAATATGAGTCTGAACGCTGCAAAAAGTCAAGGGAGACAGGTAGTTGCTGTCTGAGGATGATTCAAACTTGCTTGAACTGAAATGGTATTCACAGTCTACAGCGGATTAAAAGAGGGATTGTGCCAACTAAGTTCTACTTCCCTGTTGATAGAGGCTTCACTGTCTTCCTGTTTCAGCCATTCAACCTCTATCCTACATTAGACAACTTCTACGCCACCAGTTCAGATTCTCAGGGTAACAAGGCTTACTTACCTTCAGTCACAGAAAAACATGCTGACTGTTTAAGCACACTGATACTGTTAGAGCAGGGGAAAAAAATCACAGCTGAAAGACAGCTCAAGAATCTGATGTTAACCGCATTTCCACTATTAATTATGGTAGAGAATTAGGGGCATTCATGATGATGACCTCTGGACCCAGCTAGAAAGCAGCTGTTAAAAGCTCTCAGGCTGAAATCAGCTGTTGTTTTTCCTTCTGAGAAGTCAGTACCTGTTCAGCAGTGGTTTGATTCCACTTGTGTGCTGATCCAGGAGTTTCTAAATGCAGCAGTAGTAGTCATCTGAACAAAATTTATTTCCAATATACAACATAAAGTCTATATACATAAATGTTTTATAAAGTGTAAAAATATAAAGCACAGCTTTTCTGCCCCAAAGCTTATCCTCAAGTAAAACATCTTTTCACCAACCTGCAAACTACAGCTTCACATCAAAAGTAAATCTGGCCCTTTGCATCTAGTGTACTTAGAAGAAAAATAATGCTTCAAGCTCAAAGTCTGTATGTCCTAACTGATTACTGAAAATTTAGAATTTAGACAATAAAGAATGTGCCTGCATCTTACTAATGGAGTCCTTTGACAGGTATTCATATAATCTTTTATTGTTTTTTTTTTTTTCTTTCCTGAATAGGTATTAGTTAAGTGACTGGCTAGTCAACTAATTGAACACTAGATGAGTTCTTCCCTTTGTGAAGTAATATTTTAAATAAATAGCAGATTGATAAGATGGTAAAAAAATATTACCATCATACTAGTAATTTAGTAGTATGCTCATTTCTACTGTTACATTTTGAGAGTGGCTGTTGGAAGTAATGGAATTATGCTAGCATGGAACTGAAGTTCAGAATGAGACTCTTCCAGCTATATCTATATATATCCCAGGGTATATCCCAGGGTAATCTTAAGGTGAGGTGTTAGAAAACTTAGGAGAATACAGGCAATATTATTGTTGAAAATGCTTGTTTAATGGATATTATTATTTCACTACTTGATTCTTTTATTAAGATCTATTTCTTTAAAAACTTTAATTGTAGATAATATTTAAGAAGTTGAGTTTACAAAACTGAACCCTCAAAACTATATTTAAATGTAGATCAACTTTTTTTTCTTTTCTTTTTTTCTTCCAACACCCGACCTCATCCCCCACCCCCCATTCTGATAAGACATATGAAAGTGGGACCATCATTACACATTCAGTGGTAGAATAATAATTCTTTACCCATTCCTGATTTCTGGTTGAGCCTTGTGTTACTTTGGAAAAGTTATCCAGCTCTAAGTAAAGACTGAAAAAGAATGCCGCAACATTGTCAGTAAGTTCTTCAAATTATTTATTGTGAAATATTAATTTTGTACCTAGTCTGAACCTCACTAGCTGGGCTATGTTCTTGGATTTGAAAGTGTGCCATCTTTTTTGGAATTTATTCTTGAACCTTTTCATTTGGTGTGCTCCTTTTGAGACCAGACACATGTTTTTATCAGGTGGTGTACCTGCTTTTAACAAAACTCCCTTCCAGTATTAGTGGCTAGTAGCTCAGTATAGATGTACAAAAATGTTAAATGGAACACAATTTTCCTTACATATGCAAAGTTCTGCTAGATAAACTTAGTGGCTTGCCTGACTACGAAAAGAAATGGAGTGCTGTAGAGTATATGGTTCAGTACTCCTTTCTTGCGTTCATGGATCAGACATACTGCAAAAGTCATGACATACCAAAGCCTTCTAATTGCAATTTACTATGAGTCACCATTAGCAGTTGTCTTGGGCAAAATGGCACTGATTTGTGTCAACAAAAATGTACCATGGTGGATTATGTACTTATGCAGATGCAATAATTAGCTCACTTTAATGCAGTGTGCATTTTAGATTTTGTAGCAAAGGTTATTCAAGGCAGCAAATCTGAAAAGGATGTTTCTGTATATTAGTGCTTCTGGCATGTAGCATTTTATTAAATTAGCTCAATAAAACTAATACTATCATAAAACTCTTACATACTGTATCACGTGACTGTGATTTAAAGAACCAGTGGCAAATGCAGAGTTTTAAAAGGAGTCCTGTGGCATAACCTCTGAAGAATTATAGTCAGATACCAATGACAGACTAACAGTTATTACTTTTAGGTGAAAGAGCTTTGAAAATTTCCCTAGATGCTGTTTTCAATATGTAAACATGCTGTGCATTTGCCAGGATTCCTACTCTCCACTATCCCAAATTTCCCTGCCAACGAGAATGAAAATATTTAGACCATCAGCGCTGAGGGAGACAAACCACTTTCAATATCCATTAGAGACCACATATCAGACTTCTAGAGGCATTAAACTTTCACAAAGTTATCCTCTGAGAATACTCATACTCTCCGAATATTGTTTATTTCACCACCTACTTTTACACATCCTGAATAACAATATATCACTTCTGTGCCATGGAAATAGTTCCAGGACTACTGTCATCCCATGCTCTTTCCCTTCCATTGCCACCCAGTCACTGAGTAAAACACATTACAGTGTGAACTTTTCTTCTTATAAACACCTTCATTTATATGATATATCTTGGCACAATAACCATCTTCAGAATCAGAAACAAGGAATATGATTCATTGGCTAACAGATGAGCTATCCACACCTACCTCATACAAGGTACTTCTCCAAGTATGCCAAGTAATGCTAGATTTCCTGGTCTTCTTCCTATTTCAAAGACAAGACATAGTTGAGACTCTGAATTCTTCTTAAAAAAAATAACACATAAAGTTCTTAAGAAATAAAATATAGGCTCTTGTCGTGAGCATTAGCAATAGTATTGAATCATCATTTATATGTGAAATAGAATCTCAAAGCAAAGAAGCTGACTGAACAAAACATGACATTTTAATTTCCTTCTTGAGCTTCAGTGGTCACTGTTATGAGATTTGTTTTCTTAGGAGCACAAAACTAACTTTAGAAGCTTTTATTTTTAATACTATGTTCTTATATTCTTCTATTTAAAAAGGCACCCATTTCTTTCAGTCACTTTTGCGGTCTAGAACTCTCCTTTCTACAAAACCAGTTTGGAATATACAAAAAATTGAATTGGTACAAACTACTGTTCTTTAGTACCACCCTGACCTTGTCTGAGAGGCCAAAGGCATAACACATCCCTGAAAAGACATTGTTTACACAATGAATCTTTTCTTATCTACAGTTACAGTTGTAGGAAGAACAACTTGGAGTCCTTACTGACAGCTCTCCAAAACGACCATCTGAATGTTCAATGTCAGCCAAAATAGCCAACTAAATGTTCGACAGCGTTAGGAAGACTATAGAGAGCAAGAAAGAAGGCATCTTCTACATCTTGAGTACTGTGTGGTGTTCCTGTGCCTGTGTTTTAAGAGGGCTGTAACAGTGAATGCACAGAGAAAAGTAGATAAAATGGCTGAAGGGATGAAGTACTCACCTATTAAGAAGAGCTAAAATGCTGGGTTTCATCAGTTTGGAGGGTGAGGATTTGATCAAGGCATACAAAATCATGGAGGCAGTGTATGAGAAGAATACAGAATTATTGCTCACGGTACCCTGCTATAATAGCAAGCAGTCACTGAAACCAGTTGGAGTTAGTCTCAAGCAATAACTGTCTTATCCTACATTTTCTAAAGCTTTTGTTCTGCAATGTTTTATCTTTGGAAGGTGAAATCTTGGGGAAAAAGAACGCCACCAAAATATGTGAGTACAAAATAAGACATTATTAGAAGTCTTTCAAATTAAAAGAAATTATTCTCTGAATACTTTAGTGATAGGGAGGAGTGTGACAACTACAGAGCTTTAAGAACATTTAAGAATCAGAGATAACTGAGGACAGAAATGGTATACACATAGTTGATTCTACCTCAAGATGAAGAGACAAGCTGAATAACCTCCTGAGGCTTTATCCAAACCTATTCTTCTATGATTCCCTAGATAATAACTTGATCTAATTCAGGCCTCATGTGTTCCTCGTTCAGGTTATTTCAGTACAATTGCACAGACAGGGACAATTTAGCAAAGATTTATCATCAACGAGCAAAGCAAAACGTTGACAGGCTTACACAGTTTCATACTAACAGTATGGATTAGTGTATGAGAATTAAGGGTAACCTAAGTCTATTTAACTCATCCAGGTATTATGATTAGTTTTCAGTAACAAGTAGGGCCTTACTGTGTCTAGTTTAATATCTAGCCAAATCTGAAGATTCAGCTAAAATAACCAGGTAGTTGCTTTACCCTGGCCCAGCAGAGGGAGGTTTGGATTCCTTCCTTTTACAGAGGGAGGTTTGGATTCCTTCCTTTTATTCTTCAAAGAGCCAATGAAGCTGCCAAGGCCATAAGGTGTGTAGTCTGGCATTAAAATGTCAGTACATATCCAGTTTTTGCTGTAAATGAAAGAAAATCAGATATAGTATTTGGCAACATCAGTTAAAGAAAGAGAAACTAAAATTACATTGAACTTAATGATGCGACACTCCTAAATTCTATATGCATGTGAATACAACACAATAGCTTTTTTTTATTATTATTATTATTTTTTTAAGAATCTTTATTCTGCATGCAAAAGTGCATCCTGTACACTTGGCAGGCAAACCTCAAGTTGCTCTATGAAAACTGAAATAATTTGTTGAATATATTTGACTCAACATCTTTAGCAGTATATTCCATGGATGCTTTTCGGATATTTTAGTAATGCATGTCTTGTTTGAATTTGTTGTGGAATAGCAGTGCCTGTTTTATCTTCTCTTCAAAAATCCATCTCATAGCTGGCAGATTCAGGAATGTGCAGAGGCAGAGAACAGCATTGCTTGGAATGGCAATGCAGTCACTACAAATTGTCTTCTTGTTCTAAGTTTGTGACATCATGAAAAAATAAGCATTTTCTTTCATATAATAAATACCATTCAATTATATATTTGATTATTGGTTTAGTGCTGACCTTTATAATAATAAGCAATCAGATACACAATAGGAAAAATGCAAAAACAGGTTTTCTAAACTAAATACACTCAATTTAAATCTTCTATCTTGCTTTACTGGATATAAATGTATGTCTGTATGGCTATATTGGATAATTTTGGAGCTTGCTTAGATGTTAGAGTGTATAGGAAGAGTTTTAGCAAATTGAGAAATAGGTAGAAAAGGTACAGAATTTTCACAGCCTACAAAAAACTTGCTCTAATTTGGCAAGCATGTCAGTAACCCCACTGAAATCACATATGAGACTGTTCACACATGTAAGCTACTTACAGGTGTAAATATTTGTTCAAAGAGACAGGGAATAGCTCTAGGTAAGTATTCCTCATGTAAACGTGATTAGAATTGTCTGTATTAGGAATCTTCTGTAAATAGCAAAGAGACTTAGGATGCCTCCATTGCCAATATAAGTAAATTTCCTTTAGCCTTTTCAGTGCTGAAGGATCTATGCAAAGACAATATAGTGCTCTTTTACCACAATAGAGGCCATTGCTCATTTCACCAAATCAGAACTTTGACACTACCTTTTTTTTTTTTTTTTTTTTCATTTTCTTAGTCCAGACAAGTTCAATACTGGGAGATAGCTATGGGAGGGAATTAGTTTGGACTTTCCTTTAGTAGCCTGATCAAGATAAGATTCTAGTTGACAGCAAAATGTTGATGTTTTAAGAAATCACCTTTTCATGACAAAATACACTGCAGTGCAGTGGTAGTCTAACCCTGACCCTGCCTCTTAACCTCTTTTTGGTTTTTTTTTAAACTTTTAGACACATGTAGTAACATGTGCAAGTTCATGAATTATTTTCTTTGTGCCATCCTGTCACTTCGCAAATTCAGTGAAGAATCACATGGTAGGGCAAAATGTTGTGCTGTGTAGTAAGACTGTGTTTTCATCACCACTGAGAAAGAAGGAGCATGCATCTGTCTAGGTCATTCTGCATTATATTTATCAGCACATATCAAAGGGCTGTTATCAAATCTGAATATCTTTCTTTCACCATCATTCATATCAATGAGGAAGGAAACATATGGGTTTTGAAACTGTCAGATCCCATAAACTAGTTTTCTCTCTGGAGAGCCACATGGAATAATTCCAGGACCAAATATGCCTCTTTTTAATTAGGTTAGGCCCCAGATATTATATTTCTATCATATTCTGTCAGAATGCTGGCTTCTGTGCCTGAATTTCTTTATCACAAAAAAATAAAATAAAATAAAAAAATACCTTTGTGTAGCCAGAATTGTCAGTGGAGACTGCTTTATCTGCAAGGTGAGAGATGGCCTTATCTAGTCCCCTGGAGAACGTATAATGTACTCTCAAGAGGCCGTTTGGTCTTCCAAGAAGGCTCCCTAGTTTGAATGAGATGCTTTTGTCTCTAAGAATTTCTGGATATAGAGAATCTGAAAGAAAAAAGGTGATTCTTGGAAAAGTGTGAAGTGCCTCCTTTTGTATATTTCAAAGGCAAGTACAGTAAGAAAATATTACAACTGAACTCTTTCTTCAGTGACTGTCATTATATACCTCTGAACAGAAGTGGGGATAGGTATGAAAGAAACAAGCTTTAATGATCCATAGGGTCTTACTAAGTATTTTTGAAAGATGGTGATGCTGCTGGACATAAGAACACGAGGAAAGTCCAGCTGGGCCTTGTCACTCTGGCCCATGGTCCTGTTCCTTACAGCAAATACCTAAGGCAGAGAAAAGACAGGCTGAGGCTACATGATACTTTCCCCTCATGCTCTCCCAATCTCCAACAATCTTCTTTTAGTTATCTTCTTGTGTCAGGTATGGTAGTACGTGGTAATTCTCAATAGATTTACTGACATTTATTTGTCCAGTTTCTTCTTGAAGCCACACAAATTTTTAGCATCCATAGCATCCTTTGGTGTAGACTTCCACAGATCTGCTATCTGCTCAGGGCATATTTATTTCACGGTTCATAAAAGAATGCACAGATGCAGTATTAACTGCATCTCAGAATGTCTAAACTAAGAAAGGGGGAAAAAAAAAAAAAAAGTTTTTCTAATGTGTTTACAAAATGCTAAACCAGCAACAGATGCATAGTCGATGTAGCATCCTGTTTAAGGAATTTTATTTTGCCTGTCTTGCAATCAAGAAATTTGGTAAATATAAATGCTTCTGCAACTTCAGTGCTGAACTTGTCATCTTTAGCAAAATAATAATAATAATAATTTGTTCACTAATCCTTCACTGGTACCAGATTACTCCTTTGAAAAATCTTAAGGTGTCTAGAATAAGGGAAGCTTATGTATGGAAAGCTTTACTTGGGTCAAGTCCCTTGCTTTGTATTATTTATTTGAATAAAAAATGTACATTCATTGCAGAAACTTCTGTGTTATTAAAAGCAACTAGCTGGGCACAGGGAAACTGATTATGACTCAAACTTCACACCAAAACTGCATAGTCAACTAAGAACAAAAATTAAGAAAAGATTTTCAGTTTCTCTCAATATCTCCATTTAGCATCATGTGTAAAGCTGATACTGAAGGAACCTCATAAAATCAAGGTATAGAGCATGTGGTGTATCAACATGCTATGTAGAGTTTTTAATGCATGTGTGTGTGTTTGTGTAAGTGATGAAGTAAAAGCTGGCAGCAAGGGTTTGGCAGGAACAGGAAAGTTCATTGTTGAGTAATGACTCACAGATAACTAGGTACTCTTAGAGGTCTTCTGGTTGTATTTGTAGGTTTGGAAGATTTTGGCCCAAAGACACCACTTGGGCCTCTTGCGCAATGGAGGCCATAGAACTGCTCCAAGTAATTCTCACAGGGGGAAAAAAAAAATAAAAGTTAATAATGTTTGAAAGGAAACACTGTTTTTCAAAAAGTACTCTCTCTTTGGTTTAAAAGCTCACATTACAGGGTCCACACACATCTTTGTAAAATATTTCAAGCATTCACATGCTTCCAATCAAACCAACACTTTTTTTTTCCAATCCTAAATTTGTTCAGCATCTACTTGTAATTTTTGCCTTGTTATTTCATTGTCTGCTAAATGACAGAACATTTCACACTAAAATATTTTCTTGACTTAAGACTGTGAGTCCAGGAAAATAAATGCTCCTTTGGTTTAAAAGACAATGGGTTTTCCTAAACAAATATATACCATTAGATGTTATGTAGAAAGGTGTTAGAAACTGTAAATATGCCACAATTGTGATTGTGATTATAATATGTATAAGTGAGAAAGAGAAATGTTCATTTATCTTGTTCCTAGGTACTTGGCTTATGTACCTTATGATAAGGTAAAACATAATGAAGCCTACTCCACCATGGTACACTGCCATGGTACACTCATTCTACTCCTAGGTGGAAGAAATTCCTCTGGGAATGGGAATCTCCTCCCCTAACTACAGGGTGATGAGTTCTAATCAGCTTCAGAAGTTATTTTTTTTACAGTTTGAAGTAGATAGGGGTAGGGCTTGCTCATCTGCATTATCTCTGCATTGATGATTTCAGGTAAGAGCACAGAAATCAGCTGTAAAGGTAAAAAACCTTGATCACTCTTGGAGAAAGGTTAAAATATAAAACTTTCATTAAGATTGATTTTGGACTTTGCTGCTCTTTGAGTTAATTAATTAAAAGCAGAAACAGCTGAAGGGTACATATTAATATTAATACCCTATCAGAAAGAACTTCCTTCAGTCAACAGAAAAGGATGAACCAGGGAGACTTTTCCTAAAATATATGACTTGGCCTTCAGGCCCTTGCACAGCACTTCTTTTAACACTTCTAGCTGAGAAAAGGAGTGCCTTTCAGTCTCTCCTGTTAGAGGATCAGCAGCTTACATGCTATTACTTCATACCCCATTTTAGCAATGATCCTCTTGTTCACTAGGAATGCTCTGCAGTACTGACCTAGACTAGCTACACAGTGATAAAAGCCTCAAGTTTAAGTGGCATGAAAATGGATGACCTCTAGTATCAGTGCATCATAATGAATACACGCATGTTCTGAAATTACTCCCATCATATTTCACATCCGATTACATACATTGAAATTGGAACAGGCTCAGGACAGCAACGTTTCGGTAATCAAACTCAGTGAATAGGAATATCATGCAGAATTGAATGCAGGCAATGTTGGCAGGCATACTAAGCCTCACCTGTCTCTCTGTGTTCTTCATCTTCAGGGAAATATGAGATTGGATGCCTTTCATTCACTGTTATTTCTTCCACAGCTGATGAAAAACTGATTTTCATGGCTAAGATAATTTGAATCACAACATTATTTTGTGTATTAATATTGAAAACTACATAGTATTTTTTCTCCGAAGAATCCCCCTTGTTTCAATAGTGCTAAGGTCTGTGTGTATCTGGATAGGAAATAAAGGGAAATTCAATCCAAAATTATTTTCCCAGTAAACTATTTAATTCACAATTTAGGATAAATTAAATTTGACTTGACTGTAACTGTAATTTCAAATCTACTTATGTTTATGCCATAGCTGTAGCTCTTTAGGTTCACAGTAGGAGTCCTACAGTAAATCAGAGAAAAAGAGATTTATGGATTTCTATTGCTTTCCTTATGCTAACATCACATTCTGGTTTTTTGGCAATAAACTCAATATACTTTCAGCAAGGAAAGCATATCCAAGGAAGACTGAGCTGTTCAGCTTGAGACGTTTTCAAAGTACGCTTCCCTCATGAGAGATTTGAGGGAACAAGAAGGAGATAAACAAAATATCATGAAGACCTGCAAAACACACAGGTCTGTGGGAAAAGCATGTGAAGTTACAGCACACGGTCTCAAAGACTCCTGTGTCATAGCTCTTCTCCCAGTATCACAGCATCTTCTGCCCAGAGGAGCACAGGGGTGACCACATGTCCTGCCACTCCTTCATGTGAGATGGGGGAGCATACATGAAAGTCATTGCAGGTAAAGTGGGTAGTTATCCTATAGCATCAGTGGGATAGAAAAATGTCTAACCAAAGTGTAGGCAATTCAGAGAAACAGGCACTTGCTGCAGAGAGGGAAGGAGATGCCACAGCAGAGGGCTGCAGCGCAGAGGGGAGCAGGGCCCTCTGTGCACCCTCTGTCCCTCTGCTTCGCTCAGAAGTCTTTGCCCCTTGTTCATCCACTCTCTGCTGCTTTCTGTGTCTCACTGCTCAGAGAAGAGCAACACTGTAGATTATTAACAAGTATTAGCCTCAGTGTGTGGTTTTTTGTGCCTTCTTAAAATCTGGTTTTGTGTAAGGAATGATGGGGTTTTTTTCCGTCTAAGGAAAATGATTTAAAACTTCTGGTACATACAGATATTTGAATTAATCCTTTATCAGCTGGATGAGAAAATGGTGTTTGATGCTTCATAAATGCATTCAGTACAAGCCACTGCTCAAAGGAAGAGTTATTTCCTTGTCAGACTTTCATATGTGTCCCAAGAGGTCATAGATCTGTGTATGTGTGCATGCGCATGTGTACGCATGTGTTTAACCACTTTAAAAAAGAAAAAGACAGCTTAGCGCTGGTGTCTTTATCATAATATCAGCTTACTGCTAGCCTTTGGAACGACACGGGGGCTTTTTGAACACAGTTTATGTTAAACACCAAGCTGCATGGGCAAATATAAGAGCTAAAACACGTCTTAGCCATATATAGTGGCCATAAACCTTCCTTTGCTCTCAGCCTCTGCATGTTCACACTTCCTTACATGAAATACAATCTAGTCCTCTCTCCTCTTGTCAGATTATTGATGTTTTCTCATTTCTTCTGACTCACAAGGTCTATCAAGTCACCTTTTGAAACAAGGGTGAAACTTCTTATGTAACAACCCACCTCCCTTTAAAAATCACACCTGCAGCCTGATGCTAGGTGGCACTCTGCTGGTTTTATGACTTCCACCATGGACTCTGCTGTCATGACAACTTTAAACTGATATAACTGTACTGACATTAATGGAGTTGCTCCTGGTTTATGCTTGAGTAAGTAACAATAGCTATAGACGCAATTTATTTAAGACATGTAGAACAGAGAACAGTTTACACTAGAGTCTTTACCCAATGCTGGTTTGAATGGTCAGACTGGGATTATTTCACTAATCTGTGACAGTGTAACTAATTTCGCTGTGAAGTACCTCATTCCACAGAAGTGACTCAATGAACTGAAGAATCAAAACTCAAGTCTATAATTCAGATTTATTAAGTGTACCCAGCAGTCTAACAGGAGCAGATCCACAGCTAGTGTTAAGTAGTATAACTGTATTAAATACAGTAGAACTTTTTCAGTCAAAATAGATAAGACACGGGTCCCAAAAAAGAGTTTTCTGTTTTCAGTTAGACCTGTATGAGCACTCAAAGTATACACTAGGGTTCTTATTAAAATTCTGTAATGTAGAGGCTTTTGGTATCAGGAAAAATGTCATTACAATACATAAAGACAGAATTTTTCCAGAGATTTTTTGTAGAGACTACCTTTAGTTAGTGCAAAATACATACTGTTTTGCTCATCTGGAACTCTGAAATGTAGAAATTCCAATAATGAAACCAGTGATCTTATTTAATTTTTTTTAATGTTAAGATGTTGTGATGGTTGATACAAAGTTTGGGTTTGATTCAGGCTTCCTAAAGGAAATGAAAATCCTTCCCAAATGAGGGTCAGATGAGGGGAAATGAGAGAGCAGCAAATCAGACTCAATTTTCTTCTATGAACTGATACAGAGATAGAATTAGAGATAACCACAGCAACAGTGAAAACTTATCAGAACTTTTTCCTTGCATCCTCTGTAACTCTGTATGAAAATCCCCAGACTGCATTAAGGTTTCAAATCAGACAATGCCCGTGAAGGTTAGAGATTTCTGGGAAAATATCTCTGTACGATGGAGTGGCATTAAGAAGTGATCTAACAAAAACAAGCTGATGCTGCATGTTCCAATTACCAAGAGCTGTTATCAGGACTTTTCGCAAAGCTCTTAGATTTCTTGATAAATAAGAGAGACACAGTGCTATGTGTTACTGTTGTGGTTAATGACATTGATTTCTTGGCACGACAGTCAGAGACATACAAAGACAGACTGAACTTTATGCGATGTCTGCTTTTTTAGTGCTAGCATTTTGAACTATTCCATTTTATTTTTACAGACAGAATCAAATGAAACAGCTTCTGATTTATCCCTATCTTTTAACCAAAATATAGGTTTGAAAAAAGATGGGCACTTCTGCTTGGAAGAGCAAGTGTGGTTAAAGGAAAACTTCTTTACTGCTTGGACATTTAACTCTATTTTGCTTGTTCAAATCAGAATTATATTCTGATATGAAAATTCCTTCAGCTGTCAAGAAAAAGGCAGAGAATTTCTGCGTACTGCCCAAATAAAGCGTATTTTTCATGGCTGAAATCCATGATGTTTTGGTCAGTTTAAAGGGTCTAATCTAATCTCAGTGCTGCTCAGGAGAGTTTTGAATGCACTGACTTTGGATATGCCAGCCAGAAGTGACATCTGCCAATTAATGGCAGTTAAATAAAACATTGAAAACCTTACCAGAAAATAAATCTCAGTGTAAAGCCTTTCTATTTCACCAGTGGAATTTTCTTTTTCTTTAGCTGTTGTATTTCTTCCACTTGCTTTGTTTCTGTCTATGCATTAAGTACCCTGAATGCTGCTTGGACTTGTTCAGCTATGTGTTTTTATCGTCTCTTGACTTCTGAAGAAAGAATATTAACATGGGCAGTATAGAAATAAATGAAATAGGATTCTAGACAGCTACATCCAAAAATCCTCTTATGGATTATGGATTCTTATTTCCTAAACACAATAGCTGAGATTCTATACTGCATGCTTCTGGGGAAAAAAAACCCAAACAAACAAACAAAAAAAACAACCCAAAACACTTGGCAGCCCTGGGGAACAAAAGAGAGCTAGAATGATGTTAAGCTTGTCTTACTATTTTCTCTGGGTTAGATATTGGTCCTGCTAGCATTTCAAACAACCCCAGGAGACAAATTGCCTTTCTGTTTGTCTGGTGGGATGTAGCACTGCATGGGCTCTCTGCCACCCCATGTAACCTGGCCCTGCCCTGGCTTCACTCAGGGGTTCTTACCCTTAAGCAGTTTGCTGCCATCAGATTTATAAAAGGATCTCTTTGCCTCAGTTCCTGAGCTAAAATTAGCCTGTCCAAAACAAACTGGAGCATTAGAGAATATGTAGACCATGTAGAACTTCTGCCTGACAAAAAAACCCCAGGGAAATATGGAGTACAATTTTTACTATTTTTTAAAAAATAGGATTGTTTGTTAATAAAGTTGCATTACCTTTATCTCTTCTGTTCTCAATCTATTTAGGGTCTTGAGACCTTTAAGAATCCTTGTTTGTATTTTTTTGGCACAGTCCTTCTGCACAGTCTGATTTCAGTCAGCAAAACCAAACCTTTGGCCCACCCAACAGGTAAATTTTTATACAAATAAATAGACCCCATAATACAACTTGAAGGAAGGAGTTGCAGTCAAACTACAGAAAAGTATATTGTGGTGGTGAAGGTTCTCTAGTGACATAAAATTTCAGCTGAAATAAACAAACATGGGAACTGTCAGTCTGAGAATCTAAGTTTATTCTACATGTCAGTGTGGAGAACAAATGGGAAAGACATTGAGCTAAGAAATAAAAAAGTTAGAGCGTAAATGGCAAAACCTTCCCTCAGCTTATAACTTGAAATGAATGCCATTCCCTGTGAAGTATGTATATAACATGTGCCAGTCATGAAAAAGGACTAGGAAGGCAGCTAGTTAAAGTTCCTGGGATACCTCTTGACTAAATAACTGTCAACATTAATCTTTGACAATTTTAAATTAGGAAAAGTAAAGAAACATTCCATTAAAAAGGTTATTAAGTAGCATATCTCGTCATGTGTTCAAAAGCTCAGTTTTGTCCTGGAACCACTGGAACTGATGAATCAAGTTCAGCACAAAAGCTATGATACTCCTTTGATTACCTATCAAAGAGTTGAACAGAACCAGAAGACTGGTTTTTTATTAGTTACATGATGTTCTACAGATAATTGACTGACTGAACACCTGTCACTATTGCATCAACCCTTAGTGACAAACAGGTAAAACCAATCTAAAATAGTTCCCAACTGCACACAGCTATGTCAGAATTAGGGATGTTATACACACTCACTTAGCTGCTTACTTGCTTTCTCTCCAAAACAGAAATGCTGGGAAGTTGGCAAAACCTAGAATAAAGAATTTTCCCTTCTCATTTTACACAGTTAATTTCATTTGGGCAGAGATGTTAACTATCTGCCTAAAAATTATTAAGCTTTATTCCTCAGCAAGGTTTTGGCTGATATGCACTAGTTCATCAATGCAGCTGTAAGCTCAGTTTAATGGATCCTTTAAATATCCGATGTATACAGAAACTTACACTGTGAAAGTAATGCAAACCAGCAAAATGTAGCAGTTTTTCTGCACTGCTATCAACTGTAACAAAGATGTGCTGATTTACACCTTCTGAACATTTGGCAACTCTGCCCATGTTTACAGAAACATACTGCTAGGAACCCAGACCATGAAGATCTGACCTTAAAGAAAGTAAAACCTTGACAAGCAAATATCATTATTTTATATTGTTGAAAACTAAAAGTAGTCAAACCTCTTTCCCATAACATTGTGTTTCTCTGTTTTTAATCTTTTATTTGATTTCAAACACTATTGACAATGAATACAAGAAGCAACAGTGCTCAGCATATTTAACTTCACCTTCCTTTCAAATTATGTTTCCATTAGTAGTGGCTCTTCTATTTGCTGCCACAGGCAATCTATTTATTTTTACAGTACTTGTGCATTTCATTATTTTTTATGAAATTAAAACCAAGGATGTGAACTGTGGATGCTCTGATTCACCCTCAGAATTATTTTCTTGACTCTTTTGCTGTCAATATTTTGGTAACTTTTATTATTAATTTTATTTATTACTCTTATTATTCACTTCTTTACTACATCTGACATCCGGTGCAGTCCTACTTAAACAAGTAAACAAACAAATCTCTAAAGTATTTTCTTCTGTTTCTTACTCTGGACCTCTTCAGCAATCCCAGAATTGCTTCTTTTCTGTATAACTAACCTGCATGTGTAAAAAGTCACAGAAATGGGCAAACTGTGCCTGCAGCTAGACTGCCAAACAAACCAGCTTAAAGCTGTTGAAATCATTCCAGAAAACCTGATGACTCATGTTCATTCAAACAATGTTCTTCAAGAAACTTTTCCATATTAGACCCTAAAATAATTTAATTTAAGATGTCTTACATTCTTAACTGCTTGAAAAGAGCCTTCTAGGGCATTTTTTTACTGCTTGAGAAGCAGACATGTTTTGAGGTCTTCAGTAGAACAGGGCCTGGGAAGAGGTTGTTTTCCCCTCACACACTGCATAAACATACTCAGAAATTTTAGTTCCTGAGTTTGTCATACTTCAGATTAGAAAATTACAATAAGGATAACGTTACTAGTGTTTCTTATTTTATATTGCCAGTGATATCTACTTTGAATTTTAGAATAATAAAGAATATGGAGCATCTGGTCTTCTTTAGATTATTAATACACAGTTATTAAAAATCTCGAAACAAAGAATACCAGTGCAGAGTGGGAAGCATAATCTCTAATCTGAATGTTTTCCTTAAAGAAGATTATATTATTAAAGGCTAATTATGACACATCTGTTCATATCACATAATACTAACCTCAATAAGATGTCAGGTGATAATCATAAAAGTTGTACTGGAATTGCATACTACCTATTCTGAGTGATATGGCAGAATATGGTCCCTATATTTTTAAACATATTTGTCTCACTAAGTGGTAGCTTGTATCCAGCTATCTTGCTTATTAACTAAAGTAAGGGGAATACATATATTCAGCTGTGACTTACTCCAGCTATTTTAACCTTAGATTTATAGCTTGGACACACCAATCATTCTGTTTCATTTTTCACCAATAGAAATTCTACTGGTTTATAAATTCTTACAAAACCCACTGAAAATCCATCTGAGCAGAACTATTTTATAATTCAAAAACCTGCATGACACGTGTGATATTTAATAAACTTTATTGGATTCTGTCATAATGGTCTACAGTTTTCTCCTGACACTGAAATAGAATAAAAACACTTTTTCAGATTCCAAGAAACATCTTTTATTTTTGTTATAAACATGATGTCTCTTGGTATTAAGGAAATGGTGCCCAGCATCAAAGGTCCTCCAAATGTTTGATCTTCTAAATAAATCAATAGTTGTTTCTATTTGTCACCACATAAATGTCATGCCAGACCCTCTTTTCACTTACATAGCTCTAGCAACTAATGTACCTAATATTTATATTATAACCATGCAAGGTAAAAAGTATACGTAATCATCACACTGAGCCTTATTTCCTGTAGGAAGAAATGTGATGTACAGCATGTGGAGTTAAAAGAAATAAGCATATACAAATCCACATTTCAGAAGTTTACTCAGAAGTTTCAGTTTATTAACTTCACACTGAGAATAAAAGCTTGTTACAATGGGTAGGGACAAATTAGAAAGGAGATGGGTTTCTAGCGCATAAACTACTAGGTACATTTTTACATAATTTATCTCAGTAGCATAGAGAGAGAACATAAGCAATCAGTCCCAATCACAAAAACAAAACAAAACACACACACACACAAAAAAAAACCCAAAAACCAAACACATACAAAACAAAAACCCCCAAACAACAGAACAAAACCCCCACACCAAACCAAAAAAATATCTGAACGGAGAGTCTCCTGACCTAATCTAATATGCAGACTGCATGTTACAACTTTCACCCTCAAATTTCAAGCCACTCTCATGGTATTTTAACTACCTTTTTGCTCACAATTTGCCCTTTGATGTCACAGATACCTCCTGTCACATACAGTATCACAACAGCAAATTTAAGAAGGAGTGTGACCAGTGAGGTCAAAGTGAAAAAGCAGGTTCTGAGATGTGTGCAAGCTAGGGGAGTATCAGTGAATGTGTTGGTAGTGGAAATATCTGAAATTATTGTTAAGCAGCTAAATTGAAGACTTCATTTTTGTGCATGGAAAACAAGGCAAGTTACAAGTATAACTGCTTCATAACAAAAGTTACTCCCTCCCATGGATTTTAATAGCACTTAATTATGTTTCCAGGACATCAGATAGGAAAAAGTATTTTAAAAATGTCTTGTTCTATTACATAATAGACCACTTGGAGCCATTATGGTCTACATGGGGTCAATAATACCCATTCTGAAACTCAGCAAATAAATATTTATAAATTATAAAGAAACATTGCTCCATCAAGTCTATCAATAATTCATATTTTAGAAGACCTTAAATACATGAGAAACCATAATGGCTCCAATGGAACAGTCAACTCCCATAAACTTCTAAGAGGAATTATTTTTTCTATTTCATGTAAACCTCTATTATAATTCTATAGTAGGGGAAACATGCATTAAAATAGTTCTGTAAAAGTAATACTGTAGATGTTCATGGTTAAGACTACTCTTTGTGGCTAGGGATAAATTGCCATTTGAGACAGGGAATATGGGATTCTACTTTTTTATGCAGTATTATAAATGTACAAAGTGCTTATCAATTGCCTTTATTCCTAATAATAATTATTGTTAGTTGCCTTGCAACTGCATTGAAGAAGTCCCCAGTGTACTAAATTCCATACAGAACATAGAAAGGCTTAATATACATGCAACAGTTGTGTTGTTTAAACTGAAAAGGATAAATCCTATGAGTTGCATGGCATGGAAACATTAAATGTGCATATAAATGTTTAAACCAATCCATCTTAATCCTGTAAAATATATATATATATATATGTGTACATATATACATACACACACACATATATATGCAAATTTAATTCCTAACTGAAGTTACTTACATCTGTGCAAAGTCTTGTTGACAAGGACTGTGAGGTGGCTCCTATGCTGCTTACAATTTTACCAGGTAAGACAAACATTAGGTAAAGCCAAGAAAATGAGAGACTCATGAGAAGGTGAAATGATTTTCACATATTAACACAGCAGGTTAATTATAACAGCAATGAATCATGAATAACCAGGGAAAATATATGAAATCCTTAATGCCATGCATGCATGATCCCACTCTTATACTGTTCACTTAACAACACAAAGTGAATTAATGATTTTCAGCCTTTAACTCTGCATTTTCCTTCTTTGTCTATACTATCAATTTAAGCTGACTTAGCAAAGCATGCGCTCTGATACTTCCTCTCTGACTCTATCCAGTGTCTCCAGAGAATAATTCAGGTAAAGAGACCTTCTCATGAAGTACATCAGGGAATCAGCAGCACTGAATGATAACCAGAAGGGAAAAAAGAAAATCATTATCAGGCACTGCCTGAAGTCCATACCTGCTTCTTTCTTTCCAGAAAGCTTCTAGTAGAATGAGACCTCTCAAGATCTCTTTATATGACAGATGCAGTTGCTATTACATTTTATTTATTTTTTTAAAAAATCAAAAATTTTAAAGTAAAATCAAAACTGATGGATGTACAGAGTTTGAAAAAGGATGTTTAACTAAATTCTTATGATTTACTCCAGTAGCAGTCTGGGATTTTGCTGGCTTTGGGAAGCTCTTCCATATTTCAGACAGCATTGACAAGGGCAAGTTTTAGTTTAGGCAATCACATAGTGAAGGGAAGGTGTACACACACACTAAAACAATAATCAACATGTTCATTTAAAGGAGAGATGAAATCCTTGCTCACAGGGATCAGCAGCTCAGCAAATATGTGAAGGAGCAATCTACATGAAGCCATTCTCCTCACTTTAAACTTCTCCTAGGGTCTTCTTCCACATCAGCCCATATGCCTGCAGGAGGAAGCACCAAAAGAATCAGCCAACAATGTGACAAAACGAAACAAAACTATTTTCCTACTAAATAAGTGATTTTTTTTTCTGAAATAAGAACTAGCTTTGTCACAGAAAGACAGGCCTCTGATTGTCCTTTGGTCCTTATTTTTTCTAACCACCTCTCCTGGGACCTCCACCTCTGTGCCCCTGCCCAGGAGCCCCACCAAATCTCAGGTCTGAGGACTCAGCCTCAACTGACTGTGCAAAGGGCAGGTGAGGGCCAGTGCTGTCCTTGTGGCTTGCTGCCTGCCCTTCCTGCATTATGCCGGGACCTGCCCACCCACCCCTTACTTGTCTGCTGGTCACTGGGACCTGTTATTGCCAGGAGCCCTGCTGGGGAGTCCTGTTACAGACACAGGTGCCCAGGAGTGATGCCCTGTTTGGAGGGAACATCACCCCTTACTTGTGCTGTGGTTGTCTTTGGCTCTAGCTTGTCTTTCCTCAAAAAGCTGCCCCCTGACCAGTGGTAGCCAGACCTTAGCTGCCTGCAGCTTCAATCTACAAAGAGGGGAAGGAATGAAACAGAATATTGGAGGTGCTACTGTGTTTGCGTGCTCCAAGTGCAAAAATAATAAGAGTACAAGAGGCAACTGGGAACTGAAGCTCCTGCAGTTCTTTAAGTCTGACTCCAGGCCACTCCATCTGCATGATAATAAGACACACACAAGTACCTTCAGTCAGTGTAGTCTGAGAACAGGACCATTGACAGGACAGCCCCCACTTTACTCTCTTTCACTGGTTTTTGGAGTGGGAAGAAAGTACCATACCTTAGTATTTCCTGGGTTTAAGATGTCTCTATTGATTTTAATTAACCTTCCCTTAGGCTCACAAACAAAACAACAGTGCTTCTAAAAGCAAATGAAATTAACTATGTTCCATGGGATTTTCAAGGCATTTCTAGCTCATAAAGAGACAAATAAGGGTTTGGTAGGTGGCTTTTAAAGAGATATGTGCTATACAATAAGTCACTAATATTTAATTGATCTGTCCAGTCAATAGTTCAACATCATTAAGGTCCATGCCATAAGCATGCTATAAAATTATAAAATTAATTATCTGGCATGAGTTTTGCAGAACAATTACATTGTATTTTCCTTGATCTTTGTGTGCTGTTTACACAATTACCACAGTCAAGAAGAACATTTTGAACTTGAGAAAGTAATTTTCACTAGATACATGAAAACTTAACTGGTAGTACAATTTGCCAGCCTGAAAATACAAGCAGTTGATCACAGAATGTTTCCAACAATTCCAACTCCTGTAGAATAAGGTTTCTCGGTTTTGGAAGTAATTCAGAAAAGAAGTAAAATGAATAAGGTAGAGGGATACAAGTCCTCTCTGAAAGCCAAGTTTGCACGTAGACAGCCTTAACATCTTCTCTAACAGAATGAAATGTTCATCAGATAAAGTTGCATTGCCATGTATTAGCATTACAGCTACAAATGTTCTTAAGCTCAGTCTTTCCTGAAATGTTACTATGAGCCAGCAGTGAAATAGTAGATAGTATACACTATTCATCTATAATGTGGTTCTTTTCACATAGCTTTAGCAGAGAAATCTTGCATTAAAATGATTCTAAATTACAGTTTATGCCATTCAGCAACGTACATGTAATGAGAAATAAAGTCAATCAGAGCCATTTAGTTTTTCTACAGATTGCTGCAACAAAATAATTCTTGTGCTACCAAGTGGAGTGTAAATAGGACTACTTGAGTCATAACTAACACTGATTTCCTATGTTTTGAAAAAATATATGGAGTTATTTCAGCAGTATAGCCAGAAGCAAAGAAAGAAAAAAGAAACTTAGTTAATATTTGTGCAGTTTTTCATGGTTCTACAAAAGCAGTTGGGTAATTGTACCAATCTTTTCAGTTGGTCACTACACATCTGGTTTAAATGAGAGTTCTAATAAGATAAAATAATCAAATAAGATCACAGGTTTTGCTCAATAAAACAAAATTTCAAAAATCACTAACATTCTGGCCATACACACTATTCTTCTCAGAGAATATAAACTTGAGTACTTGCACTGCAGTATTTTTCACTGACAGATCTGGATGGCCTGCAGGTTTTCTTAAGCTGTAGTTCAACTGATAACTCTCCTGAGTTTTTTGCTTCTCATTTACTACTTCTCCTGCAACAGCTGCCAGTGTACTAATAAAGTAGCTCTACTGATGCTGAACAACTGTGAATATCAGTGTAAAATATGGTTGCTCCACCCCATCTGTTATTTATCTGCTCTCAGAATTGCTTGAGCATGAAGGCAGAATAGTCTCTGAAGATCCCTCCTGTTTTCGTATTTCAGAGGGCAGGGCTAGTATGCTGGATGCTTCTCATTTACTGGCAAAAAGCTGCATGAAATATTTATTCTGTCTCAGTCTTTAGTGTTTCTACCTGGACAACTTTCCTATTGGAAGTAGTGTTTATCTGAATTATTCCTCTTTGTGCTTCAGTTTCAGGGACATGCAAAACACAGAGCTCAATGTAGAGCTCCCAGACTCTTTGACTAGGAGGATTATCTGATAATCTTCCCTTATCTATAAGTTTGAGCTCTGTGATTGGCCCGCTATAGGTAATGGAGTTGACTTGCAAAAACCACATGCTCTTCGTATGTCTTATGGATGAGACTCAATGGACTTAATGTCTATGCAGTATTATTCCCCAGACCCTAGGATTCTTTAGTGAGCCCATCTTCAGATGGCTTTTTTTCATATAATTCCAATAACATTATCAAGATCATATTTTGAAATGTGTAAAGGCAAAAATAAAACATCCTGAGATGCACACTCAGAGAGCAGTACTGAAAAGGTTAACATTCCCAGTTAAAGCAATTAAATGTTTTATTTTTATTTTGGGGATTAAGCAAGCAACTCAGGCATTGTAACAAATCAAGCTGACAAGTCCTATTCACATAAATGACAACGTGCAGACAAAAATTAGATTAATTTCCAAAATAACAATAATTCTTTTACCCAGAATGCCATGTTTATGGAAAGTGTTCAGAACATTGCTTCCAATTATTTCCAACTTTGCAACAAATTATTACAGAACAACCTTTTCTTTATAAAATTACCCTATTTTGATGACTCATTGAACCTTTCATTCCTTGTATAAATGGACCTTCTTCATTACGTAAACACAGAAGGGATGCAATTGCTAAACAAAAGCAAGAGAGACTGGAAAGAAATAGTTTCCTTGCTAATGTAACCATACATTTATGAAAACTTTGCTAAATTAATGTAGCTGCAGGGTTCATAATAGCCTATGTGCACTTATGCCTTGCCAGATGATGCATAGGTTATTTCTCTGGAATTAAGCAGTCATGCATATCTACCTCACAGTAATATCTCATGACAAACACCTACGCATATATAGAAATACACTTACAATCATGCACGAAAAAATCTGACAACTAATTATTCTAGGAGTTTTCAATAAGAAGAAAAAGAAATCAAAGAAAATGGTCATACAATATATTAGGTAAAAGTGGTCAACATAGCAATAGTTAGAAAATGGCAGGGCAAGGTCCAACTGTTCACTTATAAACAGCTCTTTGTTTTTTGATCATTCACTCTGTTTTAAATCACAGAATGTCGGGGTTGTTAGATTGTTAGTACTCAGTTACTTGTTGATGGTGATTGGATGGATACACTAAAATGTATGAGAGTCAGCTTCGTATCACTGATATCTAGCTGCTGCGGAGTTACATAGCTTTGCTTTTAGATCTGGCTCCCGCTGTCCAAAGCCTTTTAAACATTAGGTTATTACAATGCATAATTTATCACTACTGACTAAAGTTAGTCATGCATGGAAGACAAAAGACCAAGCAGGGTGCTTGTCTAGGGGGATATATGCTGAATATTCATAGTTGCTGGTCATTGTCTCTTCAGTCCTAAATCAGAGACCTGATTATCTAAGAGCGTCTCTGTCCCCTACTAGGGCACATGCTGTGGGCAGGATATGCTTTGTAAGTAGTCCTGGATCTCTGTGATGTGGCTTTATTCAGGAACAGTCCAGGAACACAGCCAAAGCCATTTGTGTAGAAGGATTTTTCAGAGAGAGGTAATGCTATATTTTAGGAGACAACTGTTAGTGAAAATACTGGGGTTTATGTTATTCACTGGCTGGCTAACCTGAGTTGATTTGTTCATGCTGAATGTTTGATTTTTTAATCCTGCTGGATGTAGAATACCATTGAAAGATTAAGTAGGAGAGCCTAGAGCTTTATGTACAGCATTTTTTTTCATGACGTAAAACTAACTAAATAAAGAACAAAACCTGGAATGAATAGTGGGAGCACCATTTGCCTTTGTCATCTTCCTGCAGTCTATGCTTTTTTCTTTACTTGCACTCATATAAATTCTCTCCAAGCCTGATATGTTTAGCTAAAAGAAAGAAACAATCCTCACCATAAACCATCACATGGAAACAATGTTCAGATGCTAGTCTAAATGCTGGACTGTGCTTTGCCCTATGCGTAAATGTTCTTCCTCAAAAACACAGCTAGAAAACTTTTCTTTTTCCTACTTATTTTAGCAAATAGTAATCTTTTTCCCTATAATAATTACAGGAGTTGTAATTATCTACTGACTTAATGTCCTGCACATCTCAGGCTTCTGATCTAACTTTCCTTTGTTGGCCATCCTCAGAATAAGATACCCTGAGTGAACAGTGTTATTTATTCCTCCCTCAAGAGAACTGTATGCCCTCTATGTAATTCATTCCTATGTGGTTAAACTTTTATTTTAGTCAATGTTATCATATTGTGCAGAGAGCTTTTTGTGTTTCTACTACTTTCCAGGAACACAGAGCCTTCCCTAAACAATTCATAAAATAGGGTGTCATCTTACTTTCTCCATGATAACAGTTCTTTATTATGAAAATGTGAATGTAGTGAGACTGTATAAACAAGGAAAAGAAAGACTGTGCTGTGAAGTATTCAATGTAATTTACAAAGTGCCTGATCATATGCCATAGGAAAATTTTTCCTTCATCCTCATAAACTAACTCTGTAAACTGAAGGGCACAAGAAGACCATGCAGCTGATGATTAAAAAAAAAGCACTTTGCAAAAAATGGAAGCTGCGGTTTTTGAGGTATATTACTAAAAGTGAGGGTTTTTGGATCTGCTCTTTTTTCAAGTCCCCTGTGAGTCACATTACCATCATCTCTTCATCTGTAGGGGACAAACTCTGTCCCTTCTGTGAATTATGTCAGCAATCTTCCATCAGACACATGCAATATTGCTAGGTGACACCTTGCAGCAGGTGTTCACTTCTTCCATATGGTGCTTCACACATTTACTTGAACTATCGTATCTGAAGCATATTGAATTTGTTCAGCCTACAGAAGTTGTCAAGCTAGATGGACGACATTCTTTTAAGTATGTACATTCATCTTGGCTTGACAAGTGTCCATTTGACACTGAGTTGAAATTCTTTTCCTGAGAAGGCTCCAGAATACCATATTACCTGTTACTGTAACTGTTGTGCTGCCAGAACTTTGCAAGGAGTGTTTGCAGATTCCTACTGGCAAATTACTTTTACCTTGATATGTCAAAGTATAAAGTATCTAGTTTTCCTGTTCTGAATTGGATAAGTGAACACACTTTATAAACAATAGAAAAGTTCTTACCCCCTTTTAGACTTTCATTTCATAAATGAGAGTACTGTCTGTGCTACTGGTTCCTTCAATGGGGTATCGATGTCATTTAAAGTGGCCTTTACTGGAAAGTTTAATTTTAATGTTCTTTAAACATTTTTTTTTCTAAACACATACTATTGACAAGCTATATAATTATTCTCTATTCACTCGTTCAGCACAATGCCACCTACAGCAATGAATCCTTAACTGCTTTTGTATTTAATGAAAGGATCAAGTAATTTACTATGTCTGTGTAACATTTGACATCATGATTTAACTGAGGCTGCAAAGTTCTAGACAGTTTAGTAAGAATACTTATTGATTTGGACAAAGCAGGGAAGGATGACATGGTCCCTGTAAAGTGGGATTCAAAATCAGCAGGCTAGAGCATCATTTGTAATCTGACAAAAATTACTCTCTGTGCAAGCAGGACTACTTTTTTTTTTTTTTTTTTTTTTTTTTAGCCCACTATATCATAATAGCAAAAATAAGCAGACAAAAAAGCTTGCTCAATCTATCTTAGGATGATACATATGAAAAGGCTGGTATATATGTAGTAGCAAATGTGTCAGTCCCCTATCTATATAGTGCTAAAGATCCTCTAGCCTACTTCCTAGCATTTTCCTGCACTGAACAGATTCTTGGCAGTAACCCCAAAATTAATGAAGCAAACATGTCTTTTCTACAAAATCACTTTCACAATTATGTTTTTCTATAACAGATTTCACTCTAACAAGCTGGTGCCTCTTGGTACTTACTGCTGTATCTCTGGGATTTTATCTTGTTACTTGCTGTAGCTGGATATCAGTAGCTGAAGTAAAAATATCCACAAAAAATAGCATTTTGTTTATCAAAACTAAAACTGGAGAAAGAAGGATTCAGACTTTTAGGTCATAAAAAACCAAGAGTTATAATACATGTAATTTATTAGATTTAAGGCAATTGCTCATAAAGCATTTTAGTTCTCATTTCATTGGCTAGTGCCGTGTAGGTGATGGCCTTATGAACAAGTATTTCTTCTTGCATTTGCTCTGATTTCAATAGAAATCAGGTTCATAAACAATGAATATCTGCAGTCACTGGAGGTTTCACCCAAAGGCACTGCTATCCAAAGAATTAGTGTTCGTTTTTTCAGGCACTTCTGGCCTGCCTGAAGATGCTGGTGGTTGTGTGAATGGCTGTCAGCATTTTCCTGCCTGTCTTGTCCCACTAGTGAGCTTAAAATCAGTCCATCAGAAAATATTTGAAGAGCATTCCATTTGTATATTCTGATCCTAGTAAACTGTCTAGAAGACAGTAATGTTTATGTAGGGTTAGATTAAAAGTCCACCTAGCTCAATATCCTGTCCCTCATTCTGAACAGGAATAAAGTTTTTACTTCATCATATTGTGACTCAGCCACAAAGTATAATTAGAGATCTTTCTGCAAGACCTTGCCATCTGTTTTAGCTGACCTCTAAATGACTGTTCATCCCTTCACTGATCACTTGTGAGTTTGTTTATCTGTCCTAGTATAGAACCTTTTCACAGAATCACAGCGTGGCTGAGGTTGGAAAGAACATCTGGAAGTTGTCTTGTCCAGCTCCCTGCTCAAGCAGGGCCACTTAGAGCCAGGATGAAGACCCTGGAAGCCTCCTTAGGTTCCCCAAAGGTGAAAAACTCTGGAACCCTCCTGGGCAACCTGTACCAGTGCTCAGTCACCCTCATAGTAAAAAAGTGATTCAACCTCCTGTGTTACAGTCTGTGCCTATTGCCTCTGCCCTGTCACTGGGCACCGCTGAAAAGGGCCTGACTCTGTTCTTTTCGCACTCTCTTCAGGTATTTATATGCATTACTATGATTGTCTCTGAGCCTTCTTTTCTCCAGACTGAACAGTCCCAGATTTCTCAGCCTTACCTCATATGTGAGGTGCTCCAGTCCCTAAATCATGTTTGTGGCCCTTTGTTGAACTCTCTCCAGTATGCCCATGTCTCTCTTGTACTGAGGAACCCAGAACTAGACACAATACTCCAGGTGTGGCCTCACGAGTGCTGAGTAGAGGGGAAGAATCACCTCCTTGGACTTGCTGACAACACTCCTAATGCAGCCCAAGATACCTTCTTTGCCAATAGGGCACATTGCTGGTGCATGTTCAACCTGGCGTCCACCAGGACTCCCAGGTCCTTTTCTGCTAAGCTGCTTTCCATCTGGGTGGCTCCATATTGTTGCATGGAGTTGTTCTTTCTCAAGTGCAGGACTTTGCACTCCTCCTGGCTGAACATCATGAGGTTCCTGTTGGCTTATTTCTCCAGCCTGTTGAGGGCCCTCTGGATGGCAGCATGGTGCTCTGACGTATCAGCTACTTAGCCCATTTTTGTGTCATCAGCAAATTTGCTGAGGGTATACTCTGCCCCATCATCCAGACAATTAATGAAGATGTTGAACAGTAATAGACTCAATATTGACCCCTGGGGTACACTGCTAGTCACTGGCCTCCAACTAGACTTTGCACAGCTGATTTCAACTCTCTGGGCCTGGCCTTTCATCCATTTTCAATCCGCCTCTCTGTTTGTTCATCCAGCCTGTACATCAACAGCTTATCTATGAGGATCTTATGGGAGACTGGGAGACAGTGTCAAAGGCCTTATTGAATTCCTCATGGACAATATCCACTGCTCTTTCCTCATCCATCAGGCCAGTTATTTCATTGCAGAAGTTTGTCAAGTTGGTCAAGCATGACTTCCCCCTGGTGAAGCCATGACAGCTATTCCTGATTATTTTCTTGTCATTCATGTGCTCGAAAAATGGTTTCCAGGCTTAGCTGCTCCATCACCCTCCCAGGGACTGAGATGAAGCTGTCTGGCCTGTAGTTCCCTGGGTCCTCCTTTTTGCCCTTCTTGAATACAGGAGTGACTTTTGCTTTCCTCCAGTCCTGGGGAACTTCCCTCAGTCATTGTGATTGACCAAAGACTGTTGAAAGTGGCCTTGCAATGACATCTGCCAGCTCTCTCAGCACTTGTGGTGTATCATGTCAAGTTTGCTTAAGTATTCCCTGAACTGACCATCTTCTACCAAGGGTACATCTTTATGCCAACCTTTCCCCCTGATCTCTCAGACTTGGGATTTCTGAAGGCTAGTCTTGCTAGTAAAGACTGAGGCAAAGATGGCATTAAGTATCTCCTCCTTTTCCATTTCCCATGTAATCAGGTCTCCCATCTCACTGAGCAATTGGTCCACGTTTTCCCTAGTTCTTCTTTTGTTGCCTAAGCATGTACTCACAGAAACCTTTCTTCTTGTCATTGACATGCCTGGCCAGATTCAATTCTGTTTGGGCTTTAGCTTTCTTAACTTCATCCCTGGATGCTCAGACAATGTTTGTATATTCCTCTTCATTTACTTGTCCTTGCTTTCCCCTTCTGTATACTTCCTTTTTTTATCTGAGTTTCTCTAGGGAGCTCCTTGTTTCTCCATGCAGTCCTCCTGGCATTTTTGCCTTACTTCTTATTCATTGGGATGGAATTCTCTTGAGCTTGGAGGAGTTGATCTTTGAATATTAACCAGCTTTCTTGAGCTTCCTTTCCCTCCAGGGTCTTATCCTGTGGGTCTTTTCCAAGCAGATATTTGAAGTGACCCAAGACTGGACTCCTGAAGGCCAGGGTTGTGAGCTTGTTTTTCACTCTCTTCCCTGACCCCAGGATCCTGAACTCCACAATCTCAGGGTCACTGCAGCCAAGATTACCTTTGATCTACACATCCCCAACAAGCCTCTCAGTGAGTATGAGGTCCAACAGAGCACTTCTCATTGGCTCTTCAATCACTTGGAGGTGGAACCTTCTGGATTCCTAATGACCTGCTGTGTTGTCCCTCCAACAGATATCAAGTGGCTGATCAGGACTAGGGCCTGTGAATGAGACATTGCTCCTACCTATCTGCCTCACCCACTTGTTTTTCCTGGTCAGATGGCCTATAGCAGACGGCCACCATCATATAACCTTTGCATATCTTCTTTTTAATCCTAACCCATAAGCTTCCTGTTGGCTCCTTGTCCATCCCCATGCACTGCAGCTGCTTTCTCACATAAGGGCAACACCTACTCTTTGTCTTGTCTTCCTATCCTTTTTAGAGAGCCTGTATCCCTCCATTGCATACTCCAGCCATGGGAGCCATCCCACCATGTCTGCATGATCCCAAAAAGATCATAGCTTTGCAACTGCATGCAGATCTCTAACTCAGGTTTATTCCTCATATTGAGTGTGTTAGTATACAGGCACTTAAGTAGGGCATCCCAGCATGTTGAGTTCCCAGAGAGGGTTTGGAGGATTTGTACACAATGGTACCCTGTAGGCACGTCCTTGACCATGTGCAGTTTGTGGAGGTGACCCCACTGAAGCCCTGTTTTTTTGAATTTATGTTCCCTTCCCATCACAACACCCTGTGCCCTTTTCTCAGCAATCTATCACAGGCCTGCTGGTTGCCCTCTCCCTCCCTCATCATTCCTAGTTTAAAACACTCCTAATGAAGTTAGCCATCCTATTGGCAAATATAGTTTTGCCCTGCTTAGTTAGGAGCCACGCATCTCTCCCAAGCAGACACCTGTCTGCAAACAGGGTCACATGGCCGCAGAACCCAAAATTCTGCTGCCAACACCAGTACTGCAGCCAATTATTAACTTGCTCTATTAGTGCTCTTCTTACACCCTTTCACCTCACTGGCAGGATTGAGGAGACCACCCAGGTCCCCACGCAGTTGGCTACCACCCCCAAAGCTCTGTAGTCACTTTTGATACTTTTATGACTCTTAGTAATTTTATGGTCATGACTTCCATCTTCCCAGCTTTTCCTCTGTGGGGACCTCACTTATCTGTGGCATTGGCTATATTTGCCTTTGTAAATGTAACTTACTTTTTAAAACTAACTCCTATTCCACTGATGCTAAAGCCAAGTTAAGCAGCAGATTATGCACTATAGACAGCTTTTTACATTTTACATTAGAGTTTCTTAAAAATACTTGGCAATTTCTTGCTATAACGTTTAGCAATTTGTTGTAAAACCATTTCTATCAACGTTTCAGTTTTACACAGTTCATCACTGTAAGTATGGAGAGAAATCATCAGTGCAAGAACCTCCCAAAATCTCTCTGTGAAACAATGAAAAATGTTAATTAGTCTTGCAAAGACTTTGGTTTCCTTTTATAGCATCATAATTTACAAGCTTCACAGCCTACTGCTTTATACTTTCAACTTAAGTTTCTGTGGTGTTTTAAAGTGTGTTGGCATGAGGAAGCTGCCCATAAAAATCTTTCCTTATGCACCTTATTGTACTTTTACTTTTATAAAGTTTTCAAAGTTTGTTCTCTTCAGTTTTCCCCAGTAAAGATATAGTTTTCTTTTTCTGAGGGATGTCTGGGCTTGTAATCATTTTCTAATACTTTAATTTGATCACATTCATTTTTATTAAGCTCTTTTGAAGTCTTACTCCTTTTGTGGCTGATACCACTGATCCATTATGGCAGCAATGATCATTCTCTGTGTGCCATACAGGTCTTTTACTTTTTGGCTGTGCCTTCTGATTTCTTTCTTCTTCATTTTGTTCATTCCCTTTTTAAAAGTAGACATTTACTACAAGATAGTTTTTTCTTCTTTTTTTTTTTTTCCCCCTATAAGGATTAGAATTTCACTTATTATTGCCACTATTATAGAGCTTCCCTTTGGCAGTTTTATCTTGAATAGTGATCTTAACAATTTGCAAGGCAACCAAAAACTGTCCCAGATCTTGACGTCTCTAACTGGCTGGTTAAAGAAATATCCATTGACGGTGTAAAAAATGTTAACATTACACCATGGTGTATTATGAAATCGACCCAGTCCACATAAAATCATCAAAATATTCTGTTTTGTACACTTACATCGTTTCAAATGTCTGCTACTTTACACACTCATTGTTATCATGTTAGAGGACCTCAGTATTGTACTTGCCCTTCTTCAACACAGAACTTTATTTGTTGTGGTCTTCTGTGATATCAGCAATGCATTACACACATCTGACTTAAAGCTTTAACATAAGGCACATGTCTCTTCTGGCATGATTATCTCCTAGTCACAGATAATTTTTACTTTCCGATCTACAGAGTTTCACTTATCTTGCTTTCATCAAACTTCGGAGAAATCTGTTATATTTCCATTTTAACCCTGAGATTTTCATTAACCTTTTTATTTTTCAGATTCTGAACATTTGTGAAGAGGTATACACACATTTCATGTATGTCTGTCTATTTTTATATACCTTAAATATTGCATAATGTTTCTTGATATTATTTTTCAATACTTTCTACCCATATTTTAGAACTTTGTTCTTATTCATATTCAGAGAATTAAGGTGGTTTTGTTTCTGTTTGTTTGGGTTTTTTTCCTGAGGGGATTCTGCTATCCATTATCTTGATCAGAGTGCTCTTTCCACTGTTTTGCATTCTTCTGCATTTTAGGTATAAAGAAAAAAATACTCAGACTGTCTTAGTTTTAATTGTTATGGTCTGGCACAGAGTCAGCAAATGGCCATTTTGTTGTAACACACTTTTTCCTGAAGAAATTCCTTTCACTTTAAAGCTTTTCTTAGTTCTTATGAACCACTAACATCTCCCATGTTTTTTCCATTATCCTCCCAAGATTCATGCTCCTTCTCTTCACCCCCATGCATGTTCCTATCCTTCACAGAGGGCTTATATTTTCTGTTTTTTTCACCTCTCTATATCAAAATACAAATGCCATATCTTACTGAGAGGGCTAGAGCTGACAGATCCTCACAGGCTTTAGAGAAGCGCTGCTTGCTGTGACTAGAACCAGACTTACAGGCTCCCTGTCTCAGGTTGGTCAACCAACCAACAAATCTTATCTTTATGGATTGCCTTGGGAACCTCCTTAGGAAATTATCTACTTGGAATAATCAGACAGAAAAGATAAATTTCACAAAAGTGGTGAGCAGAATATTTATACCCACAAAGGCTATGTTTTCAAGCTTACAAGAAAGCAAATAATTAAATCATTAAGCACCACTATTAACAACACTCCTGATTGGAATCTGGTACTGAACCTGAACTGTTTCGTAGGACATACAGATCTATTCTACACTTCTGAAAGTGTTTTTCTTCTCCTTTGCCACCCTCATGATCTCTCCACAGAAATTATAGGTAACCAAGAAGGATTGGAGTCAGTTTTTTTTCCTGGCAGCTCTATGTTCTATCTTCCCCTGCAAAGAACTAAAGCTCTGCAGGTGAGATCCTGCAGGTCCCAGGAGGAAAGCTAATATGGTGCCAATAAAATGTACTCCAACACTGTGCTGCAGTTTCCAGCATGGGAAAAAATGCTGTTGCCCTAGTAATATCATAGCAGTATGAGGAAACAGTGAGGGGGAGAAAAAAAAGAGAAATTAGAAATTTCTATCAGCTACTTCTCAAAACATTTAATATTATTGTAGTAACTGGTACTATGGTGAAAAAGTCAAATGGGTATCATCAATTGTTACCAGAGTGGGAACACAGTAGAAGAAACTTCTGACCATTGCCAGCCTCTGCCAGTCTTCAGGAAATGTGGCAGCATTCCTTCAAATTGTCAAGCTTACCTTCCTATATGCACCCATTCTCCTTTGCTGCAAGTTATAAAAATAAGCAAGTTCACATTTCTGCTGCAAATTTGATTTTTAATTCTTTTTATTATTGTTATTTACACAACACTGCTTCTCACAATTATGTGTGCAAATACAGGAAAATCACCTATAGTGTGTATTGCTCCTCATACATAGAGATGTCTCTGCAATCAGAATTGATGAGCTGGTTTAAAAAATGTGGGGAAAAATATGACAGCCAATGTCAGAGGAAAAGAATAAACTGTTGGGGAATCACTCCCATACACAGCTGAATACCTGGAAGCCTTTTTCTGTGTCTCCACGATAGGGGAAAGGGTATATGTTAAAGCAACATCACAAGGAGAATCTCTTTTAAATTGGCTGGATCCCAGCGATAACAACGTTAGTGATAATTAATTGCATGTGTTGTGTACAATGTTTTCTACTTTGACAAGACAGAAACAACTTTTATTTGTACTTTGTAGAGAGAACACTAAGACCAGGTGAGAGCTCACCCCTGAACTTCCTCTTCAATGTGTCACGTGCACAGGGTGCACTCTGCATTGTGATTGATAACTGTGAAATTATTCCCTGCCTTGAGAAAAGATGGGGAAAGCAAAGAAATAAACACAAAATACTAAAAAAGTAAATGCACAGATGTATCTCTCCTGTTACTATAAAACCACAGTGGTATTAACAATAAGATATTTTAATCTGGTAGTAAAGTCAAGTTTTAAGGATTAACAAGAAAAAACAGCCAGGAGTCAGAAGAGCAGGTGGACTGGAAAGGAGTGAACTTTAGCCACCATAATCTTCTTGGGACCTTGGGATCTAAAGACAGAAGTGTAAAAGACTTTTATTAATATTCATGTTATTTGCAGAGTAGGGAATTAGCTAACAATTTCTGTAATAGAAATTTGACCTGGGAAGGGTTTTAATGATTTGCCTCATTTCTTGTTTTTGTTGAAAAAATTAAGTGTATTCATATGAAGTATTACATATATAAAGAGACAAGAGGTTGGTCACTTTGAAAACCAATCTGAAAAGCAATTCGTTTTACATGAGAGCCAAAGATAGACATAGCCAGAACAACTAGCTTTGTGTTGCTTTTTTTTAAGTTATACCAGCTTGCATAGTATAACCTAGAGCCAGTATAGTCCAGATGAACCTCTGAATTGATTACACCACAAGGCCTTTTCAAATAAGTCAAGATCTGAAGCAATTTATTAACAAAATATACTTTTATGTCAAGGTAGGAAAAAAGAAGCCAGAGCATTCTTGCAATCAAGCTGGGATCCTATGGTCTACATAAGTGGTCCAGAGAACAGGTGAAAACTCACTGGATTGTCAGGATCAAAAGGAAGTAGATAATGTTTCATATCCTACCTGAAGGCCCATTCCAAGTGGAGTGCCTCAAGGATCTATTCTGGGACTTGTCCTGTGCAATATCTCTGTAAACAACCCAGAAGAGAAGGAGTGAACCCTCATCAGGTTTCTAAATGATGCCAGACTGGGGGTGCAGTGGATAAACCCAAGAGCAGGCCTGATATTCAGACAGGCTGGAGGAAACGGGCAAAGGGCAACTCCATGAAATTCAAAAAAACTTAATGTGAATTCTTTCACCTGGGATGGACCAGTGCCTCAAAAGGTATGAACTAGGGACTGACCAGCTGAGCAGCAGCCCTGCTGAACAGCTTCTGAGGTTCCTGGTGGACAGTGGGTTACACAGAAGAAAGCAGTGTGCCTTGGCAGAAAAGAAGGCTAATAGCACCCATGGCTATGTCAAGGAGAGTGCAGCCAGTTGATCAAGAGACTTGTTGATTCATCTTTTGGCAACTGCGTTTAAACTGCAACTGAATACTTGGTCCTGTTTGAGGCCCTCCATGACAAAAATGATGTTGGTAAACTGAAGTTCAGTGGAGGGCCACCAGGATGGTCAGGGCTGGGAAGGAGGGGCTGAAGCACTTGCTCTTTAAGGAGATGCTGGAGGGCTGGGACATATTCATGGAGATGAGACAGCTTTGGAGGGCACCTAGCAGTAGCTCCCCAGTGCCTATGAGTATGTTACTGAGATGAGGTCAGTCTCTTTCTAGGGGCGTGCATGAGAGAACAACAGACAATGGTTATAAATTGTAAGAGGGGGTGTTCTGACTGGTTATAAGGAAAAAAAAATGTCACTGTTAAGAAAATTATGCTTTGGAAAAGGTTACCCTGAGAAGTTGTGCTGTCTCCATCCTTTGAGGTTTTCAAGACCTTTGTGGATAAAAAATTGAATAACCTGATCTGAATTCAGTGGTTAGCATGCTTGGTGAGGTTGGACTGAAGATCCCCTGAAGTCCCTTCCAGCCTGAATTATGCTATGATCTCTAAAGGATTTAACCTCCACCCCACCCAACCCTCTCCCACCCCAAGTTCCTTACAGCTGGAAATCAGAATCAAACCATTCATAACAGAGACTCTTCATACATGGACAGTCTCAGCCCTGACTTCACAGTGGGAAGTAGTAAGAGACTGGGTTGCCTAATGCAGGAACACAGCAAATCAGACATTTTCAGTGAGGAGAAGGAAAGGGACATGAAAAAGTTTTGAAATTCTTCCATAAGTACAGGTATCCTGCTCCTCTTCTCTATCTGAGTAGTAAGCCTGTCCTCCTTAAGAAAACCATTCCCTTGTTTCTTTTTTATGTTGTCATCATCATCATCTCTGTCCATTTCACAGACTCTGGAATAAGATCCTTAGATCTCAACATTTCCTCTCTGTTCTTTAAGTGTCAGGATATATGGATTACTGATTTGAATAGAATGAACCTTGTTATCGAATTTGATAATCAAATCATAGAAAATTTGGAAAAGACTTCAAAATGTCAGACCCACATTTGGCTTTCTGCTCACCAGAACTGGTTCCTTCTCTGACAGTGCAGTAAGCGTCTCCAGCCTGTGCCAGTGCCAGTTCTTCCATTCCAGGTTGCAGGCTGGTCTCTGCACTTGTCTATGTTGAATTTCATCTAATTTCTCTTGCACAGTTCCTCAAATTTATCAAGGTCACTTGGAACCCTATCATTCTTTTATGTTGAAAGCATGTTAAAGTCAAGATAAATTATATCCACTGCCTTCCCCTTGCCCACAGATCTAGTAATTTTGTGACAAGATAATCAAGTTGATATAGAATGTTTTCCCCGTAAGAAGTCTGTACCCAAAACAAAAGTTTCCACCCATTTTTATTTTTTTTTTTTCCTTTTGGCTGGAAATGGCTTCCACGAACACTTGCTCCAGAACTGAGGTGAGGCTGTCTAGCCTGTAATTCCCAGATCTATCTTGTGGCATTTGTGGAAGACAGGTGTTGCATTTTTTCTTTTGTGCAAACCAGGGACCCTCTCTCATTGCTACAATGTCTCCAAGATAGCAGAGAGTGTTTTTTTAAATGACATCATCTAAGTCCTTATTTTACAAACACATTAAAAGAAGAGTTTAAAAGTAATGCTAAATAACTGACAGAACTTGCAGTATAATGTTATACATTCTACAAGTTTGCTTTAGCAGTCTTGGATGCTTTTTGCAGACCCATGGTTCATAGTTTCTACCATATTTTGACACAGTGATATGTGGATGAAAATGAAGAACCTCACAGCTGCTTCACAGGCACACCTTTCTACAAATGAAGATTAAATTAGAGCCTGCTAGTTTTAGAGATCAAAGTAAATGTGAATGAAAAAAACTGCATGAGAGTGTTACTCATTTTAAAGACATGTATTGTACAAAAGCCGGTTATGTCCACATTTTTTGAAGGTGTTTAAGGTCTTCCACACTTTGTCAGGGAGGGCTATGGAAGTTAGCTTTTTCCCTAATAGCATCAGCTATTCACTTTAGTCTTGGAGATTTACTTCTGACTGCCCTTTCTGTCACCAATTATTTTGTGTGCACACCAAAGGAAATCAGTCAAGACTGTCAGCAGCATTGATCCTGCTTCTCTCTGCCAGATGTTATTCTTGTCCATCTGCTCACACTTGCTTTGCACAACATGAAAAAGAACTGGAGGCTGTGAAGTGACACTGCAATTAACCTTGTAAATGATTCCCTTTTGCAAATGAAACCAGCAATTGGGTCCATAACTTACACAATTAAGAGCAATGTATCTTAGTCATCTTCTGTAATCCTCCATTTAATATTTGATCATTGATTTAATGTTTAATACAGTGGAATCATTGTTCTGTGTCCCTTATTTCTTGAACGTCCTTGATTTTAAGGATAGTCATCAAGATAGTAGCTTGATCTTGCAAAGCGTTACTCGTGTGAGCACTTTGATGAAGGCCAACGTGATTATTCACATGAATAAAGGTTTGCATGGGTAAATTCTTATATTTCAAACACTCATCTCTGTCTTCTTTACCTGTTTTCCTTAAAATTAATTGTATGTGTGGAGGGGCCTATAGGTGTTAAATACAAATATTTTCAAAACTCACATTTCTGTGTAACATGATTTGAATTTTTGGCGCTTCTTAAAACAGTTATTAATAATCTTTTTCAACTAAGGAAAATTGAAGTTGCCTGCCGATATCATTTGACATCATGTGAATGAGAACATGCATATTTATATGTGATATATACTAAAGTGGAACATTTGGAAGAGTGAACATTTCAGGCAGATATTTTGCTAGTCTAGCAAATTCAAATACCTTAATCCTTAAGGGTAAGTGTATCTGTTATTCCAGACCCCTGTTTCTATTATGTAAAGGCTGCCAGTATGTTGCAAATTTTTGAAGGAAACTACTATTCGCTGAGAAATAAATGAAATAAATGACCAGGGACTTGTTATAATCGATGATTCTGATGACCAGGTCAAGAGTTGCAGTTAGGCTTCCAGAGACAAAAGCACATTCCATTAAATTATTGTATAGCATATCTTAACTGTTATTTCATTTCAAACTCCACAAATGTTTTCTTATTCAGATGAAAGCCACTAGATTACTATCATAAGCAGTAGTATTATGTGAAACCTGCATCCTGGTCATGACCTGAAATTGAAAACTGAGTCTTCAGTTGATAAAAACATTGAATGCTACAGCTGGAATTACAGGACTGACCCCTACACTTTGCTAAATTAGCATGACTCTGTACACAGGGCAGAGGCTATCACTTGCTGCACCATGTCTTGTTTCAGCTGAACCAAAAAATGCAAGAACCTGCCATTGTGCTAGTCTTGGTAGATATAGGAAAACATTCCAGGTTGCTGAAAGTAGCCTTTCTTTGTTTTGTTGAAAAAGAAAAATCCTATTACTCAGTCACCTATGGATCTGTTTTGAAACATCTGCTTCCCCCACAATGCCTGGGGATTCTTCTCAAATAGTTAAAATAAGTTGCAAGAAATTGCATTAAACATTTCTGATAAATATAAAATATTAAACAGAATATGCTTGCTAAGAGCAATAAGACCTGCCATTAATGTATATAATTTGTTTTTGTTTGGTCAGGTTTCTTTAGGTTTGTCGAACCTGTTATAAAATCAACTAAGAAGGGTCATTACTTGTCAACTATAATACTAACTAGATCTTTTTCCTATTGTGTACGCAAACATTCATCTTGTAGTTCACTGAAATAGTCTTGCTTCTAGTCTTGTCATTTCAAGGTTCTCAGTCATGGGGCTTTTTTATACCTTGCAACTTTTATAGTGCAGGTCTGGAGACACTAGAAAAATAATTAACAATTAAGAATTCCAGGTTTTTTTAAAAGAAGTTTAGCTTCTCTGAATGGAGATGATCAGTTTGAGAGCAAATAGAACCTGAATCTATCGTGATTTTAAGTATTATTAAATGAAACAGCTTTGTCTTTTCTCAAGAACAAACTGATTATGAGAACTTGGCAATTCTTGTAACATTGTTTACAAATAATTTACAGATTAGCTGTGTGCTGCTCCTGCTTACATGGGCTTGTTTTGCAAGTAAAACGTTATCCTAGGAGTGGTCATGAAGTAAGGTATAGTTCAGTCTGAATAAGCACAAATATTTTAGAACTAGATCTGGACATGTATTACTCTATGGTACTGTCCTTGGATAATGAAAGTTTAAGATATAAACTTACCCTAAGCAGATAAGCCAGCATTTTCTCTTCATGTCACCTTCAGAAGTCACCAGCACTTTTTCTCATTGTGTATCTTTTTCCAATATTCAGAAAATGTGAAGTAAGAAGATGATGGGCATTACTATCCTGCCATACTGTGGCCCAAGGAAAGTGACGTTCAGGACAAGTGAATATCAAAGTTATATGATGTTCATTCATATTCATCAGCAAGTGAACCAGTTCTCTACAGAGTAAAACCAAAGACACCTTCAATATACGCATTGCTCCAATTTAAAGAATGGCATAGCTCTCCCCCTTTCCCATTCCTTTTCCCTTTTCCCTCTCTTTCTCCCTTCCTTTCCTAATTGTGGAGTTATTTTGCTGTTTATCCAATAAAGCAGAACTTTTCATGACTTTTTTTTCCCTCTGTGTCATCACCACTATTTGCCTCTTCACCAAATGAGAGAAAAAGCAATCTGTAAAATCTCCCATTGGTCACTATCCCTTTTCCACTTCACAGACTTCCTACCAAGACAGTAAAAGTTGCCACTTTTTTGCACAAGTTTATCTTTCTCTTTTTCTTTGTGCTGTCCATTTAATTAAAGGTCAGGATCTATGACTATAATCTTCTTCTGGGATAATAGCGAAGCCTAATCGGGTATCTTCTTTATAACACTGACAGTCTATCACCGCTGATTCCTCATGGTAGCTATTCTGTGCACCTCATCATCCTGCTGGATCTTTCAATGGACACTGTCTTTAAAATCCCATTTGTACCATTTGGGTCAGGTCAGAAAGAGTAATGGCTCTAATCTCTTTGGACTGGTATTATTAATCTTGAAGCAGGTGAGGAACTAGATGCTTTCTCCTGCCAAAGAATTCAGACTTCAGTTCTTCAGTGGGTAATCCCAGGTTTACTGAAGATGGCAAAATGACTCAAAGATTAAGCCACTGGGGTTTTTGTTATATTTAAATCTGTATGCTATGTTAAATCAATTGCAGATAACTAAGATGGAGAATTAAAACTTCTCTTTCCAGTTTCAGCCAGCTTGCTTTAAATTTTCTTAATATGTTTTTAGCAGATAATAAGCACAAGTAAACTGGAGTAGCTGTGAATCACAGCAGTATTCCTCTTTAATCATAATCTTATGCCAAGTTTTTTGCTTTGGGCATAACAGGTGCATATTTGCTGATGACTAGAAATTTGAAGAAATTCGCTTCACAATTAACACAAGATTCAGCAATTTGACATGTTTAAATTTCAGGACCAACCTGTTTATAAAAGCCATTAACATCAGCTACAGGCATTGTCACTTCTGAACATTCAACCAGGATTTTCTAGTATCCAGAAATAAGAATTCCAAAATGTTCTGTGTGTGCACGTTTTGTATACCCATTCAAATGGGTACTGATGTGGGGGTAAGCTTCAGTGCTTTGTGAAAAAGATTAGCAAAGAACAGGATGGAATTTCAGGTTATTGTTTCCCTTTGCTTTAGAGCCCCGTGCAGACTCACCTGAAAAATGGATTGACTAAGCCTACTGTGCCTGTCCAAGGTGTTTCTGTAAATTACACTTCCATATGGGGAAATGTTGATAAAATAGCACAGCACAAAACCATTCCTAGGAAGGTCTCAAAACAGCCTTCTGCAAAGACAGATAGGTTTGTAGGCACTGAGCCATAGTTCTTCAAGCCTTTCACATTTCCAGGTGTCTTTTGGTTTTTTATGCAGTTTCTTGCATAATGTAATTCCGTGAGACTAATCCACAGATAGCTGCATTAAGCTGGTACAGACTGAGTCCTTAAAACCCCAATCTGGTTTCAAAGCACTAGTTGAAGGATGGTGCACATAGCAAATGATCTGTAATACTGAAGACATGGACCCTAGCTCTTGCTTCCATATGCTGAGTTGCTCTCACAGTCATGTGAACTAGATAGACTATGCTGGGCTATCCCTGGGTGCAAAGAGGAACTCAGCACAGGTGTAAGTGAACATGTCAAATAAATTGAGTAAAGCTAATTGAAGAGAATTCAGCAGAATGTATCCATTATGTTAACCTTTCCACTATGTTGAATCATGATATTTGGAGAAATAAGATGGTGATGAGGAACTGGTTGTTTCCCTTTCTAGCTTGGACCAGCCTGACTTAAAATGCTATTAATCTATTTCCAACAGATCACTAAAAATGTAAACAGTAGTAGTCATGCATTAGACATGTGGTCCTATCTAAATCTTAAAAGAGCTCCACTGAAATTAAAAAAATAAATAAATATCTGTATACTATAAAAATAAACTATTTTTTTCATTATACATTTTCATTTTTCACTTTTAAAACTGAGAGGTTTGTGATTTCCGTCACACTCAAACTTGTTTGGATTTTCACCTGTAGTATTCAAAAAGTTTAAAATGACAAAATCTCTTTTTGTCAAAAAATACTTTGTATAAATTGATATTTTTCAAAATAAAAATAAAAGCAATTGAATGTAAGAACCACCTTTTTCCTTTTCGACTATAAGGTTGAATTAAATGAGATTTGCAAAATACTTGCCAAAATAGAAAGTTCCTAACTTACCAGTACCAATAACTTAAGTATTAGTGCAATAAAAATAACATACATTAAAGCTGATCAGCAAAAAGGTAATAAACTTCTAACAACCCTTATTCCTAGCTCACATTGGCCTTGCTGTAAAGCTATTACCATAAATAAGAACCAAATCACTCATTTCATGAGCTTAAAAAAATATTTTCAGACTCTTCCTCTACCCCAACATACTGACTGCTTTGATTTCGCTTTCCAGGGAGACTGACATTTAGCTTGTGCAATTGTCAATGACAATTCAAAAGGACAGACCAAACACATTACACAAAGCTCACAGGAAGACAGTATACAGCTGGAGCACAAAGATGCATATTGCATCAGACCACAGAGGAGCACTCCGTTCTCGCTGCTGTTTCCGTTGATGGAATTTAGCTTTTCCTCTTTGTGGGTGTACAGAGGCTCCTTCTTGCTCCCCACATGGATCTTCAGAAACCAGGAACTATCTTTAGATGATCAAAGTTCTCCCTAAATCTCTCTGCCCAATGACTTTGTTATTTGATGCCCGTTCAAGGTTCCGACGTTCAAGAATTCCTAGCCCTCTGATGATGGAAGGTCAAAGGCATGTAAGGAGTTTAGGTATCCTGGAGGACTTTGGCGAAATTATTCTATATGGAGGGGCATTCTTTCTTTAGCCTGCACCTGCATAGAGGAAGGACCCACCTCATATTATGCTTCACTAAAGTTCATTCCAATAGGAAAAATCAAGTCTAGGGTGACACCTGGCCTACTTGAGATAAGGATGTATATATTTAGGTATGTGGCTTCTTAGTCAGTTTCAGGATCCCTGGCACAATTTGTCCATTTGTATGAATAAAAACCAATTAGTTTTAATAAACAGTAGACTTTTTAGTACTGTTTCTTCCCTTTTGTTTTAAGCACACAGAGTTATCCACTGGGTACTAATTGATTAGAAACTCAATTTCATGTTTTGAAACCAGGTCAGATGTGGGCTAAGCTGCATAAGACACCTGCCTTCTCTCTCTAGGCCTGGTTAACTTTGAGGATAGATTTCCTTTTGAGCAAATAAGTAATTTCTGCAATTTCCCATTGTAATGTGGAACTAGTAAAACACAGAAAATAAGAACAAGCTGGTTTCTATTCTGGCCGCTGCTGCCTTGTCAAAATTATTCTGAAAGACCCAAGGCAGAATCTTTACTAATGATAAAGAAAAATGATTGCAAGTGAGGAAAATTTCCTCTCTCTCTCCTTATACTGCCATTGGGGGGTGGGGGTGGGGGGGTGCAGTTAAATCCATGGGAAAAATAACTCCATTATTATTATTATTTTAACTAATAATATTTCTTCCAATGTAAAACCACAGTTTAAAAATTAAGCAAGCATGTTTTTAGGGCTTTTCCAGATTACGCCATGTGGTTACCACTTGTCTAATGTAGGATGTGTAAAACACCCTATAGACTCCATTGAATCTTTCCTTTTTGACATGACACATATCTATAACAGAAATAGAACCAGCTTTCTACCCTATTATAACATCTCCATAACCTGGATCTTTTTTACTAGGTACAAATAGGTGCCCTTTTTACCAGGACCCACTGTTCTTTCTATGTTCTGTGTAATGTGTTCTGACTGGTAGATTTACATATAGTCTGGAAATTGTAAATTAAGTCTGCTGAGGATGCTCTTTTTTTGGAGTAATGTAATACTGAACCAAATTGTCTACAGATCTTCTTCAGCCTGCTTGATAATTTCATTCTTCATTGTAAAGCCTCAGTGCTTATTAGGCTCTAGAGTGAATCAAACCCCTGCAATAATGGCCAGCAAGCCATCAGGAAATTCAAACTGCTGCATGCAGAGGAACTATTAAGAGCTGCTAAAGTGATACGTGATATTATGTAGATCACTGAAATGTTATCAACTTCTTAGCATTTTGGAAAATGTGAGGAAAGTTCAAAGCAATACTGATGCAGTTTTGTAAAAGGAATTGGGCTATTGTCTTCTCCCTGCATATATGCCTGACTTCTGCAGATGTATGTGTATTTGGGGATTTCAATCCAACCAGAAGATAAACACCTGAACATGTAATTAGGAATTTTTTTTTTTAATAATAAATGTTCTTAAAATATCAATTATATTGAGAAGATAAATGAACCTATGTCTGATCTTGAGAAAGAAAGGAATTGCCAACTCAATAGCATTTCAATAGGTTTCAATTCAGTTTTCAGTCCCATGATCAAATTATTAGAGTGATATGGTCTATTTGGGAAAAATTATGAATCTTCTTACAGGGAAAGAATACTTTCTTCACAGAGGAAACGGATGCTCTTAAAGGAAACACCTCAACAGATGTGCCAGGCTAACAATGACAAGCTCCAAAATCAGTTGACCACACCATCGGCGTCAGTGAAATCATAGCCCAAAACTTTTCTTTGGGAGACTCACCCAAGCAGTCAATAGAAGTAGGAAATGTTTGTCAGAAGAGGAAAAAAAAGGAAAAAAAAAGAAAAAAACCCAACGAACCAAACAAAAAATCCCCAAAACCAAAACCAAGCCAGCTTTAGCAATTGCTGATTAAGGTTTTTTTTACATTTTAGGAGAAATGTTTTTTATATGCTTATTAACTGCTGTCATTTAATAACCTAGATACACTTAGAAGGTAATGGAATTTATCAGGCAACATTTCATGCCTAAAGGTATGGTTTAAGCTTAGCCATTTCTTTTTATCAAGTCAAGAATATGACCACTGAAATTAAAAGCCAAAATTGTAGATACCACACATGTGCTTTAAACAAATAGTAAACAAATTCTGGTCTCTAATTGACTATGAACAGGGAGCTCATGCATTGACAAACAGGGGATCACACTCAGAATTTCCAGCTCTCCTCAGTATCAATCCAATATTTGCTTATTTTGCTTCATTTGTAACCATTTACAGGTATTGATACAAATTCATATAACATGCAGCAATCTCCTGCAAGGCCATCAAAATATGATTTTACGAAGTGCAGAATCTTCACCCCGCTGCCCCACCCCCACCCCCACCCCCCCCCGCTTCCCCCACCTTTTAAATGAAATTTGGAGGAAGAAAGAGAGAAGGGCTTCATTGTCCAAAGTCCTTACTTCAGCTTCAAACAAGCAAGCTGGCATTTAAAAATATGGATCGAAAATAGAAGCTGAGCTTAGTAGAAATTGGGTGAGGGGAAGAAAAAGCATAAAATGAATTCAGTGTCTCCCTGAGACCTGAGAATATAATTAAAAATAACGGTCTTAATATGCATTTCCTGGGGGAATATGAAGTGCAATAGTTGTTGAGAGACATTGTGATGACTCACACTGAATCGGAAAATGACAGCTACAGAGGAGAATGAGATCAAATCCCATGGGTCTTACACCCTTTTTACTCAGGCAAGTTACCACTAGCACAGAGAAACCAGTCTATAAGGGAACCATAGGAGTTAGGTTACAAAATCATTCTCTTCTTCCAATGCAAAGTTGTTCCCAGCAGTATAGTCTGGATTGTTTTGTCCTGGGGTGCCTAACTGACACATGCAATGAAGCTGAAACCCCTAAGGAATCTCTATGTGCTGCTTAAAATTCCCATTGATTTAATGTATAAAATAAAAACTTGAAACTTTTTAATGTACTGACTGTTAGGTGGTTGATGCTGATATTCAGGCTCCATACTTTTTTCTTCCTCTCATCTCTTACAAGCCTTTTACTAGTCTTTGTCTCAAGAGTGATCAGAATCACAGGCAGTGCAGCAAACTACCTGAATTTAATGATGCATGGGCTACATTATACTCCACCTCCAAGAAAGAAAAGTACATGTCTTTCCTATAGGTCTTCCTATTGTGTAGGGAAGCTAAATATATCTGATTCATTTTACTTTTCCTCAATGACTAGCCACTTCAGTTTTGATGCTGAATGACACCCACTGAGAGAACACTTTTCTGGAGAACAACACAAAATTGTATCATATAGGTATGGCTGATATATCTGTGCAGGCTTGGTGAAGTCCTTCATAAATGCATGATGGTTATACTGAGATGGCTAAAGTGGTAATGATTTCTTCCTTATATATTAACTTTTAACTGAATGTCCATTGCCATCAACCAAAATTCTGCTGTTATTACTCCTTGTTGTGTATTTCATTACATAGCCTTTAGATCATTAGCTCCTGAGATATATTTTTTAAAGACATTATTCATTCTGATATTAGTGATCAGCAAATGTTATAGCACATCTGTTGAACTGAATACTTTTCAATACCAGTAATACTGCCAAGGTCTTGATTTCAGCTACCAGTGCTCAAGGCTAGCTTTCACATGTGCAGCTGAGTAACCCTGGGCTGTGTGGAAGCAGCCACCTTGTGAGGCTGAGAGGAAGCACCACATCCCTCCTCTCTCCCAGTACCTTTTTGTTCAGAAGTTTCAGGTTCAGGCCCCTGAACCTGATCATTGACTGAACAACATTGTAGCTGTGTCTGCTCCTATCATTTTGCCCTCCTGATCCTGGTCTCTTGACCTGGCCTGGGGACTTAAACTCATCGCTATGGTCCTACCTGATGGTCTGGGCTGTGCGTGGTCCTGGTTGCCACCACTGGACCTGCTTTGCTCTTCTTGTGGGTGTACCATGAGGCTGTGCCCTGTGTGGGTGAGGGCACTGCCCTGCAAGCTGTGCTGCCACCCCTGGCTGCCTTCTCCCAGCACCCTGAACCCTGCAGTGCAGCTGGCCCCACTGCTTCCTGGTGCATACTTGTGTTTCAGTGGCTGATGCTTAGTGGCTGGCTCAGCAGAGAGGTATTTGAGGTTATAGATGAAAATTTCTGAAATGAATCTGTTTCTCAATTTTAGTGTAGAATTATATATCTCCAACTGCAATATGCACAAGGTCAGTGCTTGTTACACTGAAGAGAAAAAAGACTGCAGTAAGTGAGACGTCTGCCTTTTCCAGGCTGGGTGTCTTCCAGAAGTTGAGTCCAGGGTAACCTCAACATTGTTTTAGCATGCAATAGCTGGAAATCATTAGGTGGGAGATTACATGAATCTGACATTTCTAGGAAAATTTCCAGGTCGCTGTCTGAGGATGGAGAGGAATCTAGCTCAGGACAATTTTATTGCACTGAGCTATGCTTCTATTTCTTTTTAAAGAAAAATTAGGTAAACAGGTTGAAAAAATAAGCTCAAATCTCATTTCCAGCCAGCCATTAAGCACAGAGGATCATAAGTTTCACCAAAAGATTTTTTACAGAATTATAGAATCACAGAATCCTTTGGGTTGGAAGGGGCCTTAAAGATCATCCAGTTCCACCACCTCTGCCACGGGCCCCTGCCTTCCACTGGACCAGGTTGCTCAAAAACCCATCCAATCTGGACTCAAATATTTCCGTGGGTGGGGCATCCACAACTTTGCAGGACAACCTGTTCCAATATCTCAACATCCTGACAGTAAATACTTTCTTCCTAATATCTAATCTAAATTTATCAACTTTTAGTTTAAAACCATAGCCCCTTGTCCTGTCACTATATCACCTTGTAAAAAGTCTCTCTCCAGCTTGCCTTTAGGCACTGGAAGGCTGCAATAAGGTCTTTCTGGAGCCTTCTCTTCTCCAAGCTGAGCAACCCCAACTATTTCAGCCTGTCTTCATAGGAGAGGTGCTCCAGCCCTCTGATCATCTTCATGGCTTTTCTTTGGGCTCTCTCCAACAGGTCCATATTCTTCTTATGCTGGGGGCTCCAGAACTGAATGTAGTACTTCAGGTGGGGTCATCACAAGAGCAGACCAGAGGAGAGAGAATCACCTCCCTTGACTTGCTGGTCATGTTTATTGCAGCCCAAGATTCATTTGGCTTTCTGGTCTTCAAGCACACATTGCAAGGCTGTGCTGAGCTTCTCATCCACAAAAATCCCCAAGTCTTTCTCCTCAAGGCTGCTCTCAATCCATTGTCTGTCCAGCCTGTATTTGTGCTTGGGATTGCCCTGATTCACATGCAGGAACTTTCTTCTGGTCTTGTTGAACTTCATGAGGTTTTCATGGGCCCACCTCTGAAGGCTGTTGAAGTCCCTCTGGCTGGCATCCCTTCCCACCAGTGTGTTGACCACACCACACAGTTCTGTTTCATTGGCAAACTTGCTGATGACTCAATCCCACTGTCCATGTCACTGACAAAGATGTTAAAGAGTGCTGGCCCCAATATCGACCCCGAGGAATATAACTCATCACTGGTCTCTACTTGGACATCAAGCCATTGACTGCAACTGTTTGAGAATGACCATCCAGCCATCCTTATCCACTGAATAGTCCATCTGTTGAATCCATCTCTCTCCAGTTTAGAGACAAGGATGTTGTGTGGGACAATGTGAAATGCTTTGCACAAATCCAGGTAGATGACATCAATTGCTCTTTACTTCATTCACCAACATTGTAGCCATGTCATAGAAGGCCACTAAATCTGTTCAGGCATGGTTTTCTTTCAATGAAACTATGCTGACTGTCATCAATCACCTTTTTATTTTCCGCATGCCTTAGCATATTTTCCAGGAGGATTTGCTTGATGATCCTGCCATGCATAGACATGAGACTGACTGACCTGTAGTTTCCTGGGTCTTCCTTATTTCTCTTTCTAAAAATGAGGGTTATGTTTCTGCTTTTCCAGTCAGTGGAAACTTCACCAGACTGCCACAACTTCTCAAATATGATAGGTAGTGGCTTAGCTACTTCTACTGTCATTCCCTCAAGACCCGTGGATGTATCTTATCAGGTCTCATGGATTGTGTACCTTCAGGTTCCTTAGATGTTCTCAAACCTGATCTTCTCCTACGGAAGGTGGTTCTTCATTCTTCCAGTCCCTGCTTTTACCTTCTGTGACTTGGGCAGTGTGGCTGGAGCACTTGCTGGTGAAGACCAAGGCAAAATTTTTTTAGTATCTCAGCCTTCTCCATGTCCTGGGTAACCAGGTCTCCCATTTCCTTCTGGAGAGGATCCACTTCTTTTTTAAAAAAAAAAATCACATTTCTCTTTTCCTTTTTTTTTTTTTTTTAAATAATCTATATTTATATTTTAAACTAGCTAAAGTTAATTACATGTTGGGGGAAAAAAGTCTAATACATTGCATATCTGCTTTTATGAAGGTTAAAATCAAACCAAATTGTGCTTCCTTTACTGTTACATTAAACCAGGTAATTGAACATGATTTATAGTTTACACTTTTCTTTATAAGAAATAGTTTATGAATTAATTGAGCAATTTGACTATAATTATAATATTTTATTGCCATTTAACTGCATTAAGAAAGGAGTTACTTTCTGCTTAAAATCTACACCTAAAATCTATGCATTGTTCTAACATTTGCCAGAATTCACAGCATTTATTCAGAATATCATGCCTTTCACAACATGCCAAAAAATGTATTCAGAGGAAAACTCAAACTATGCTATAGGAATGTATTAACCCTGTTAGAGTTTGATCTATAAGAGCAGCATCCATAGTTCAATGTACTGATATGATCATGCAGCTTATTGGTTTGTCTGATGATTCGAAACAGCATAGTAAACTTTATTAAAAAACTCAACCATTCTGCTTTTGGTCAGAACATCTTGAAATTAAATCTGCTATTTAAATTTACCTGACAGAAAATCTAAATATGTAGTCAAAATTGTATCAGACTAAAAATACTTGTATATACCTACATGTGCATATTATATTGTTTTATGTACTTATTTATGTTTAATTTTCTGAAGAAAAATGTTTTCTAAGGATAAATTCCTTGCCAAATGTCAAATGCCTTGGCTTTCCATATTCAATATAGAAAACATACACAGTATATTTTTAAAGAATAGCAGCTGTAGCAAGTGATTGCACTAAATTATATAAAAAGTAGTCAGAAATAAAGGTTTACTCAATTTAATTTCTTCATAAAGAGAAGTCATTGACATTAATGTTTCTAAAACTCAGTGCCTGTATGTGCTTCGCCCCTGGACATCTGAGAGAGGAATTTACTGAAATGAATACACAATAGGTTTAAATTCTGCTATGATCCACACCTTGATTGCAAGTGTTTTTAGGTGTCTATAGGCTGAAGACTGGAAAACAAAATCCTAGAGTCATCATGCAAAGGATGAAATACACAATCTGCAGCAGAAAGTTGAAGGTGAAAAAGAGGCAAAAGTACACTATGTTTGAAAATATTCTAAAGAACATCCAAAAAGAATACAGACTAGTTAGAATTCCACTGCAAGATTGGGCAGAATTATTCTTCTACAGTAAATTTAAGCAAGGCTGAACAGTCCTACTTAGAGTTTATATCAATAAATTATACTGTGAATTATTTTACCATGTAATGAGTTTCATGTATTTGAAATAAGTGATGAAATTTAATGTGAGTATAAGAAAGGTTAATGCCATTTAAAGAAATTGAAAAAATACAGGTAATGTGATCTAAATGAGATATTAAACTGAAAGCTAAAATATATTAAGTAGTGGATATCATATAATCCAAGTGTGGGTTTAGTAGCAACGTAAGTATTTAAGCACTGTGTAATTTTAGTAACTTTCTTTGTTTAATTACTGACAAATTAACTGCAGTATACAGGATCAACAACAAATGAATATTTCATAACTGATTACAAGTATAAAAAGAATGTACTCCTGGAAGGTTGTTGTTATAGTGTTTTTAATGAATACTTGACATTATTAATACTGTATTTATTTATTTATTTCACATTGGAGTTGTAACTGGCATTTGGCAGTGATACAAAAATAGATGATCTCTGACTTGAGAATCTTGCATAAAATGGCAATAGGGCAAAGTGAAGAACGAATAAGAACAGGTAAGTTGATAAAGCTCTTTGGAAGTCTAAGATGACTGTCTCTAGTTGAGATCCAAAAAATAACCATTAATCCTGAGAACAGAAGATGGAAATGCTGTTTTCCACCTGCACTGGGCTTTACCTCTTATTTCTGAGAAGAGAACTGGAAGATTCTTTTGTTCTCAATATCATTTTGTTCAGTGTTATAAGTGCTTTACGTAGTGATTTAAATTATGCTATTAGTTGTCAGCTGCATAAAATCATTTTTAGACTTCAGTCCCCTGTTTTACCATGCCTCTTTTTTTGAACTCCAGCCATGTTTCTGACCATCAGACAACTAAAACCACAGCTTTAAACACCGAGATTTTCAGGGAAGTTTGGTATTCTGACAGCTGGTGTTTTAAAGGAAAATACCAAATATCAGAAAACTTATGATAAAAATCATGAGAGTTGACAATGCTGCCATCTAGCCTTTGAAACATAATCAACAGGAGTGATCTGATACAAAGCAGTGAGTCCCTGAATGTTTCCATTCTCTCCCTAATTACAAGGCATCTAAGAGGACTCCTTTCTGTGAAGTCACACCAGCTTGGTCATGGACCATGAGTCCCGTGCCATCATTCTCAAGAGCAAGACTGTTTCTATGTTGAGCGGATGACATTGTATACTCAGATGTTCTGTGGCTGCATACATGAGACATTGCTGTGAAACCCCTCATTACAAAAATTAAAAACCAGCAAGCTTCTGTGCGCTATGCTTTAAAGAAGGATTATGATCTCTGCAGTACATCATATACTCTCACGGCTGGCTTCCTCTGTAAGTTGGACTGCTGTTATGAAAAGTTAAAATTAAAAGACTTACAAGATAAAGAAAAATATTTTCTGCATCTAATTATACTTGTCTCATTAGTATTTCTTTGGTTTAAGCAACAGTTTTGAGATATTTTGTATTACCTAAGAAGATCAAAGACCAATCGCCTTCTAATGTGTATAGGTAGATTGGTTGTGGGGTTTGCTTTAAATGCTGTATTTTTAGCTGTGCTTTGTGTGCACATGCAAACCTCTGCATGAACTATATCATTCTTACATGTATCAAAACATGTAGACTTACGACTTCTGTTTGAAATGCTAATATTTTTTTTTCTGTTCTTGTTTTAAAACTAGCATTTGTCAGTGTTTTGTTCTAGCCTGTTTCACAATAATTGATTTTGTGTTCACTTGTTAATTGGTTTAGTTGTTACTTTATTGAAATTCATGGATTTGCTGAAGTCCTGAGGAGGGTGTGTTTTCACTGGTAGTTACTAATTGCACAGTGTTAAGGATTCATAAGCTTGCAACTTTTTCATAAAGCAATCAACACATTTTATTAACATCCTGCTCTGCTCCCTGAATCACAGTATTTGTGATCCTGTTCTTGGTGGAAAACAGGTGCCATATTTGTATAATGACAGAAATTCTTTGAAAAGAACATATATTTCACTTTTAAAAGAGTAATTTCTTGGAGACAAATTGCTGTAATTATTATTGTTTATTTCTACAACAGAAGCATTGGGAGTATCAAAATCAGAGATACATTGTGTTATATACAGAACAAGAGAATAAAAGGCACTCAAAGCATCAAAGGGCCTACAGAGTAAGAGTTAGATGGTTCCTAACTATATTAGTCACAGGAGAATCTTAGGAAGAAAGGAAGCAGAAGTGCCACACGGAGCAGCATAACTTAGCAAAAGCAGTGCATGCCTTCTGCTTAGGAACTCCTCTTTCTGGCTGCTTCTTTCCAGTGCTGTAAGAAGAAACAAAGATGCTGGATGCCTCATCTGGTGACCACCAATCATGGGCAGAAATGGTTAGCACCGTTTGCTGTCATTTCTTTAGGAAAGTGAGTGAATAGGAGCTGTGATGTGGCCTATTACCCTACAGATTCTATTACTTCATAGGCCAGACCTTGATGAGGATCTCAGCAAAGGCTGCGCAACAGCCTCTTCTCACAGCCTGAAAAATGGGAGTGGAATGAAACCAGGCCTGATGCTGAGGCCTCAAAACTTTTAAAGTTTCCACAGCTCGTGCTGTGAAAGGAAACACAAATCAGGAAAACAGCCACTGATTCCCCAGCCTTGGTTTCTCCTCTTTTCGGTTCTTTTAGGTTTTGTCCTTACATCTTTGATCTTTTCCTCACAAAACCACTGTAACTGTCTTTTATCCTTCTGTAATCTACTTACCAAGAGAAAATTTAGGTTATATTGTCTTAATAAGGTTGCCTGTAGCATTCCCAAATCCTTGCCCTCTGCCAGTGGATTTTTATATTGTTCCCCATTGCTCTCTCTGTCTAAAAAAAATCAGATTGAGCTATATGGCTGTATATTCCCGGCTTCTCTCTCCAGCTTTCTTGGTGATAAAATCACAAATAACTACCATATACTTAGCTATTGTCCACCTAGAATTATCACAGGTATAGATACACAGAAGTATACTTTTACATTATGTATGAGACAGTACAGCCCAGGACACCTGGCTAGAGCTCTCCCTTTAGCTCAATGAGCCTTGAGCCTTTCCCTTGAACGATTAGCTGCTAATTGTATGTTGATGCTCACTCTGCCTCAGGTCTGGAGGTATTTGACTTCCTCCAGAGACCTAAGGGGAAAAATAGGTGGAACAGTCTGCCCGGAGCTCAGACCTGTCCCTGCTCACTTAATGGATTCAGCCGTATGTGGCATGGCAGTCACAAGCTACCATATTGGCTGACAAAAACAGGATAAAATTCTGTGGCTGCCTGAATACAGATAATTCAGACTCATATTATGTAATGTATGTAAAAAGGTATGTAAAAATACATAGCATGTATTTTTTTTACATTATCAATGATTCATGTAGGTGTGTGTTATACACCTGTACAGAAAGACACCCAAGCAGGAAGACAAGCTAACAATCATATTCAAAATCAACTGTACAGAATAACCCAGAATCACTTAATACATTGATTACATAAGAAACCTAACTCTCTGGATAATTTCCCAGCGTGAGGTGCTTTTTTTTTTTTTTTTTTTTTTTTGGGGTGGTGGTGGTGGTGGTGTGTGTTTTGTTTTTTGTTTGTTTGTTTGTTTTTGTTATTCCTGTGATTTTTTAATTTTCTTTTAAAGACTATTTTTACCTGTTTCAACAATCTCATGCTCTCTATATGGAATCACATGTAGATATTTTGTACCTGTCACCTCTGTAGACAGACAAATCACATTCTCCTTTCTGTGTGTTCTCCAATCCTTCCTTTGCCCTTCAGTCTCCCACCATTCTTTGACAAATCCTGTATCTCATCTCATTTAAATCCTAGCTCAAAATACCTTCTGCTAAGAAAATGTCATTGCTTGTCCACCACTGGAAGAAAAGAGCTGGTCAAACCAAATGTAAAGAGAAAAGATTATATTTTTTCCAATTTCCCATTTTTTTTTTAGAAAAGTGTTGGGTTGTTGGTTGGTTTTGTGGGTTTTTTTTGGTATTGCTTAGGAACATCATCATAGCCTCATCATCCATTCTTTATGATATCTGGATTAAATAATACACTACTGGCATGAAGACTGTTGCCTTTGCTTTATTCCATGTACTGCCAAACCCAGTAGAAAAATCAAAGTAGTTCATACCCTTCCATCCACGTTGTAAATTATAGAGTCTGTGTTCAAACAACCATATATATTTTTAGCTGTACTTCCAATCTGAGTAAGAAGCTGCATATCTATGTTAGCACTGGGATAGGAAAATGCCGCAGGTGGCTGTCCTTCCTATGAATCACCCCTGATTCATCTGAGCATGGGTAAGAGCATGTTGACAAAATGATGCTACTGCAAAGAAGGGTTTTTTTGCTTGGAACATTGATAGGAATCTGAATGCTATAGTCATTACACTCTTCAAGGCAACATTTCCAAGGCTTCACAAAGGTGTTCATGTCCATTTTTAATTCATTAAAAATTTGAATTGCCTTTGCACTTTTTAAAAAATATTTGTTTACATTCAGAAATAGATACTGTCTTCCAATTTGGGATGGCTTTGTGAATGGAAACATCACTTCATACTCTTTATTTAACTTGCAAGCTTATTGTGAAACTTAATTAGTGAATATACATGAGGCAAATTGAGATCCTTAGGCAAAGGATGTACTCTATCATACCTACATAGACATCAATACCTTTAAAATAAAGTAATTTGTACAGCAAAACAGTTATCTGCCTCATGCTATTTCACAGGCTGCTTAAATCAACACTTTAGTTAGAAAATGAAGCAAAAAAGATTTCAGCCATACATTCATGACCTAACCTTACACAATTTTTTATGTTTCATACAAATGTACAACTAATCTCACCAAAGCAACTATTTATCCTCCCATCATTTCAATTCTGCAAGGCTGATGAGTTTTGGCAGCATTTGTTTTTGAATGGTTTATAGGCCTTCAGTATGATTAATTTTAGCTCAGGCACAGAAAAAAACAGAGAAAAAAATCTCTTCATTTTAATAACCACATAGAAGTACTAGAAAATGTCTCTTAATAGAATAGCTTTATATATATACATATATATATATATATATAAAATAATGAATGGATAAATGTATATCATCTTTCTGAAACACACTGTAAGGCAGGGAAATGCAAAAATAATTTTTTTAAAAAAGTAAATGAAAAATAGGAATATGAGGAACACAAAACCAAGACACTTTCTAAAAGGCATGAAACAAGACAGATGCACCAAAGCGTGATGTACACTCCTCAGAAAAGCAAAGGGTTTCTTACAAGTGAATCATAACATACATGTTTCTTAAATGAGAATTTGTTTCTTGTACCATCTTTCACATCTGGAGCTGTGCAAGATCCCATTGCACCCACAGACATTGTTTACCTGTAAGATGAGCACTGTGCAGACTCTGAAAGCTGGTTTCTCACACCCCATCCTCTCTTTTCAGTGAGATTTAGCAATTGTAAAGAAAAAGGCACCATGTGACAATTGTCCATGAACAGTTCATGTGGGCTTTGCAAGTTGCCAGATTTCCATGAATTCCAGAGTGGGAGGTTGCACTTTTCAAGTAGAACACAAAATTCACTGAAATTATCTGGGAAAATGGCCATTTACTGAGATTTTGTATCAACCACTACATTAAGGAATTCTGTTGGACTGGTAAAAATGTTCCCTGCAAAGTCAACATTATGATCCTCATTTGTCTGTGATCCAAGTACAATCCTATCCAGACAGTTTCCTAGCAAACCCACTCGGTTGCCAGGTAAATATTTTAACCAGTTTCTGATGTTAGGGTGTGGAAACAGGTGGGCAAAAAAATGTTTGGTATAGGCCCACCAATTCCCCCCAGACAGCTAAAAATCAATGAAACAGGGACTCCGCACCCATTGGCAAGTGCCTATCATCCTTCAGAACTTCAGAACAAGCAGGGCAATTACTCCATTTAAATTTACTACCCAGGAAGTATCGGAGATGGCAGATGCTTTCCTCAATTGTGATTTACACTGAGAAGAAAATTAAAACCCTCACCATAACAATTAACTGACTGTTCCAGTAAATCCAGTGTCATCTCTGGCTTTTTTTCTTGTGGAGAATGTGACTATAAATGTTTCTGGCTTTCATGACATGAAGAGGTGAGGGGCTGGGGGATTTGTTTTGTTTTTCCCTTGTTCTTCTGTTTCTTTATTTTTTTTAATTATTAATGACATCCATTTGCTGTTTTGGGTTATGATTTTTGGGGTGGGGAACCACGAGGGAATGCTGCTTTAGAAACTGATTAATCTGTAGTCATTAAAACACTTCACAGACACTGCAGCAAAACTGTCAGTATCTCTTCATTAGCTCCAAGATAGGGAGCTTCATATAAGTACATCTAAACCTTAGCTGTAACAGCCTCCTCAGGGTATATTAACAGTGCAAGATTTTACAACATTTCAGGACTAATTTCCTGCTTATTCAGATACTTTTTCATCACAGAGAATTTACACAGCTACAGACATCTGTCTTAATAACACTCAGCATGTTAATATAGGTCTTGAGGACATTAGGTGATTGAAACTGTAGCTAGTCAATTCTCATCATCATTTTGAAATGATCAAAAGAGAATCCTTCATGGCTTTGGAAGATTTACTGAGTTGATTCATTTTTACTCTGTAAATTATAGTCTTGGTTTTTTTCTTGAAACAATGGGCTGCATGTAAGACTTGCAAGATGTGCAATGACTATTTGAGGAAGAAGACCCATTATGTGAAATGATGTAAGATTACGATACTGAACCTTGTGAACTTTCTCTTCCACCACTCTAAATCCCAAAAAGCTACACATTAATGGCACTCATTAGCAAATGACCAGAATAGGATGTATGTAAGTAAAACCATATTTTGCCTGACCTTTTCTCTGTTCTTTCATAATCGGTCCAACCTTAGCAAGAGATAAAACCAAATGATTCCCTAGCACTACCAGTACATAATTTTCACAAACAGTCACTGTATTCTCAAGCCAGGGGATTCTCAAACTTTTCATAGTGTAGGCTGCAAGGCTATGAAGGAATTCACACCATATGAGATGCCATCCCATTACAAGTTTCGGAGATAAGTATCTGTGCTAAGGTGAAATGTCAGCATGCTTGAGTTGGTTTTGCTTTTCTCTAGAAACTTCCTTATAGCCACTGTTGGAAACAAGATACTGAGCTGCGAAGCTTAGGACTGAACCAATATATATAATCTTATGCTGATGGATAAGTATAGGAGAGAAATCCTGACACAACTGCAGAATCAGTTGTGTATCACTTGTGTAAGTAGCCACATGTGACACTTCATAAAATATATATATAAACTAATTAATTGTATTTTAAGTATAGTAAACATGTCCTTCCCACCAGATAGATGTTACTCACGCAGGAAAAAATGTGGAAAAGCACTTGGATGCACCTTATCTGGTATATATAATAAAGGCTTAGATTGTACCTCTTGAGCACTGATTTTGGAAGAGTTTTTCAGAGGTCTTGGGATCAACATTGAAATCACTTATTTCTTAACTCCTGTGACCAGGCAGTCAAAGAACCGCTACCATCACTGCTGTTTGCTGTTTTTTCTTCAATGAGATTAAAAGAAGCTGAAAAAAAAACCCAACCCAAAACACTCCTTTGCATCAGAGATATTCCACAGAGAAACTTGATGAACTATATCTTCTGCCCAAAGCTCAGCTGAGGAGCTGAAGAATAGCAAAATCTATAAAAAAGGGTGACATTCTTCAGCTCTTCAACTTGCTTGTTCTTTTATTTGCAGTTTTATAATGTGTCTGAGACAATTACAGTAACTGCTTCTGAGGACCTAGGCTTCACACCTTGGTTTTCACCTGGTTTTGCAAACATGGGATTCCCTTTGCTAAGGTATGGGTAAAAAGGAAAATACTGTAAAATCCTTTTCTAACAATCATAAGGAAGGTATTTACAGAAGCTCCTTTTATTAATGAGGCAGGAAGTATTGTGTATCTACTTCTTCTTGCATTTCATGTGTAATCTAATGAGTATAGTAGCTATTCCTTGCGAAAAACCTCAACAAATACTTGTAAATGTTTCACAAGCCCATTCTGAAATCTACAAATATGAAAGGAATATTTATCAATTTTTTTTCTTAGGAAGAAAAGCTGAATTGTTGTGGTTTATTTCTCTTTTTACAAAATCTTCATTCGTTACTATTCACATTTTATAAATAAGAAAACAATAGGAAAATGGTCAAAATTACAGAAAAGGGAATGTGGAAGAAAATATAAAGTTTCCTATCTCTCTGTTTCTACAGCTTGCTGCCTCTTACAATAATTAGCTGCACAAACAATTGCATTTGGATGTGGTCCTTTTTACGTTTACTGAAGTCACCTTTTTTTTTGCTCCTTGGGCATTAGGAAAGGCCATTAGCAGTTGATAAGCACAGTTGTTTTGCTGATTAGACCTTCACTGTAGTTTCCATGTAAACTGATAGTGAAAGTTCCTGCCATAGGATCTTTATTTTATGGGGAATAAACTTTTTCATCCAAAGGAAAGATACCTGTTTAAATGGACTTTCTTCAGAGGAGGCAAAGAGGACTTTGCACCTAATTTTCCTATGTGTAGACACATCAGCAAGGAGCAGGAAGTCTGGGAGGTGAAAACTCAGTATAAAGCTAAACTTGTGTGCTAAGAAAACCAAAATAATTTATGTGGAAGAATGAAACAACTTACATCTCAATCAAAGAAAAGAGAAATCCAGGAAGGACTGTGACCTCGAAGCCACAATTTTTTGTTTAGTCTCCTGGCATACTGTTGTTTTGAGCTGCTGTTCAAGGTAGATAGCCAAGTCACACTCCAACTTACAACATTGTTATTGACAAGCCTGCAGGTCTTTTTTTCTTTTCCTGTCACCTAAGACTGGTAATGAATTTGATGTAATCTCATTCAGTCCTCAAATAACAAGTTCAATACACTGTGAATATTTTATCCGGGCTTACTGCATTTATGTAGATTTGGATTTTATACTAATATTCAATTTGGCTTATACTGTGTTTTATTTGTCCTCCCTGTTATGTAGATCGTAACCTGTGGATCCTTTGGATGACTTTGTCATGAAAGAAATTATTTTCTAAATAAATATGGAATAGTCTCCATAAAAATCAGCTGGAAATTTCAGCTTCTTTGTTGACCCATAAGAATTGATTTTAAATTATGTCCAGAGTTATTGGAATGACTCTTAACTTCTGAAACAATATTGTTAAGATTAAATAACTTCCTTAAACACAAGTAGTGACACTAAGAGTTATTCTACTCATGAGAATAAAAACCATATGGACCTTTTTTGTGAAATGCTTTTGTCAAGACCATGGAAAGTGTGCTGCCTAGCTTGCAGAGCTTGCAGGATAAGACAAAATGTTGGCAGGCAGAAAATCTACAGTGAGACAGAGGATGAGGACAGGAGCCATAATAAGATTATCATAATTATAATAAAAGTAATCTATCATGGTATTTTTTTTAACCTGATGGTGCTACATCATTGTAAACTTAAAATAGGTAACAGCAGTCCCCATTGGCCTTTTACTTAGCCATTATCAGCTGGCTGTTTCCAAATCCTGTGGGTCTCAAGATGGGAACTGAAAGATGAGAGGTTAATGGCTTTGAGCACTAATTCAAGGAGTGCACTCTATTTGTAAAAGGGCTAAGACTCCTGTGGCAGAAACTGTCAAGTGAATAGTTTGGGCTACTATCACTGATGGAGTGGAAATGTCAAAGAGCAACTCATTAGAGTCAGAGAACAAATAGGTAGGGATACTCAGAGCTTTGAAAAGTGTGAAAGGTGAGAGCAAGTAGATGAACTAGATGTGATGGAAAAAAAAGAAGAGTCAGTGAAAGGATGTAAGGTAGAGTGATCACTGAAAAGGAAGATGACCTTGCACACAGCAAAGAGCAAACAGAGATTGTACATCCTGGTTCTGCTAATGTTAGTGTGGTTAATTTTGATTCTGAAATAGTCTTAATAGTGTTCAAAAAGGTTTTTATACATAGAGATTTTCAGAATCATAGAAATATTGTCTGGAAGGACATTTAACAGTCATTTAGGCACCCTCACACTTGAATCAGAACAACATTCAAAACCAGATTGGATCATCTGTTGCTTCGTCTAGTGGAGTCTTGGAAGGTCCCTGGTGGGCAATCTGTCTTTATGCTGCCCTAACTTGATAATGAAGAAGTTTTTCCTAATGACTGAAGATCTCAAGCCCTAACTTGTAACTGTTACCTTTGTTTTATCATCTGCCACTAGTGAAAATAGCTTGGCTCAGTCCAGATGGGCTCTGGCTTTTCTGTGTTCTCCCCTGAACGTCTAAGAAATTCTGTTGCACTTCTTTTTCTCTGCTTGTCCTTGATTCCACTTCATGTATGCTCTCTCTTTGCAATCTTGTTCTTTAAGAATTTCCTGCTTAGCCTCCTGTCAAAATGTTTTACCTTCCTGCAGAACAGGATACCTTGTTCCTGAGTGCTAATAATTACTAATATTTTTAAATCCAGCAAGCGTCCAACACAACTCTACTCCTCTTCATGGTCTCCCAGGGAATCCTGGCCAGCAATTTACTAAAGTTTGTGGTCCTAAAGTCTAGGGTCCTAACTCTGTTGCTTAACCTCTCAGTTTCAGAATCTGGGTTACAGATCCTTCTCCCATTGTCTGGCACAGGAAGTCAAAATGAACCACATGGGCTATGTGGTAATAGTTCTGCTTAAGTGGTAGTAAATGAAAAAAGAAGAGCCCAAAGTTTGATGAACAGAAGAAATCCCATGCTCCTTTTTTTTTTTTTCTTTTTTTTTTTTTTTCCCATGAAGGCAGCTATACCTGTTTGCAACTCTGCAAAAAAATTAATTCAAATATTTTTATTAATATCATGCATTGGTTGACACAAAAATTGGTATCTATGAAATATACAGTCCAATTTGATAAACAATGATAAAAAGTCTTACTTTCCCAAAATAGAATTAATTGCTTAAGTTTTAAAGCTTGCATTAGTGAGCTAAAACTATATAATTGTTTCCATGTGGCATTTTAATTACTAGCTCTTCACCAAAGCTCACTTCTCATTGAACCATGCAATAATCAGGGATGTTTACCAGAGTACCTGTCAGTGGTGATCCCAGTGTAATTTACCTTTTGAGGACCTGTATCATGCCATCTGATGCTCTCCCATATGAAGAGATATGGTATAAAAGATGGACTGGTCAGACTATGCTTCTCTTTGTGGCAGCAAAGTGGAACATGGACCATGTATAATCAGCTTTGCTTATGTTGCAATCTGGTTAAGTAGCTAGTACCTGAGCTTACTGCAGTACTTACCAGTCTAGACCTCTTATTGCAGCTGGAGCTCTAAAATATTTCATTTTAATCAAAGATCTTTTGATGTGCCAATAAAGTTACCCTGCATCTTCTGTTCAGTAATCCAGAAAATATACACTCTCGTAAAGAAGATTAAACGCTCTTGTATATTGTTGGTCTTTTCAGGAAGTATTTTAAATCATTCAAACTAGCTGTACTTTTGCTGAAATGTGTAAAGTCTGAATACAAGCTCTGAAAGAACATAAGCACCAAGATATGAAATTGAGGCTGGATGAGGGATGCAGAGTTACTCTAATATAACAGGTAAGAAAATTCCTTTATCTGCTTGGGAGTTCTAATCATGAAATCTCTTCCAATAAACTTATACCAGGCAAGACTACAGGTCAAAATCCTGTAATTATTCATCTAAGTATAGCCAAGGTACAAAGACATCTGTCCTGAAAATGGGTCCATGAGAAGGCTGAGTTTTGACAAGTAAGACTCAAGGCAAAATTTTTGTGGCATATGATAATGCACTCTTACTCTCATCTAAACAATTATATTAACATGAAGGCCTGGTAGAAAAGGGAACAGCCAAAGCTGTGAAGTAGAAGTGCAAAAGATTTTGTTGTCACCTATGTATTTTCTTTCTCATATGGATTATCAGATATTGTGAACAAAGAGTTTATCCATTCTCCTTAGTCAGCACTCTGGCATAATTCTTTTATGAGAATACAAGGACAAAAGACGTTTTGTTTATATGACTTTCTGTCTGACATAATCTGATCATAGTATTCTGGGCTTTGGTAAATCAAATAGGTCCATTGCTGGAAAGCAGCTCACCATGATATGTCTATTCAAATAAATGAAATAGCATATGTCTAGCAAAAGAGAAAATAGATTAAGTGAAAGTTCATGTTATACCATCTCTGAAGCCAGTATTAGTTGATTGGATATATTTATTTTTTTTTTAATAAAGAGCATGCACAGACAAGAATCTTACATATCTGCAAATAACACTTTTTCTTTTACATCCTCAATACAAACCTCTGTAGAGCTGTAATTGGGTGGATTTTTTTTCCCAAAGCTGATGCACAGAACCTCTTCATGTCCATTGCTTAATTTGCTCCTTTTCATTGCTAAGCATAAGCAATTCTCAGAGTACTTCATTACCGTGCATGGAGCTGAGTGGAAGGCCACCAAGCTGGACAGGGAGTGGAACGTGTTATAGGAGGAAAAACTGGGGAAGCGGGGCTTGTTCAGCCTGAAGACAAGATGGCTTTCAGTGCCCCTAACAGTAGCCTTCCCAGTACCTGTGGGGAGAAGATGGAGTTAGTCTCTTCACAGTGGTACTTGGTTGGAGGACAAGAGGCAAAACTCATAAACTGTAAATTGTAGCAAGCGAGTTTCAGTTTGGATGTAAGGAAAAACCTTTTCTCCAACACCTGGTAAAGTAGTGGTACAGGCAGCCCAGGGAGGCTGTGAAGTCTCCACCCTTGGAGGTTTCAAGATGAGACTGGACAAAGCCCTGAGTGACCTGGTTTGGTCCCATGAATACCCTCACCTGATCCCATAGCTGAGCCTGTTTTGAACTTGGAGATACCTTAGAGACCCTGAGGTCCCTTCTAACTTGAATTATCTTATAAACCTATGGCAAGCTACATGAATTATAAATCAACATTAAAAGTTATGCTAAAACCTAACTGTAGGACACTGAACAGTAAAATCATCCAGCATACATAGAGCAGATAACATTTATATTTCACAGAAGATGGTGTGACCAATTGAACAAAATATTATCCACGTTCTTTCCATTGTATACACTTAGATCCTTGTGTCTACTGTTCATGTGTTTACTATATCAGTAAAAGAAATGTGGAGGCGGTTTGTCTTTTGTCTGCCTCTACAATTTGGCCTGAACTCTGCCACTGATACCATGTGAAGGACTTTGCAATGCTCAGTTGCCATATGAATCACAGAATGGTCAGGGTTGGAAGGGAGCTCTGGAGATCATCTAGTCCAACCCCCTTTGTTAAAGCAGGTTCTCCTACAGCAGGTTGCACAGAGCCATGTCCAGGTAGGTTTTGATTATCTCCAGAGAAGGAGACTCCACAGCCTCTCTGGGAAGCCTGTGCCAGTGCTCTGTCACCCTCAAATTAAAGATGTTTTTTCCTCTTACTCAAATGGAACTGCCTGTGCTGTTGTTTGTGCCCATTGCTCCTTGTCCTGTTGCTGGGCACCACTGCAAAGAACCTGGCCCCATCCGCTTGACACTTGTCGTTAAGATACTTATATGCATTCCTAAGATCCCCTCTCAGTCTTCTCCAGGCTAAACAGGCCCAGATCTCTCAGCCTTTTCTTGTAAGGGAGATGCTCCAGTCCCCTAATCATTTTTGTAGCCCTCCTCTGGACCCTCTCCAGTAGTTCCCTGTCTCTCTTGAACTGGGGAGCCCAGAACTGGACACAGCACTCCAGAAAGCCTCCCTTGACCTGCTGGCCACGCTCCTCCTGATGCACCCCAGGATCCCATTCTTGGCCACCAGGGCACACTGATGGCTCATGGCCAGCTTGCTGTCCCCCAAAACTCTCAGGTCCCTCTCCATATTGCTGCCTTCCAGCAGGTCAGCCCCATCCTGTGCTGGTGCATGGGGTTGTTCCTCCCCAGGTGCAGGACCTTCCACTTGCCTCTGCTGAACTTCATGAGGATCCCCCCCCTCCCCAGCCTCTCCAGGCCTCACTGAATGGCAGCGCAGCCTCCTGGGGTATCAGACTCAGACACTCCTCCCAGTTGTGTACTATCAGCAAAGTTGCCAAGGGTACACTCTGTGCCATTATTCATGTCATTGATGAATGTATTGAACAAGACTGGACCCAGTACTGACCCCTGGGGAACACCACTAGCTACAGGCCTCCAGCTGAACTCTGTGCTGTTCATCACAACTGTCTGAGCTCTGCCATTCAGCCAGCTCTCAATCCACCTCACTGGTGGTAGACAACATCCACTGCCCTTCCTGTACCCAGCCAGTCATTCCATGATAGAAGTCTATCAGATTGGTCAAGCATGATTTCCCCTTGGTGAATCCATGTTGACCGCTCCTGGTGGTCTTCTTTTCCTCCACATGCTTAGAGATGACATCTAGGATGAGCTGTTCCATCACTTTCCAGGGATGGAGGCAGGTCTGACTGTCCTGTAGTTCTCTGGGTTCACCTTCTTGCCCTTTTTGCTCTCCTGTGCTTACCAACACCAAAAAGAACTACATTCTAATGCAAACCTGGCTCAGCCAGTTCTCCAAACTACTCAAGGGTGAATAGCTACAGTTAAGGAGGATTGTGTGCTTTTTCTTCATTTCTTCCCCCCCCCCCCCTTTTTTTTTTCTTTCTGTTAATTTATTCTGTGTATTTAAGAAAAATCTCACAATTAATTCAATTTGAACTCATACATAAAATAGCTCCAGAGAAAACTACACAATTTAACTTGAAACGACCCACTAAAACCAAGTATTTCTGTACCCAGAAAACTTTATGTGTACTTGTATACCTAATATGTAATGCCTGTATGCATGGATTCCTATTAAACAGATATTTGTTGATTATATTCTCATATTTCCACATTAAATCACTTGATGCATAGTTTTCCACTGTATATCCTCAATTCCCTGGAATAGAAACTAGAACTTCTATTATTTTATTACTGTTTAATATTTGGTTATGCCAGTGAGGAAATCTCTCATGTATAATTCTGATATCAAGCTTCACCAAAACTAAATCCTTCTTCAGAATCATTACAGATTTAAATGCAGTTCACATTTTGCCATATAGATATTGAGATTTTCAAAAGGGAACAATGAATTAATGAGACCAAAATTAATGTATCTCTGTCTCACTTCCCACAGCTTCTCCTCTGCACCCCTTAACAGTTTGTTTATTCCACAGGTAATCTCTTCCAGCAAACTGCAATAGTTGTTATATTTAAAACAGGAAGTCTCCCAAATACTTGTTTTCCTCTTTTCTGAAATATGAAAATTCCCATCTCAATAACGTAACTACAACTGGCCAAGCAGAAGTCATTTAGTCCTAGTCTCAACATTTTAGGGCTAAAATCTACTGTAAACTGGATACTGAATCTTTGCTGTGCTGGGGAAGATTCACCCTTTTCAGAAGAGGAGATTCATTGAATTTGTTATCCCTTTTGGGGCTCATGGGGCTGCACTTTAGGACTATGACATAATCATGAACAGAAAATACATTTTTCTTCTTTCAGTTTTGTGCAGGGGTCTCAAGATAACGGTCTCAAGATAACTGAAGTTCTTGGCTTTATGAACTGATACAAATAAAAAGAGACTTTCAATTAAAAAATGGAAAACACTCTCTAGAATTTCTAAATTCATTTTTTGTAACATAGGTAGTATATTCAGACACATAAGGATGCCTTGCAATTACAAAGCTCTTGTCACTTCTTTAATGACCTGCATAAGTAATTTGAAGCTTTCTTACTCAAGAACTAAGTGGTATTCCCAGATCACCATTTTACAAATTCCCACTGAAATTAGTCAAAGACCTCTTTGATGTTTAGATTGTGTACACTGCAGTGTGATAAACAAATCAGATCATTCACTATTTTTGCTCTACACATGTGTAACTGCCTACAAATAACTGTGGGATTTCTTTGGAGTCATTTTGATTGACAACAAGATGGAATAGACAACCATGTCCAGACACACAGTTTCTGAGCTGAAGCAAAAAGGTAACATCCCTTTTTTCTTTTTTTTTTTTTTTTTTTTTCTTCTTTAATAGAAGCATCATTTTGCCATAGGCAGCATCATAAGGGAGATTTAAGGGTGAGTGAATATCATGGTTTCAAAACAAATACTGTAAAGGCTGTGATTGCAGTCCTTGAATTTGTCCCTTTTGTATTCCTTTTCCATTCTACAACAGACTTTTAACAGCCAAGATTTAAATTAATGAAAATGGAAGGTAATATCTTGGAAATACTTTAACTACAGTGTAGCTAGTAGGCACAGCCATGGCACAAAGTGCATTTATTCTAATGTTATGAAAAGTCCTCCTGTTCTTCCCCTGTTCCACCATAAAAAAAAGTCAGTAAGCTTTGGAAAATGCTGTGCAGACTATTAAAATCCCTATGTATTCACAACATTATTATATATTAAAGCTATTTCATCTTAAAACCTAAGAAAAGCTGGCATTGCAGGTTAGTCAGGGTGTTGAAAGCAACATTTTATGCGAGATGACATCAAAGGGAAAACTAATAGAAGCTTAGATGGTTGCACTGTATAATCATTAAATATAGACCTAATTTGGCTGGTTATTAACCCTGAAATATTATGTTGCGAGCAGCCCAGGAAAAATAAGAAAGAACAACAGGCAGAGGCACAGAGAATAAAAATTTAGGTGAATAACAATTAAGACATAGTTGACCAGTTTGGATTGCCTCTTAAAAACTTTGCCTCTGCTGTCTTACCCAACACATGCTGAAAAAGCAAACTGCTGAAGTCTGCTGCAAAGCCATTATCATCTGTTCATTTTATTTCCATTGCCAATTATCCTTAATTATTGGAAACTTTTTTCAATGTATAATGACTGCTGAAATGTTAGCATGCTCATTAAATTGAAGCTCTAGCTCAAGAAATAGATTTTGATAAGCTGTGTTATGTTATAGACCTGCATTTTCAATTACCCCATCCTCCATTAACTTCAAGTCCATCTTTGCACATAATTTTCCAAGATATATTTATGTATTTATTTATTTTTACAGGAGAAAGGAACAGAAGGCCAGGTTTCCTTGTTGAAATCTGACATAATTAGTATAAAAAAGACAGACGTGATCTGAATAGCTAGTAGCTGAGGAATAAATATGGACAAACATTGTTTCTGGAGGGATGGGTGATGTCACTTGGGCAAAGGCAACAGGAGGCTGCAGTTCACTTAGAGCCCATTGAAAGGCAGAAAGAAATTTCCTCAGAATCTGCCCATTTAGAAGACTCATTGCAGCCTGCTGTACATCCAGTCATAAGTATTGGGTGCTATCCCAGGGACCATCTTCAAACCTGGTTGCGTGAGCTCTAGAAAGAGTGAGGACACAGCTGTCTGTGTCACATCCAGAGAGTACAATCTTGCCTGACACTCATGTGGATTTCATACCTGTGCTATTGCACACCCCCAAAAAAGCTAGGGGAAATGTGGCTGAGAGTGGGTCCAGCCTGAAAAAACAAGCAAGGAATTTGATAGGAACTCCATTAAAAATATCATGTGTAAAAGAAACAGTAATGGGGGTACATCTCTGAGCTTTTTGATGTGGGTCACCCTACTGACACCACCACCAGGCCTGAGAAGAGCGGATGTGCTGCTGTCCCCTCATTTTGTTACCTTTTCCCAAAGGCAACCTCATCCTGCCTTCCACATCAGAAATGTCTCTTAGTGCACTCTGTTTGGCCTGACCTTCCTTTCTTGACTTCCGTGTTTTCTGACAACACCCATGATTTGCATCTTTTCTGATGACAGAATATTTTATGAAAAAGTCTAATTAAAGTAAAAGTAAATAACTGACAAGATGTGCATGTAACAGTGCATATCACTGTGTTTGAGCACGTAGCTTTTTCCTTTCTCCTTCCCCATCAATCTCCTGTTTGTCATTTTTTTCTCTTTCATAATGATGAGATCTTAGGAAGAAAAAAGAAGGGCTTTTTCTGTGTAACTTGTTTTAAACAACCTCTCTGCCCTTAGTGTAAAAACACACACGTATAACATCACAAAAGCAAACACAGATGTTGAGGTGACAATTCTAATTCCTTTTAGATGTCATAGCTGTGTTGCTAGCTCTGTATTTCCTTGTTAGGCATTAAAAGACTTATGACAGACACAAGTTTAAAGTGCAGTCTGATCGTTAAGGCTGATTTTTTAAGATAGTCTTCCTGTTTCAGACATTTATGTCACACCACTAGTAGCATTATCAAATACAAATTTCAAAACGAGACAGGGAAACTAACCACCTATATAATTTATTGCTCTAAATTTTTGATCTGGATTGAATGCTGTGTTGGTAAAATTGGGTCAATACTATTTTTTCATTGTACCTTTATGAAGTTTATAGACGTAAATGCTTTATTTTACACATTCAGACAAACCCCCTCAAAACGTTTTTTTTAAATTTTGTTTTTGTGTGAGATATCCGCAAGAAAGCTGTCATCCTATTGTTATTTACACAGAGCACTGCTGGTGGATGAAACTCTTACTGCTTTGCTTCTGTGGTAAACACCATTATGAAATCAGCAGGATGAGATATAGGGAAAAGACCATTTTACTAATTCAAAAAGCCTTAAAGAGGACTGTGAGGATCTCCTTTAAAACCCTTTAGACATCTGTCAGAATTACTGCTCCTTTAAGTAGAGAAAACTTAAAGGTACCTTATTGACTCCCTGCCCAATCTCACACCCACATTTCCCGTGAATCGAGTATGTTCCTACTGCTTCTGAGGACTCTATGGCTTTGCTAAGGACAATATTATACTCCAGATAAAATGAAATTTATCTTTCACTATTAAATATTACATGTTTTGATAAGAAATCCATGTTTGTGAACCTCCTCACAGCCTTGCTGCAAACAACACTGACAGCAGAGTTGGCGTGACTCTGATAAAAGTGATTTTCATGGTATTTTCCAAGTGACCTGCAGCATGAAGTACTAGTTGACTTGTAGGGTATCTGGCTGCACAGTACTCACAAGAATAGCAGCTCAGTTTTGCACAACCATAGGATCTGGAAAAGATTTGGGGCTTCATCCAGAAAAAACTAAGCAGCCTGGTCATTTAGCTGTGCACAACACTAATCATCACTAGCAGTAAAATCACTGGAATCAAAATGTGGCTGGCAATTTTATCAATAATATGCAAGGCAGAGTGCAATTGTTTGCTCTTTAACAGTTTAACACAGCCAATATAACTGACAGTAATAACAACTTTTTTTTGTCAGTAAACTAAGCAGACATGATTAGGATTTTTATAGAGATTCATAGGGTTTTATCCATGCTTTGGTCACTAAAGTCAATAGAAACTGGGCAGCTGAAACCCCAGGTAACTCTTTGGCAATTTATACCACAGAGAGAATATAAGTGAAGTAATAAAATGTCATTTTTTCCTTTGAAATTTAGTACTTCATAAAGTTGCTAGACTGGCAGCCTTGGAAAAGAGAAGTTCTTTGCTGTATTTATCCATGTGACAGGTACAGTATATATAGCAGCAATATGGATTTCTTTCTCCTGCTGTACCAATGTGTTACGTATTTTTTCAATGGCACTCATTATTGCCACCATGATCTGGGGAACTATTTGTGAAATGTATGAGTTCAGTCTTCCTTCCTACTCATTAGCAGTACTCATTCCTATACCTGGTTCCCCTAGCAGGTTTCTTCCTGCTTTTATACATAGTCATGTGAGCGTGTTTTACAACCCTTATGCAAACTATTGATCTTTTACCACATGAATAGACTCACTGAAGTCAGCTGCGAGCATCAGCAGTATTTTGTCATGGTCTGAAAGTGTTTCCTTCTTATGAGGTGCTAGACATTCCTTGCTCTGAATAACTGAGGATGCTAAAGAAATTTTTATTATAGCTGTTGTTGATCAAGCAAGAATCAGTCTTTAATAGACCACTTATCCTCAGGGTACTCATCTGCCTGAGCTGGAAGACAGGGATGAACAGGACCAGAATGTACTCCCCACAATCCAGGAGTAAATGGCCAGTGACCTGTTGCTCCACTTAGACACACACAAGTCTATGGGGCTGGACGGGATCCATCCAAGGGTACTGAGGGAGAAGCTTGCTAAGCCTCTCCATCATTTATCAACAGCCTTGGCATATTGGAGAGGCCCCAGGAGAATGGAGGTTAGCCAGTGTGACACCCGTCTACAAGAAAGAGGATATGGAAAACTACAGGCCTGTCAGCCTGACCTCAGTGTCAGGTAAGGCTATGGAGCAGGTCATCCTGAGCGCCATCACATGGCAAGTACGGGACAACCGGGGCATCAGGCCCAGCCAGCCTGGTCTGTAAAAGGCAAGTCCTGCTTGATGAACCTGATCTCCTTCTATGACAAGATAACCCACCCAGTGGATGAGGGAAAGGCTGTGGATGCTGTCTACCTGGACCTTAGTAAAGCCTTTGACACTTTGCCCCACAGCATCCTCCTGGAGAAACTGGCTGCTCATGGCTTGGGTGGGTGTACTTTACCCCAGGTTAAAAGCTGGCTGGCCAAGCCCAAAGCATTGTGGTGAATGGAGTCACATCCTGCTGGCAGATGGTCACAAGTGGTGTTCCGTAGGGCTCAGTACTGTGGTCAGTCCTGTTTAATATCTTTATCGATGATCTGGACGAGGGGATCAAGTGCACCCTTAAAAAGTTTGCACATGACACCAGGCTGGGGGTGGGGGGGTGAGGAGTGTTTATCTGCTTGGAGGAAGAAAGGGTCTACAGAGGGATCTGGACAGGCTGGATCAATGGGCCAAGGCCAGCTGTGAAAAGTTCAAGAAGGATCAGTGCTGAGTCCTGCACTTGGGTCACAATAACCCCATGCAGTGCTACAGGCTTGGGAAAGAGTGGCTGGAAAGCTATCCAGCAGAAAAAGACCTGGGGATGTTGGTTGACAGCTCGCTGAACATGAGCCAGCAGTGTGCCCAGGTGGCCAAGAAGGCCAACAGCATCCTGGCTTGTATCCAAAACAGTGTGGCCAGCAGGAAAAGGGAAGTAACTTTCTTCCTGTACTTGACATTGGTGAGGTTACACCTCTAATACTGTGTTCGATTTTAAGGCCCTCACATCAGGAGGGATGTAGAGGCACTGGAGCATGTCCAGAGAAGGGCAATGATGCTATTGAAGGGTCTGGAGTACAAGTCTTATGAGGAGCAGCTGAGGGAACTGACTTTGTTTATCCTGGACAAGAAGAGACATTGCTCTCTGCAACTGCCTGAATGGAGGCTGTAGGCAGATGGGAGTAGGTCTCTTCTCCCAGATAACTAGTGACAGGACAAGAGGAAATGGCCACAGGTAGTGCCAGGGGATTTTTAGATTGGATATCAGGAAAAATTTCTTCACTGAAAGGACGGTTAAGCATTGGAACAGGCTGCCCGGGGAAATGGTGGAATCACCATCCCTGGAGGCATTTAAGAAATGTATACATTGGCAACACATCGATCATGATGGTGGACTTGGAAGTTAACAAATGGACTTGACGATCTCAAAGTCTTTTTCCAACTTAAATGACTCTAGCTCCAAACTATGGCTTTTCCTATCCTTCATACAGTTGATCTTTTCCTTTCCCCATTAATTACCCAGCTAAGCAGAAGAAAGAAATTAAAATTAGTTAACCTGGCTTTAGAAAAAAAGGGAAAAATATGTTTTGGACATTAAGTTTCCCTCTTTTACATGCTGTCTCCACCAAAACTCTTTCCTATGTCTTCTTGCCTGTCTGCAAGGATCTTGAACTTACATTCATGGAGACAATCCTCAAAATATAAAGGTAATTTTTAGCTTTTTAGTGAGCTCTGAACTGGGGAGAAAGTACACCTGATTAGAAAAGATTGTGTCCCAGGTCTTCTCAGCTGCAGTTATCTTCAGATTCATCAGCCTCTTGTGACATTACAAGAAAGTAGCTTAATATGTCAATTACCTAGTCAAGTGCAAAAGACCTCCGCGGAGAACAGCCTTCCCTACATTCTAATTAGGATAGATCATGATCTCTAGATGCATAGGGTGAAAGTCTGGAGATATGTTGCTACTCCTACAACAGTGCTTAGCTTAATGAAATAGGTAGAGTAGTAATTTTCATAGTAAGGAGTTTAGACAAATCATAACAGTGAAAATATGGGGGAAAAGGAAAATGAGGTGTAGCCACTTAAAAGACATTATTTAAAGCTTTAACTTAAGAAAAAAGGGTATATTTTACATTCCCAAATGATTAAATTTCATTGTTTCTTTCTTGTGCCTTGCCCACCTCTTTGATGCATAATTGAGTTTGAACGCCTTGAAAAAAACTCAAGACCTGTAGTTGAGCCAACCATTCAGATCATCATAGTTTGCACCTTTGTAATAAGGTGATTAAGGAGCAACCACGGGAGGATTAAGTACATTGCTCTGCTCTGACTGTTTTTTAAAATATATATATATATATGTGACAGGTAAAAGCTAGTAGTTTTTATGCTGTTCCTGAGAAATAACTGTACAGCTTTTATTCAAAGCAGACAATCTTAGCCACTAACAGCCCAAAGAATTCTGCGACTAGAGGGTAAGAACATGTGGTTATTACAGTGTGTCTGAAACAACTGAACTTTAAAAGAATTTTTCATAGTATAGCAAGAAAACACCTGACAAATTATTTTCTGTAAGAAAGTACAATATTTGTATAAGCACAAGTTTTAAACAAATAAATTTGATTTTTTTGGCTCTAAGGCACTGGTTTTTCCAAAAGTGAATCTATTAATCATAATGGTTTGACCTTATTGAATGTGTTGCCCACTTTAAAGTATCCTTTGTAGTTTTTTCCTGAATATAGATATATTCATTTGTACAATCATTCACGGCAAGTTATTACTTGCTGTGAATATAGTTCAAGTATATAACTTGCTGTCCTTTGCTTCTGAACATTCATTGAAAAAACTGTGTTTTAGTAATGAGTATTATGGTCCTTGTAATAAGAAAGGTTATACATGCTTTCAGGCTTTCATAATGTTTTCTATTCTTATCTACCTTTTCCATCACTCACAATTTAGTTGTTGAAGGTTTGGGGCTTTTATTTTCTGTATTGAATCTCTGCCTCAGAGTGAGTTCTTTTCACTTTGGAAGGAAGAGCAGTTCTGTTGTTTCTAGCCAGAGGTGAAAAAAAGATCATTTAAAGGGAATAAATAATCTCCTATTTTTAAGCAGTTCTATAATTAAGTTTTCTGGAATTTGAAAGGTAAGGTTGTCCATGGTAAGAGTTTTCACTAGTAGCCATTAGCTCAAGTGAAAATTGTTTTGATTAAATTGTAAACCTGTTTAAATAGTCTCCCAAGTCCAGTTGAATAAGTTCATAGTTTATATTCAAGGAACTATTCATTGTGCTTGTATGTCACACTTACACAATAATGAGCACTCTAATGAAATTTGTAGCTGCAAATATTTAGGCATAGCTTTGACTGGGTGGAAAGGCTACTGTGGCTGTACAAGGCATGAAGATAGGAAGGACTCATATGAGTCCTCATATCTCTTACCTGAGGAAAGGCTGGGAGAGCTGGGTTTGTTCACTCTGGAGAACAGAAGGCTCAGAGGGATTTTATCAATATGTATGAATACTTGAAGAGAAGGTGTGAAAAGGACAGAGCCAGGTTCTTTTCAGTGTTATCTAGTGACAGAAACAGAGGAAATGAGCACAAACTGAAACACAAGAGGTTCCATCTGAACATCAACAAACTCTTTTTTACTGTGAGGGTGACCAAGAACTGGCACAGGTTGTATAAAGAGATTGTGGAGGCTCCACCCTTGAAGATATTCAAAAGCCATCTGGACATGGTCCTGGGCAACCAGCTCTAGGTGGCGCTGCTTGAGCAGGAGGATTGGATAACATGAACTCCAGAGGTCCGGCCAACCTCAGTCACTCTCTGACTCTGTGAGCCTATGGCATCAAAATGAGCTCTGTACAAGGGTTTGCAATTCAAAGGACTGATGATTGCTGGTGGAAGCAGAAGGATCCAGAATAAAGAACTAGGGATCCAGTATAAAGAACGCTGGCTTGTGGAACCTTCATTTGCCATTTTGGTGATGATTAATTAATTTTATTTTTTTTTAAGTTGTGGACTCTGTTGCACATGGTGATAGCAGCCACCAAGGAATCTTGTTCTGCTTTATGTGGTTTTGATGTTGACCTTGAATTAACTCTCTACTTGATGCAAGAGTTTCCCAAAGTTGCCTACAATTAAATACAGTTGCCAGTTATCTGTGTCAGTGTAGATGACATAGCGATAAAATAATGATTACTTTGGCATTTAGAATGCTTTACCTACTTCCTGTTTCTCATTAAGTTTGCCAGTTCCATATGTCATAGGAATATCTTCCTTAAGCTGAGAATATGGCTCAAGAACTATCCAACAGTCCTGAACGTTATATTTGGCTCTTCTGAAAAATAAATATGTAAAAGGCATTATACAAATGTACAGCTAAACCACATTTTCAACACTTGTTTCCAAAGTATCTACATTTTATCACTGAGATGGAGCAAAATGCAGGAAATACCTTAAAACACCCAGCTACTAAAAGCATAACAGACAGAACTCTAGAAACACACGGAAGACTATCTCCAATCTTAAACATCAATTCTTTCAAATCCTGCTGAAGATAGCCCTTCCCTCACAGAAATAAAAAAAAAAAATAATAAAAAAAAAATCCAAAATTGCCAGTGTTGTGTTCTGATGCTATTTCTTGAAACTACCTTCTCTGATTTTTAACACTTATGTGTGCTCTAGGTGCATAGAGACGATGTAGGTGGCAGGGACATTTTATGATATAATTATTTCTGTAGAGAAGATGGATGGAAAAGGCATGGAGCAATGTTTTTGTAAAGTGAAATTATAGAAAATGAGTTTATTAATGGCCTTAGTTGGGATGGAATTAACAGGGAGACAAAAACTCCTCAAGGATTCTCTCTGTTACCATGCTGCTGTCAAGGATTATATATGGTACGTGTTAGTCTCTTGAAGAATCTTTGTTAATGCAGACATTATTATTAGCTCCCAAGCTCACCCACAGTGTCATCCTATGAACATCCTGAATGACTGTTTAGGGATGCTGGACACTGCAAGAATACTGAGCTGCCGTCTTAAAGATCATCTTCTCCATTAAGAGGAAACCAACCTCTATACTCACACCTTTGCTTGGAGTTTATTAAAGTCAGTTCAAATTAAAGTAATCTCTGTCAGTGCTAGTTCTTTGTCATGAAAGTAGGAAATAATGCTGATACTTCGATAATCCTCAGCTCCTTGGAAACACTTGTTAAGAACATTTAAATATTTCCTATGCCTGACAAAATAATTGGCAAATCAGTAGACCAGAGAGAAAATTTTCTGCTCCTGAGGCAACACACAGATCCTACACATGCTGAACTTCATATTTCACAAAAATGTGGATATTAATAATGTTGTGTACTGTACACAAGCATGCAAATATTATTTATGAATGTATATGGTACATCACTGACCAAGATTATTCATAAAAGGAAACCAAACATAGCGTAACAAGAATGGATTTCAGATGGCTGATCTTGCTCTTGTCCCTGTGAATGATGACAGATAGGTGCAAAGTGTTTCAAGTTAAAGAAACAGAAAAATATATAACAATAGCATTCTGTGCTGGTTTTTGGACAGCTCGGGGTTTGTTTCATTAAAATAATATCTGCTAGCTTGCCTTCATTCCATAGTTTAAGTCAAGGTACTGGCATTCTCTTCAAGAGCACTAAAAGAGCTGGAATTTTCTAGCCATTTTAAAGATCACTTGTTAAATTCCCATTTCATATAAAGAAGAGGGGGGGCAGTTCTTTTGGTGGTTGGAGGATGTTTTTTATTTTTTTTTCCTTTTTTCTTTGCTGTCCCTCTGAATCCACCCATGGAAATAACTGGCATCAGCACACAACGACTATCTTTAAACACTGAAATTCACTTCCTCCCTCAATCTTTTGGAGCTTCTATTGACTGACATACAAGTTATTCTGCAAAGCCTATCTACCCTCTGAGGCTTTTCCTGAAGGGAATACTATAAGAGATACTGTATGGAAAAATTGAATATGGAATAATTGCCATGCAGGTGGGCTTACTGAATAGGGCAGAATTAAATGTTTTCAGTAAATATTATATTTTAAAATATTTTTTTAATTTAAAAAAATGAAAATAAAGATGAGCTATGTATGTGTTGATGCTTATACACAATTTGTGGTTTTATATATGGTTTAAACTGAGAACAGAAGTATAAACTACAAAATGATAACAAGTTGCTTCATGGTCTACTGGTAATTAAAAAAGAGAAGGATGCCAGGATTGTGTCTTAATTATGACCATGGATGAAATTCTCCCGTGTCCAAAGACTTTATATATACATACAAAATGTTCTTTTTATAATACACATGTAAGTGTAGATTTCTTGCCTCAATGGCAGGTTTTCTAACACATTTTATCATAGAAAAGCATTGTAAACTGCAGGCCAAATATGATCACAGGTTTCTTTCGGAGGCAAGAAAGTTTATTTTCCAATTATATTTAAAATCTGAAATTTATGGCTGAGAATATAAGGGTTGTCTGGCTGTCTGCTGAGAAGGCACATACAGTTGCAATTAGCACAGTATAACTCAAAACATAAGTACATTAATAGAACAGCAACGAAACAAGTTATGGGTGTTTGGTTTGGGGGTTTTTGGGGTTTTTTTGTTTGTTTGTTTTTTAGCAGATGGTGGAGTCACTTGTCAGGAATCCAGAAGATTGCAAACCTTTCCTTCTTGTGTCTAGGGAGGGCACCTGGCTGCAAATGTGAAGAACAGAGACTGTGTGAAGAACTCAAATTGGTCTACTTTATCCACATCAGCCAATTACTCCCTTAAGCATAATCATACTCTGCTGTGGAAAAGGATAATGTCCTAATATCTGTACCTGAGATCTCTGCCATAGAATTGGGCTATTTCATGCCATCTGAGAACATATTAAAATGCTGTCCAAATAGTCAAGACCCAAGCTATATCTGCCCAGAAATAAATTGCAAAGGCAAGTTTTTCAATTAATCACAGACAGATATTTTTTCCCCCTCATATATTAAGTCAAGATGGATTAATCACTTCAGAAAGCTTTGAGGCTATATGATATGACAACTTAGCAATCCAAATCAGTACATCTCAATTAAATCACAAAACTGCATTTAGATATCACATTTCATATTTCCCTCTGTATGTACCCGCAAGCCAAGCTAAGATTTTATAGGTAAAGAATGAAGCTACATGCTGCACGTATAATGCTCATCCCAATTTCTCAGGGTTCTCTGAACAAAGGATCTTGAGGCACATGGCAATGTATCATTTGTGTCAGCGTTCCATAGGAGGTGTTGAATATAGATGTCTAGCCTGAGCTTAGAATAGGTACGATGCTTTATTACCTTTAAATGAATACTTGTTTAGGATAGAAGTGGTGAATTTCAGAAGGATTCCACACTTTTTATAGAATGCTTAACAAGAGACTATTTCATCAAGAAAAATAATTATACTGGTTATTCTGTTGGAAATTGGGTCAGTTTTGATTCAGTCTTTGCTAAATATCACATTATAATAATAGGAATAAATATCAGAGAATATTCCAGACCACTTCAGTTCTGCCTCTTCTTTCAGTTATGACAGCTCTTCCAATCTTTACTTGCAGTGTCATAAAATGCCACTGAATAACTCTGTAGTTATTCTTAAGTTCATGTAAATATACATTATATATTGTTCTTGAAACAATTATTTTAACTAATGCATATGAAATACATTTACATACATTTTACAGTCTGTACCCCTATCTAGTATTTGTACTAAATAAATGTAATTCATTCAATATTGTTGATCAGAACATGCTGGGTTTGGGGTTTTTTTTCCTTCTCTACAAAGAGAATTAGGCTTAGAGACATGTCAAATATGTAGAAATTCTCTAAGTCTCACAGAATCACCTAATACAGCCTATCTTCTTTGTGTGATGCATGGTCCAGAATCACACTAGCAGAGCAGCAGGAATATATTGTGCCACAGTGACTCTAAACTGAAAGAATCATTACAGGAAGCTCTGCTTTCAAGTACTTCCAGCAGAACAGAAATTTCCCTCTCAAAATAATGAGTGAACTATGCATGTTAGTATTTGCACCAAAGTGTCTGAGGGCTTGTCTTTTGTTGTCCAAAGAATAAGCTACAGCCCCCCAAGACAGGATGTTCTTGGTAAAGGTTGATATGAGTAAATGAAATGATGCTGGGAAGAAATTTCAGCAGAGATGAGCTTGCTGTTACTTATTCCCATTCCTGCTGCGGCTGGGGACATCTTAAGCAGTGGTTGTGGCCAGTGTCCCCCTTTAGAAGCAGCAAAAGTGGCAGCCAACCTAACTTCTAGTTTCTCAGCCAGAGCAAGTAGCCAAACTGCAGCTGCATTTGGCTCCCACAGGCAAGTATGTAGTTCACCTATAATTAGAGCCAGGCTTTTGTGCATGTGTGCACACACATTAGGAATGCTAGCTATACACAAGATGTATCTGAGCATTCAAGTTAATGTGCTTTACTTAGAGGTCTTCTCCCTATACAAGTGTGTATGAAATAAAGGCATAGAATTTGCTCACAGGAAGGAATGTTTCAGGTTAAGAAGTCTGAATTTCACATTGCTATTAAATTAGCAGAGCAAAATAAACTTTTACAATAAATTCACCTCCCCTGTCAACCTAAAAATAATAATAAACCCCCCCTAAAATCCACTACTCACTTGTGAAACTCCGGAGTTGAAGATTGATTCTATTACAGTCAGAATCACAATAGGAGAAGGTATGTGGTGCAGAATGGAGAAGAAATAAGTAAATCAACAATTGATCCTCTTCAAATGACAGCAGGAGAAATGGAAAATATCTAAGAGGTAAATGGGGCATTGATTAAGACAATTTCTTTATTGTACAGAAAAGTGGAACCTCAAAAAACAGAATCAAAGGAAAGAATTTGAGACTATTGCAGCTCTCTCCTGGTGCTCAAAAGATATGAGAGTTATGCAATAATACTTCCTGAGATTTTTTTGAGGTTTTAGAGAGGAGTTTGATTACAGCTCTATACAACAGAAAAAAATAAAAGCCTGAAAAATATAAAAGACATCAATTCTATGAAGTCTGACAAAGGTGGAATTTAAATATAAATTCAGTTTCTACTGAAATTAACACTGAAACTTTGTTAAACATATTTATTCAATCAAATAGCAACCAATGTTGGAAAAGATATTCATCTATACTGGGAATAAGAGTCCTTTCCCTGAATAAAGGATATAGGCTATGTTTGCTATTCCATGTTTAATGTTATAATGCAGGTAGGACTGTAACTCCATTTCTTTGGACAAACACAAGTTCTTTCAAGAATGTAGGTGTTAAGTGAAGATTTGTTTACTTCTATATTAGTGTTTGTGGATATTTAAATAAGTATCTAAAGGACAATGTATATCCCCCACATCCAAAAAACCTGGTCTAGCTTAGCAAAGTAGTGTGGGAGTTTATATTTGCAAAGCCAATTTTTTAAAAAATAGGGGAAATAGAAGAACAATTTTTACTGTGTAAAGCTAGCAAGGGCACTAAAGAATAGCATAGTATTTAACCAAGTTTAAAGTACAATAAAGGTCAAGTATTTTTTGAAGGATGATATTGAAAAATCATTATTAAAAACTGAATTTTGATGTCATAGATGTTGCAACAGATGGTGATTCGTTCTGCAGCTCTTTCTAGCAGATTTTTTGAAAGAATGTGATGAAATGTCATATGTTTTTGACATTTGGTTTTCATTAGAGAGCTCTTTCTCACCTGATGCTGTCTGTCTCTTCAGATGTTTTTGATGATTTGATGGCAATATTGACTACAGCTTATATTTTATTTATTTCACTAACTTGAATTCCTCTTTTTAAGTCTAATATTTCCAGTCAGTCTGTGTTTTAACTGCTTATTCTCCAATTAAATTATTATCATGGAACTTTTAATGGCCATTCTGTAGTTAAAGTGGTATTGAGGTAAATCGTTTCTAAGTATAGGCATTGTGTTACATTGAACCTAAATCATCCCAGAACCAATCAACATGCTGCATAATGGACTGAAGTCCTTAATTTGATAAGACTAGCCTGATATTTACTTAGATAGATCTTGGTAACCACTTGGCTATCTAATTGTGGTGGGGTGGCCCCAGCTAGCAGCCAAGCACCCACACAGCTGCTTGCTCACTCCTTTGCCTGCCGCTTGATGTGGGACAAAACAGGAAGAGCAGGAGAGAGAAAACACATGGGTCAAAATAAAGACAGGGAGATCACTTACTAGCTGCTGACATAGGCAAAGCAGTCTGGACTTGTGGAATTTAACTTGCTAGTTAACAAATTATTGATTCATGTACTAGGAAATGAAAAGGCAACATTTAGACACTTGACAACGCACTTTTCTTCCTCCTTTGCCAGGCTCAACTTCAGACACCTCTCCTCCCCTGGTGTTATTGCTGCAGGTTATACTTGATCCTTTTAGCTAGGCAGCTCTCAGTGCAGACTGGTTTCTCTCTGCTGACCTTTCCTTATCACCTTTTTCCTATGCTCCAGCATAGGTCCTCCATGGGTGACAGTCCCCTTAGCTGTGTGCTTACTCTGCCATAGAACACCTCCTCCTCCTCTGACATTGTTGTTCCCTCTGTTATTTCTCACTATTTTGTTCCCTCACTGATATTTTCTTAAATATATTATCATAGAGGTGCCACAGCTTTGCTGGTGGGATTGGCTGTGTCCTGTGGTGGATCCATTTAGGAGCCAGCTGGACTCACTTGTGTCTGGCACTGGGTAACCCCCCACCTCCTCCCAGAGAGGCCACCCCTGCAGACCACCCCACATTACAAAAGTCTTGCAGTTTATACCCAATTTATCAGTATTTTTCTAAGCTGAAAGGAAATGAAAAGTTCTCTGGTATAAAGAGGTGCATAATATTATAATTGACAATATAGACAGATGTCAATGACAGTGGTTCTTCTTTGCAGTGGTCTGCAGCACTGTCCAGGAAGAGGATATGACAGTTACAGATCCCTGCAAAAGGTGTCAAAAAAGATCAGCTAGTCTGCTTAGAAGACTTCTTATATTGTAACAGGAAGGCTGATAAAAAAGTTAGCTGCAGTTTTCATAAACTTAGTACCTCGCATAATTATCACAAGGACAGATACAGCATTTTTGGGTAAACCACAGAAAGTTGTTTTTCTTCATTTGGAATGCTTTTTTTCCCTACTTAAAAGAAAATGGTAGTCAGATAAGCAGGCTGCTTTCCTTCCTGGCTCATCAATATCATTTCTCACATACATGCTCACTGCTACTGACTGATGAAATGGGGAGATATACTGTACTAAGCCCACTGTGAGGAGAGATGGAGACAGTAGTTACATAGCATAGAAATATGAGATGACTCAGGAAAAAGGCAGAACTCCAAGTAAGCCTTTTTTTCAGGGTGAGGGGGCAAGTATGGTGAAAGAACAAAGCAAGGAATGCCTTGGAAATATGGATACTGAATCTGAATGGCCGTTTTGGATATGAAGTGACTCCTTTGGGGCAGCTGAGCATGTAACCATGAACAAGAAAACTGAACAAAGGAGAAAGAAGATGAGGCATCTGCATATATTTTCTTTGTATTTTCTTTATCATCCAATGGGATGCTCATACGAGTCCATTTCTTGCCCCAGTTCCAGGAAATACCAATCACCTCAGCATAAGTTAACCGATAAACTGTCAATACTTAATATCACACACATGGACTCTGCATAGGAACCATCATTGATCAAAACCAGATCAAAGGGTTCAATCTTTTCTGACTAAAAATAATTTATAATAAAATCAGATTGAGAAATTCCAGTGTCCAGAACAACTTTTGTTTTCCAGAACAGAAAAAAACATGAAAAAAATGTTAGCAGTAGCCCATTGCTTTGAAAACATATGACAAATGCCTACACAACATCATCTCCAAAACTAGTGTATCTGATACTTTGTTTTCATGCTGAGAAGTGGAGAAATTTGATTACCAAGTATTTAAGAATTATAGCGTCAATTCATTGTTCTGTGAAGAAATCAACAATGATCGCTCTTATGGCATATAGTCAGTATAATTAAACATAAAGTTATGTTACTCCATGGAATATACAAAATATATAAAATTGTAAAAGTCTACAGAAGTTTCTCATCTAATCAAGAATATATTACTCACACATAGCACAGGAGATGACAAAGAATGCCTGTGCATGTTCATTGATGTATAGTTTTATTTACTTGATAGATGATGAGGTTCTTTCCATCTATCTTCCTAATCTGTATTTAGCTAGTTTCAAAGGAAAAGTTTTAAATTATAGATTGTAATGCTACGTTGGCATGATACAGTACTGTGTATCAATTCACTTTATGGAGCTGTTATGAAGTTAACCTACATACCACGCTGACTGTGTGAATATTAAATTTCTGATTAAAAATGTTGACCTGATTCTTTCCAGCTTATATTCTTTCTATTAGTCTTATACTAATGTAAATCAACTTAAATTAATGGATTTCAACTAGCATAAAACTGAGATAAGTACTGAGAAATCGCTCCAATACATACGCAAGGGGTGACTTTTCTAATGTGGCTTAATTTGGAAAATATTACCAAAGCATAATTCCTATAATAGAGAACAAAGGCAATTTTTTGATTAAATATATATATGTACATTACATATACACTTTCACTTGCATTGAAAGATTTGCATCAATATATGCACAGATTTAATGATTGCAAAAAAATTATAAATACCTGCATTTGTAAATGGCTATACAGAGGGGAGAAAGTACATGTTCATGGAGTTTTTCAGAAGAGAAAGGAATAGAATTTGTTGTTCTTCAAAGAAAGCTGTTCTTATGAGCCCTTTAGATGTTCATAAATCTTCAGCTTACAACCTCACTGCAAACAGCAAGGTATCTGGGAAGTTACAATTTTTATACTCAGCCTTATGTGAGCCATTTCAGAACGGATAAAATGCTCCAGGTGATTCTACAACAGGGCTAAATATTAGCCTTTTGTGCAACCTCAGCTACAGGTGACTTCAATTTCCACCTGCCCTTGGGGTGGATGGCTTCAGAGCTCTTCTAGCAATGACCCTGGCCTGTCTCTTCTGCCTAGCATTCCCATTAAAAAGCCATTATTAAGGACAGATGGAAATAATTTGGACAGTCAAAGCGTGCTGATAAATGCTCTGCCCAAGACTTCAAGCATCATATATTCCAACAGTTTCCTGTGTAGTCTGCTCCAAAATGTCCTGGATGGGTTGGAGAGTGTAAATGGTCATTGCATTTTAACATGAATTCAATCTTAATGGCATTCAATGAATCCAGTATTTTTTAGACATTATACTTTACTTTAAATAGGAAATCACAGACTATTCCTTCATTTGCCTTACAAGATTGACGCAAATTTTCAGGACTAAAAATGTAGTTTAACAGTGAACTTGGAAAGTAATGACCATAAATTCAATATCTGTCAAAACTCTATTTATTTCCTTAACTAACATATTGGAAAGCTTATCATATCAAGAGTAATGCAGATGAGCTAATAATAACGCATTCTTCATTAAATTGAAGTCTTCCATGTGTCTAATTACTGCAATGTTATTGTGCAGCCATAGATAACTTTCCATTTATAGTTATCCTTCCATATTTTTAAAAATAATAATAATAAAAACCCCCAACAAATAACCAAACTGCAAAAAAACACTGCAAGAGAGAATTGCCCTGTCAGTACATGCAAATTTTATTTATGTATACACCTATACATGTTTATATTTGTGGGCTCTTCTCTATATAATTTTATGCAAACACTAAAATATATGCATATTTCTGAATAGCTGACATTGCACCTTGGAAAGACCTGAAAAATGTTTTAGAACATTTGCATATTCTCTTTTTCTGTATGTGCGCAAGATATCTCCTTCTACATACAGTGTGTGTATGCTTCAGATCATTCATTTGTACTCTTTAGAAATGCAATGACTACATGACTGGAAAATACTACTTCAGTTATTGAACCTTGGCACTGTGGGGCTATGTCTAACTGCATTATTCAAAAAAGAACTACAGATTTTGTTATTTCTAGTTTCCATTGAGACAGAAATTCATTAAAGTGCAGATATGGGAAACTGGAAGTTCTGCCTAGAGTCTAATGTAACAAGTGTTGAAAATTAAAAGAACAAAAAACCACCAAAAACAAACAACCACATATCTTTTTTCTGGCTTGCTTTCCATATAGATTAGGAATTTGCTACTTTTGATTTGTTCCTGACCAAAACCTGTGATTTTTTACTAAATGAACCTTCATACATGTCTACAAATCACAACATAGATTTACTGCAGCTAGATTGAAGAACATGTGAGTCTAGGTCTCCAAAGACCTTGATCTTCTTTACCTACTGCAGCTAAGATTGATATTTTTTAAGGTCATATTCTTCAGAAGCATGTTTCCCTCTGATTGACAACATGGGAAAATCCATTTGGTGGTTTTGCATCATGACAGTTTTTTCCGATAGGTAGGAACATATAAAGGAGGAATAGATGGGACCTAGGAGACTGCTAGTGGTTGTTAACTTAATATTGTCACTAAATCTGTGTTTCAAAGAATTTGTGGAGGGAGCATGAGCTGAGAGAAGGAGGAGAAAGAGCTAAGTTTGCTCCCTTTAATTATGATTCCCTCGGTCATTATTAGAATTCTAACATACTGTTGCTGATCTTTTTTTCACCAAAGCTAGGACTTTGATACTATACAACATTTTAACACTGATACCCCTTGTGACCATCTACCTACCTCTGACTGGCTTTTCTACAGTACACTGCAAATTGTTTGGCATGTATTTTGAAAATCAATGTTAAAAGAATGGCTGTATTGATGTGGATATTCTTACACCCTGTGACTCTTGGAAATGTTTAGGAAAACTCTCAATCAGTCTCCACATACTGATTCGACAATCCTTAACTTTGATACAACTGACATGTTTCATGCCTGCTTGTTTTACTGATGTTACTTTACTCACACCTGTTTGATTTTGAAAATGGTCATGTAAAGTGTGTATGTAAACGCTTGGTTTATACGAGGTAGTGGAAATGTAACAGAAATAGAAACATGAGAAAGATTCATGATTTATTCACAGTCTGTGGCTTTTCTGGTATGATTCTTAAACAGGTATCTCAGCAGTGAAATCCACTATTTTGGAGGTCAGGGGAGGATATAGACATACATGTATTGTTGAATTGTGGCTATTTTGCTCTAATATTTAGGATTCTGGTTAGCTATTTTGATAAAAATAGAGCATGGTACACAGTGCCTTTCCTTCATTAGTCCTTAAGCAGACCTCAATTTCAATTTTGATCTATGAGGATCCAACTCCTTCAGTTTGCTTTGTGATCTTCAGCAAGTTTCACTTTTTGACTGTCTTGCATAAGAGAGGTTCATTATGGAACATTTTAAAAAGACAGCAGTGGCAATTTCAAGACAACCTTTCTGCCAGCCTTCTCTGACTCAGGCAGTATTTTCAAAAACAGGATCTTAAATTTAAGTTCTTAAAACCACATATTAACATTTGTTTACTTTCTAAAGAATGTTTAGTAGACATTTTTTGGCCTTTTTTTGTTTTCATCAGCTTGTTTATCACACTTGACCTGCATACCAGAGGAAGTAATTTTCAAGAATAGTACTTAGAGAATCTTATAAATCAGGATTTTTCTTATGCTTCAGTCCGTTCCCTAATAGCTGAATTGGTAACTTCTGTGCAGATTTTTTCTCACTTTTTTTTTAGAGCTACAAATAGCTACAAATACACAGAAAATGTTTATTTTCCTTTATCTAGTCAAAATAAATGTTATGTTCTTGCACTGTTGTATAGTAGTAGGAATTTCCATGTGCCAGTTCCTGTACTGTTTAATACTGAAGTACTTTCTCAGTTGCCTGCAGTCTCATGATCCATGAAGACAGTGAACCTGGCTAGAAAACTTTGATGTGCAGTCTTATAAATTTTGCTGTAGAGACGCAATGACAATATTTGTTAGAAGTTAAACTTTGTGCAGCCATTAATATGTTTCTGTTATTTTGCCTTATGGGATCTCTTGGAGGGAATATGTGAATATTTCCTTGGATTCTTTGTTTTGATTAGAGTAGTATCTCAAAAAGCAATTTTTTTTATTTTAAAGCAGGGTCATAATGACAGGCCTTAACGTGTGATTATACTACAGTTGCTACCAATTTGAAGTTCCTTACAAAACATATAACTAATTATCAGTGAAACCTTTCATACAAACACATCTCTAATACACTGTTAAAGTTCGCAAACCTACATTTGGAATCCAAAAAGCCTTAAGCTGATAATTTTTTGTATACTGAGAAGTTCATAGCATATACATTTTTTAGTTACCTTTGCCCACCCCACCCCCCTCCATTAGTATTAGCACTACAAAGATAATTCCTTTCCTGAACCTAATAAGATTCTTTTTCTCCTTTGTTAATTACACCTCTTGGTTTACCAGCAGCAGTGGGAAATTATTCCTCAGAGGAATTTTCTGTAAAACCATATTTATTAAAAAAAAACCAAAAAACAAAACCAAACCAAACACAACACATTCCTAGCTCCAGCATTTACTATAACTTCATTTCCAATACCAGGAGACACTGAGTTTTTAATAAAATTTATTTAAAGAGAGCAGGAGAATAAGGAATTCATTGCAGCAACTACAGTCAGCAACAGTAGCCCTCTGAGCACTGGTTACCTACAAGTATATGGGGCTGAAACCAGGAGACAAAGACTTGATCTTGCTAATATTTCTTTACTAGCATACATCTATCACTTTATTATCATATTACTTTGTCATTTTGCCCATATCTAACTCTATGGAATCTGGAACATTTAAACAGATTCATTTACTTTATAACAATTTTGCAAATGAAACCAGATAACTTGTTTCCTTACACTGGAAAAGATCTGTTACCAGTCCACACTTCTACATAATAGATATATGCTGCCATTTGAGAGCAAACCCACTCATTGTCAGATTGGGTTACACAAACCATTGTAGTGGAGATGCAAAAGGAGAGGGACTTGTCCAGTTATTTGAAAAAGGGAATAAGCCATGCAAAAAGGAATTAAAGTCCTTCAAGATCAATTTTAAAATGCGTGAAATAAATGTAAGGATGTATTTTTAGAGTTAGAGCAACTTTGCTGTAAGTAAAATTAATAGCAAAGAACAAATTAATTGCATGTAAAAAAAAATAACTTGGATAGCACATTACTGAGGCAGAAGAAGAGATCAAATTTATTTGAACAGCAAGAAAATAGAAAATTATTAGAGCATTAAACCCAGAGAAAAATCATATTAAATCTCTCATTAAAAGACATGTAAATACTGATAAAATAAAGGTTGGTATCAGTGGTACAAGCCTCATCAACTGTAAATGTTGTGGTGGGGTACAGTGGACTGCAGAAAGCTTTTTGGATATTTTGGTCACAGCCTGAAGTTATCTTGTCTAGATGATTAATTTCTGGAAGAAAGCTACAGAAATGAACTAGTAGCAAGGATTAAAGCGTTTAAATTGCTGTATAAGGTGAGATTTTATATATAAGCTTTTGTGCCATTGCACCCCATGGAACAAAGCCAGAATTATTCAGTGCAATTCCAAATCCCTTGTGGATTTTGAAGCTTAAATCCTCCTATTTTCGCCTGCTGTGCAGTGTTGTCACAATTCCAGAGAAGCATGTCTTACTTCTGCCCAGATAAGAAAAAATTGCTAGAAAGCAGATTTTGAATGAAAAGCGAGAAAACGTGAATCTCTCCTACCACAGGAAATGCAGTAATGAATACTTACGAGCATAGTGACTGGAAAGTTCATCAAAGATGCAGCACGTATACATAATCACAAAAACTCTCACACCGATGCTGTATCCATCCAGTATGGCTCTAATAAGGTAATTGTATATAAACACCAAAATGATCTAACCATCTATATTGTTCCGTAACTGAGAAGTTGATTAGAAGTGTGGGTCCATGTAAAGCATTATTAATATTGTCTTTTCTATAGCACATTTTCCAAGCTCAGCTGCCAAGAACACTTGGTAGATGAATATTGTAATCGGGGCTGTTAAGCTTCTAGCTTGAAGATCTTGACAGCTGTTGAGTAGAGGCATCAGAGTGTAAAGTCCTGAAAGTATCTTCAAGAACAGACATTATTTTCTACATGGAGGACAAAGTTAAGAGATCTGTTCTGTACAGGGAGAAAAGTCTAAATTAAGGAGATTTTAAATGGAAGATCAGCATCATTGTCAATGCACATATTAGACCTGGTTAAAAACTTGATATCTTTAAGCAGCCAAATGGGCAAAATTTGTGTTATCACTGGGGAACTTTTTTTTTTCTTTATTTGTATTAAGATCTTGTTCCTATTTTATTCCAGATCTATGAAAGAACTACTTTGAAATGTATCTGCCAATTAATGTCTCTCTTATTTCAAAACAAAAAGGATAAATTTTATAAATGCATATTTGCATACTAGTGGTAGGGAGAGTGAGACTCTAACTAAAAGAATGGAAATATGTTACCTACAGTGGATTTATTGGTTTATAAATTAGGATGCCAAGCAGAAAGCTAGGAGAAAGAATGCACATTTGGATTATATGCATATATAGGTATATATGAGTGTCTGTGTGTGTTCACATTTACATATATTTATACACTTACTTGTTGACAGTAATGTTAAACATTCTTATTCTTCATTTATGTAAATGGTCTCTTTTTTGCATAAAATACAGAAGAATAGACATTCTTAATTTCTGCAGAAAAAATATTGGAAAAGTCACTGAAAAACCTGAAAACTAGTATATATAATTCAATTAGAAAGTCTTGTGAACATTTAAATGTTAGAAGTTAAAAACATTTGGAGTCAGCTCTTTCCAGTTCTGAGATGCTAAGAAGGGACCAGATGTTGATGGTCCACTGAATTGTATTCTTAAGTCTCACATGGAGACTAAATGTTTTCTGCAGTTCACCCCCAAGTTGTTATCATTAAGCTTCTATTTAAAAAAGAATTTTAAAAAAGGGAAGAGAAGAAAGTAGTTTACAAAAGGAAAGACTTCAGCTTTCTGACAGTTCCTCATTTAAAGACAGAAGTCAGAACAGGCACTGATGAAAAAAATCAGAAAATTAGAGTTAGGAAAAAAACCTAATAACTGTTATGAAAAGTTCCCCACAAAGATCTGAAACAGATGACTTGGTGCTCAGTGGATGCATCCTGAGGAGACAATTTGTTCCACCTCACATAAGTGGCCATAGGGGTAACTGACACTTCTAAAAGGCTTGTGAAGCTAGGATTTTTGAAAACAGAACTAGCTGCACTTAGGGGAAGTTAATGCTAGCAGTCTATAAGCTTTCTATAGCTTAATTGTTTTGCTGTAAAGAATTATCAGTTACAAGCACCAGCTCTGGTTTCTGATGACTACTAAGGAAAACAGCAAACGCCGCAAAATGTTATGCCCCATTCAAAAGACAGTATTTTTCATAGCTACAGGTTCTTCAGTGAAGACAAAAAGATAATAAAAATAAAAATATACCAGTGAGAGGGGAAATGGAGCAACTGTTTGCAAAGAGGATTTCAAGTAAACTAGTATCAGTGTTACAATTAAGTTGTAATGTACTATGAAGAAGGAAGTATGTGATGCTTATTCCATTTTATTCATTACATGGAAAAAAGTGCCTGTCCGATAATTCCCTGCAGAAAGCCTGGAGTGATAGGTAATGGCATGCAAAATTATTCACAAATCTCTTCTGTTAAAGGCTCTCTCATCGGTCCTCAAATGTGGGTAGAAGTAAGCAAGTTGGGGAAGGGCTAAATCAGGCAAGCACTCTACAGAATTAGTTGCCTCCTTGAACAGCCTGTTCCGATACTGATCCTTCAGGAAGGATGGCAAGCTCCTCTCACTGATCAAGCTTCCAGTGAGAGGTCAGAGAGGAATTTGATTTCTCCTTTTGTCAGGTTAAATAACATTCTTCTTTGCATTCAATCTTGTACGCCATGCCATCACCACCCCCACCAGCCCTCCCCCCCCCCCCAAAAAAAAATCTATTCTACTTGAAAATAACAAATCTGCAGATAAGCTTTCTTGTATACTCCCATACAATACTATCTCTGGCATACATGTATGCAAAGTCAGATTTAGTTATAACGCAGACAGCACATTGTGCAGCTACACAGCCATCTCTCTGTCAAATGATTGGGAACACTCATACCATGCTGACAGACTAACGCAGGAGTAAAAGCTGCCAGGGTTCTCTGGTAAATCCAAGCAGTTCCTTGGTTCAGTAACCTACAGTAGCAAGGCAGTCTGGTTTGCAGTACATAATCAGTTTTTATTCTGAAAGATTGCATTTTTTTCTCATTCTTTGCCCTGTCCCGTCCCCCCCCCCCAAAAAAAAAAAAAATGAATAAGTATAGGGTACATTATAAATAATGCTCCAAGACCTACAGAGGAAAAAAACCCAGACAAACAAAACCACACCACAAACAAACAAAAAACAAAACAAAAGAGATAGAAAAGAGGGGAGAAAAAGAAAAAGAGAACTGGAGGATGATACCCTACACTTACAAAATCTTCTGCCCAAAAGAGTCCTACAGCATTGTGCCAAAGGCAGTACTTTCTCTTCAAATGAGGAATGGGGGGGGTGAAAGCTGGCTGACTTCCACTACCAAAGCAAAGTGGTTTCTACTGCATCTTTTACTGCAGGAGGAAACAGAGGTCACTTTGAAAATGAAGGTGATAGACAAGTAAAGACAAAATATCGCAGTTTTCCAAGATTTGATTCAGCAGGGACCTTTCATAGGAAGGTACTTCTAATGTTCCTGACAATGCAAGGGATAAGAGTAAGAAAGATAGAAAGCCAGAACCGATGATAAGATGACCCCAAGTAAACCATAACTTTTGAAGGAGCTCAGGTGTTCTTATTTAGTTGAAAAAGACACACTTCAAAGATCATGGTTCTCCCTAGCTACACACGGTGGTTGAAAGTGGTGCTGAATCTAAGTCATGGATTTTCAAATGTTCAAAATTATTTTCTGCAAGATCTAGGATTTCCCTGGAGATTCTGTTTTGAAGTGCTGGGTCCCATTTAGCTGAGAAAATTTGACAAGCTGGTAACCCAGGTGCAATTGGATCTATGGAGATAGTGATTGTAGTCATCATGAAATTAGTTCTTGTAATGGTGTAACAGCAAAACTTTGCTCATGGTATGACAGAAATATCCAAGAATAAAGAGACAATGCAATTCTGGTGCAGTATGTTCTGAAACATTACACAGACAGTGGCTTTTAAAATGTCTGCCATAGAAAGTAATGGATTTTATTTGCTTTTAAGCTCTGCTGTGGAGGGCAGGGATCAATAATGCTCCTCTCCATTAAATCAGGACTGTTTCTACTTTCTGGTATTCCTTTCAGCATGTAATTTTATTACTCCATGCTTTTCTCACAGGCTTCACTAACTGACTGGCAAAACTACAGCATTTAGGAAAGTTTTTTGTAATTGCATCAAGAGACACAGAGTTCCTAAGCTCATTTCATTTGTGACTTTTGAAAGCTTGCAGTCAAGTCATGTCTCTTCAGCATGAAGCTCCAAGGAATTGCACAGATAAAGCTCGAAGAGAAGAGGAAATCTAAAAGAGAAGTAGAAAAAGCAAGGAGGACTAGAAGGAGATAGAGGCAACACAGAAGCAATAGACAGCATAAGCTTCAAAAGGGAAGACCTGGAATCTCATGGTACACAGTAAAAATGAAAAAGAAAACAAAAGGTAACATTTTGGTTCTCACGTAACCTTCAAAAGGCAGCCTACAGAGGCACTGAAAAGAGTGCTTACAGCTATGCCTGCCTCTGAGATTTCATCTTGTGTGAAAGGTGTAGATTGAGATGAATAATAAAGATTGTTCTTTCAGGAACAAGACTCTGCCTATTAATCAGTTAAAAAAATAGAACCAAAACAACAACAAAAGAACAAAACAAAACCTAAACAACAATAAAGAAATCTTAGCAATCCCATGTTTATCATTGATTCAGTTAAACATGTAATTAGCTTTTTTCTTTAACGTTTCAGGCAGTTTTGTTCATCTGACTGTTCCTGCTTTGCTGTCAGGCGTTCAGCTCTCTCTAATACAAAGTGTCCCCAGGACACCTATCCTTTACCCAGAGTATACCCAGGATACCTGTCCTTTGGAACATTTAGCCTTTACAGTGTATCTTCCTTTCTGTTGTGGAAAATGATACTTGCTCCTTTCTGCATGTTGCCATAATATGTTCTGATCAGTAAAATTCATATGTCATTTTCATTTTTCAACAGTAGCAGGGCACAGTGAGGTACACAGCTGGTGCCAGGAAACCAGTTTCCCATTACTGTTCTCTGATGGGAGCTTATTAGTGACACTGTGTACTCTTCAACTGAGCTGCTGAATTACAATGAGCATGTAGAGCCCAGTTCTTCTCCCAGTGTCATCAATCACAAAACACCCACAGACTGTACTGGAACCTATGTAAAACCATTCAGCAGTATCAGGACCTTGCCTTTTTAGATTTCATTTTTCTCCTTCTGAACAACCCATATAATGCAAAAGAAAAATAATAACCAAAACCTGGAAAAGAGGTATGTGAAGGAAGTAGTATAATTTTTTTTATGGGACAAGGGTGGTGAAGTGAAGCTTTGGGTGAGGTTACGGTCAAGGGCTAGGACCATTAATGCTGCCATTAGATGGCTCTTCAAATGTGCTTGGAGCCAGACTGTCCCTCTGACATCACGAGTCAAGAGCTGCCCCATCAATAAATACATACTTTCCAAGCATTTTAATCAGAATAGGAAAGCAATTAAGGGGACAAAAAAAAAAAAAAAGAAGAAAGGCAAGAAACTTAGCAGTGAACTGGAGTTAAAGGAACAACCTCTAAGATATCTCATAAATGGTAGATTAGGATTGATATCTTGTTATAGTTCCCTTAAACAGAACTGAGCTACAAATATGCCCTTGATTTTGCTCTTTACCTGACATTCTTCTTAAAGTTGTGAAGGTCTTTCCCATGTATGTTGTACCTCAGCAGTGTTAAAATGTTTCAAACAACTAACTAGTTGCTAGTTTAAATAGAAGTCCATTTCTTAGCACACATGGACAGATACTCATTCTGCTGTAAGGGAGCATGAGAACAATTACTGTCAGGAAACAAGATTGTTACCACTGGATGGTCAAGTCTGTACTTTTGAGTATGTCCGTCCCATCAGTTTACAGATTCTCTCAATACCAGGTCTTGCTCTAAAACATGAGAATGTGGTTCTTAAGAAATTATGGGAAATAAAAATAATAACTAAGAAGGCAACACAAGTAGGTCACTTGCAGAATTAAAAATCTAAGAGAGAAGGGCCAAAGGTTTCTTATACTGATCTGAAATTAATACATACATCGAAGAAGCTATTAAGGCCTGTTGAAACTACAGAGTAGATCAAATAAAAGTACCTATATAGATAGTGCAGAAAATTTTATCTCCTTGAACCAAACATGATACAGATTCAGATTACATGAGGTCGGGCTGGGGGATAAAAAAAAGCTTTGTACTTCTTCTACACTATTCTTCTCACTTCCCTGAGGCAGTCTCACTTGAAAATACTTTAGAGAAAGAGAAGTTAACATATACCAAACCTATCCTGTCAAAATCTTGTAAAAAGGCAACATGCCAACATACCAAACTTTTTAACACAAATCATACTTCAAAAAACGTCAATTTATGTAATTTTCAGATAAGTAGGAGTTTAAACACATCACTGATAGCATTCATAACTTTGCATTACATGGTCTGGCAGGCAATTAGAAACCACAGTCAGCAAGAGAATTTGCTAACAAGTCTGTGGACTAAAGCTCTGATTATTTTTTAACACTGATACTAAGAAACAGAGTCACTGAAATAAGAATTGTTAGTTGTCAGCATATTGTTCAACAGAGCTAAAAATGAGTAGTTTCAGTGTTAGAAATCTGATGTTGGAATCACTGGGGACTTGTAGACAGAAACATAAGTAAGACAGTAAGACAAAACTTTGATTTGATTTGGGATTGAAGGATCTACCATCAGTTCATGAAAATAATGCCATTATGGCTACAAGCAGAAGAAAAAATACATGGAACAGTCCTACAGTAAAATAAGAATTTTATCATTTAAGCACAACTTATGGGGGTATAGGCTGTAATCTTTTCCAACTTAAAAGATTCTATGATTCTGTTAGAACTAAATTGGAGAAAAAGAGGCTGATAGACATCCTCAGGGAACAGCATCACTAATTTCACACACATCAACCCTACAATATACACAAAATGAAGATAACAGACTTCCTACTGCTTTAGAACAGTGCTGAGGTCTCAAAAATGACTTGTGCACCGTAGAATTGTAGAATTATTCTGGTCAGAAGGTGCTTCGGGGTGTCCCTAGTGCAGCCTTTTACTCCAAGCAGGGTCAATACTCAATAAGTAAGCTGTTTAGGGCTTTGACCACACAGATCTTGAAAACTTCTGGCAAACTTAATTCAATAAACTCTCTGGTCAACCTGCTCAAATATTTAATTATATTCAGGATGATAAATTTTCCTTCTACCCAATTGGAATGTTCCCCGTTGCACAGTAAAAGCCGTGTCCCATCTTCTTGATGACATCCCTGTAAGTATGGGAGGACTGCTGTCAGGGCCGCTCAAAGCCATCTTTTCCTCAGGCTTAATAAGTTTTAGGTTCTCAGCCTCTCCTCACAGGATAAGTGCTACAGCTCTGGACCAGATTCATTTGCTTCCATTTATCAAAGCCCTCATTGCCCTGGAGCTTCCAAAAGTGAATGCAGTATTTCATATGGCCTAGTCAATGCTTCTCAGAAGGGAATAATTATGTCCCTCACACTGGCTGTAGTTTTCTGAAGAGGATTATTTTATCCCAGGTACAGGACTTTGCATTTGTCTTTGTTGAATTTCATGAGGTTCATATAAGCCCATTCCCTCAGCCTGTTTAAGTCCTTCTGAAGGGCTTTTCTGTAGTCCCTACTCTGGGGATGTCTGCATATTTGAAGAGGGTGCACCCCACCTCATCTTCTAGGTTAAAGGTATTGAACAAAATAAAAGACATTGAATGATCACAGAATTGACCCTGAGGAGCTCTGCTAACCGGCAAAGTAAAAACCGTTAACCACTACCCTTTGAATCTGACAACCGAGCTAGATTTTCACCCATCTAAGCAGTCCCCTTATCTAAGATCTTAATGTCCTAACCTGGATACTTGGATACTGTGGCAGACCATGAAAAAAGTCCTGCTATAGCCAAGATAAACAAATCCACTGTTTTTCTGTTGTCCACAGTCATTTCATCATAAAAGGTGACCAAGTTTGTCTGGCAAGATTCACCCTTGGTCAGCCTGTTTGCTATTCCCAGACATCAATTTCTCCTTCACGTGCTTAGAAATAGCTTTCAAAAGCAAAATCTTCCTCCATACACAAAATCTTCTAGTGATTAATTACGACACATTATGCTTTTAAAATCTAGTTGGAATTAAGAATATGAGATATGGAAATGAAAAGAAGATTTTAATGCAAATAGACTGACTCAATAATCCTTCTCTCAGATTAAGGTACTTTTCAACACAGCAGCTTAGTGTGGTTGTGTGGTTCTCAAGGGAGTGAGAAACAGGGAGCAACTAAAGAACTACATACATCCATCTTTTCTCCCTTTCCATTTCTTATTTCTTTTTCTCTTTCTGAGTATCCTGTCCTGAAGACAGTAGCATGTTCTTTGGACCCATGAAGCTGGGGAAAAGCGAGATAAGGCCAAAGCAAGATATCAAGCCTGCGGGCAGACTTAGAAATGTTAGGGATTGAAAAACATACCTTTGCATGCTAAATGTCTGTGCACTTGAAGCTGTAACTGGGACTGAAAGAAGCTCTTGTTGGTACGCCATGCAAAGGCACAGATGGGATTTCTTACCGAGGCTTCACAGAGCTATCTATGCACTGTAAATGGGGGTGAGATTTTTACCACTAAATTTAATCTGGTCAGAGCCAGGGTCAGCTTTTTGACAGATTGCCGAAGGGAGAGGGATTGAAATGCAAGTATGAAAATTTTAGTTTGTGGCAGATAGTGGTTCTACACGAGTGTGTGTATGTGTATATGTAAACATGCCATGGAACAAATACATACAAAAAGTGAGAGCCCTATACAGAACAGGAACACTGATGTAATTTGAGAGCCACGCATGTAATGCAAGATGTTTGAATTTACAAATGTAAAGCTGGCAGAATTTGGCACATTTTGTTATTTTAAAAATTAAAAGTGCTTTTCTCTGGGCTTGTGTGCAATACAATTTTGATTCTCTGCCATCCCTTTGGTAGCTGAGTGGGTCAAGTTCCATAAAAACCTTAACTTTTAAGTAATCCTCAGGTGTACTTTTTTGACAACTTTTCATTGACAGGCCCAAGCCGTGGGGCACAGGTAACCACGGAGCTATCACAGCCTTTACTGTGAGGAGTTAGGGAGATGCTGCCTCCCTCAGGTGGGACTGTGTGGTCTTGCGGCTTCCTATACACTTTCCTTACAGTTCTCCTGATCACCTTGAGAGGCAGTGATGTGTGACACCAGCCCGCTCTGGCCTCCCCTGTGCTGAAACAGACTGGTTTTCAGTCTGACTTTAACATGCCATTGAATTTCAGTAAACAACTCTATTTATGAGCCTGGCAAACCTAGAGAACATTTTAAAACTATGCTCAAAGAAATTTATTCCCAGTCAGCCTGTCATGTGTCAGGGAGTCCCATATATTGCTCCCATTCATGACTCCCAAGTGTCCATTTAATACTTATCTCTTGAGGCCATGTATCTCAGAAGTACTCTCCTCTGTACTGTGGACTATTTTGCAGAGAAAATTATTAAAAAAAAAAAAGAGAGGTTTATCAATGCCTTTTATTCTCCAAATGGTCCTTTTGGTTATGAATTGCTCTCTCCCTCTTTGTACGTTATTTTCCATCCATGTAACTGATAGTCCAGTTTCTCTCTGTAACCTCTCCTGCGCTGCCTGTATCTTTTTCCCTCAGGGTTCTTACTGCTTTTTTGGTCGCTTGCTGCTCTCCTGCATTGCTCATCCACCCACAACGTCCTCTGTTTTCCACAGGTTTGGCATTGTTTTACATGTGCTCATATACACACAGGACTTCATATGATTGCTAGACCGAGCAGCTCAACTATGCTCGGTAGATATGCTCCAGATCAAATACTTATACAATATTGGATCCCACATATGTTGTCAACAACAGAAAGAAATGTCAAAATAGCAGCAGGAGCAATGGCAAATAAAGGTTTCTCCATTTCAATCACTTTTCAATAAATCCTAAAAAGAAACTAAGTTTATATTTGGGGTATTTTCAATAGTCACAGGAATAGTGTTGCCACAACTCCACTGAAGCTCCCTTGAATTCATAAGTTTTATTGCTAGCATTAATGCTACATAAGAAAACACAAAGGCTAAGCAAATAGATCAATAGACCTTTAGATATTTGCACTTCCCTTTATTTGATCTTTTCTGAAAATGAATTTTCAGTAATTTCTCATTTTCTATAACTGAATTTCATCTGGAGAGTGCTTCAGATAAGACATAACACTGTTATGAACATGCACTGAATGAAGTCAGAATGAGTCCCCAAATATCACTTTGTATCTTAGAAACAACTTTCCAGAGTGTTGATGGAAACATACCATTAGCTGTACCTGGGTTCAAAGCTGTGTAGTGTTCACAGACACAACTGCGTCAAAACAGGCCCTTACATTTACCTCCAGCTTTTGTTCATTTCATATTTGTTTCATTGTCAGGGACAGTCGCCATTATCAATATAACATGCTATGAGTACACACAAAAATATGATTAATTCATATATGGAAGTCACAGCTTGAACTTTTTTTTTCTTGTAAGACATAAAAATAAATCTCTCAGGATAAATAAAAAATTGTATGGTAGAAGAAAACTAAAATGATTAAGCTGATCCAATACTTTATATTAGTTGGCATTTTAACTGAACTGAGTTGCAATCTCAGAATTTATCAATACATTACATCTGGAAAAATAAATACAACTTGTTGCTCTTTTAAAAAAGGATTTCCATACTTTAATTCCAAAATATTGTGGCTTTTTGTTGGACTATGTTGGTATACACAGTAGCAAGAACAGAACTACAGTTTTGAAATGTCATCTATGTAAGTAATTGAAATTAAAAAAAAAAAAAAGAGAGAGAGAGAGAGAAAGAGAGAAATAAAGAAAGAAAATTAAATCCAGCTATAAACTAAGTGCAATAGCAGTTACATTATTTTTCCACAGAAGTCGATGGTGTGACTATAGGAATATAGTTTGGAAACAACGCTGTTTTCATTACTTTGCAAATTGTAGATGTACCACATAGGCTGGAAACTTGCCCTTACTAATGACAGCCAAGAGGAGGAAAATAATCTAGGCTGTGAAGCAAAGTTAATCATGTCAGTGTTACTAAACCATAATGATGACATAGAGGAGATGGGCTAGCTAAACTGCAGAAAGGTTTTTACCTTTATTATGAAAAGCAACAAGCACCCTGGCTAGCTGTATGCATGTCTAAGTGGACAGGATGTTTGATGCATCAATCAAATGGCAAATGTACCTTCTGAAATCAGTGAAAACTGATTTACATGATGAGGCAAAGTGTAACATTTTTCCATCAGAGACATTAAAACTATTTTTTTACAAACATTCCCTAATGCTCGATATCAGAAATAACCAAGGCAGCAACTAAGTAAATTAAGCCTCTAGCAACTTTTAGTGCACAGGGGGACAAAGCAGAAAGGAGGTTTCTGAAGGGTTTCCAAATATTGTCATTTGCAGTTGGAACACAAAAGGGACTGAAATATACTAGACAGGAAAATACCTATAAATTTAAATAACTATTTGAGCTATGTAAGGTTGTGGCTCAATAGGAGTTATTGTCTTGATAAGAACGCTAAGAACTGACCAAGATCTTTGACCTGCGCTCTGAATGCACATTTTGTGAATCAGAATATTAACAAACAATAAATTTTGTTGGAGGCACTGTCCATTTACTAAAATCCTGACCAAAATAAAATTATTATGATGAATATACCAAAAACAGGTGCTATGGATTTAACGTAAACAACTATTTTAGAAAGCTAGCTTTCCTATTCACATCTGTTAAAACCCAATACATTAAAACATACTCATAGACCTATAGCCTGGCAAAATAAGCTCTAATTCCAGGATATTTTATGCCAGTTCATTATTATTAAATCCTTCATTAAAACACAGAAATAAAAATTCTGTGATAGGTTGGTCTGCTGGACCAGCACAAATAATCAGTAAGTTAGTATTAGAGATGAACAAGACATCACCAAGGTGGAAAGGTATAAAACAGAAGCTGAGCTGGCTCCTGTCTGTAATGAATTCTGCCATCTTAATTTGGGTGGAGCAATGTGAAAATCTGATTTAGCTGGGGCATTTTGGTTATATATGAGCATATAAAAACTTTATGGTAGAAACTTGGTTAGCCAGGGAAAGGTACAGGTCTAATATGGCAGAAATGGATGATTATGCAACTCGCATTTTTTTGGTTTTTTCCTTTCTGAAGTGCTTGTCAGAATTTCTTAATTTTATATTTAGCTAGTATCTAAGAAAGATATATTGTTTGTTGATACAGTACTGCATCTGACAGATTTTTTTTCATTGTTTTGCCTTTTTGGAAGGGGAGGGCAATTATGAAATGCATATGATACTTAAAGTGATCAGGGCCTTAGGGCTACAAAAGCTATCTACAAAAAATGAGGTGTAGTGCCACAGAATGTGTCCTTCTGGTAGAAAGAAAACTAGACTCATGCAAGATCTTCGTATCTCATTACTATGACCTTTACAGTACACATAAACACATGCATGTATGTGAGTTTGAAACATGGGATGTTCACTGCATTTCTGTTGAAAAGCAATTTTTAGCCCAGGTGGTCAGGTAGAGAATATAGGCTATGTATCTATACTCACCATAAGTGAGTACAAGAAAGTACTGAAGAATCAGAGGTATTCAAAACTGATAGATTACAGTTTTATATGCTACTAAAATATATGTATTGCGTAATGTCTTATGACACTGCAGAGAAAGTAAAAACCAGAGATAACTTCTCATTTTTATCACATATTTGTTGATAGGAATGAGGTACTTCAGTTCAACAGTGCCTGTAGGACTAATGAATATGTCTGGGAATCACCTGTAAACCCAGGTGATAATAATCTAGCAATATCAATATCCATGGAGTAGGATTTTATTTTTAAATCAAGACCCAAAAAACCTAAAGTAGGGGAGAAGTGATAAATATATACCGTTGTGAGAGGCGGAAAGTCAATGGAAAGAACACAAAAAGATATTCTGAAATGGAAAGCAGTGCAGAAATTTTCCTCCCAAAGGTATTTGGTGCTACTTATAGTTGAATAAGATGGTGGATCTTGAAATTGATAAAGCATCTCAGTCACAGGCTTATTTAAGGTCCTCTGATAAAGTTGCATGGCTGGATCTTGGAATTTTTTCAGTCTCTTTGAAGCCATCAGTCCATTAGCAGCCATCAGTCCAGATATCAGTGAATATCATCCAGATAACAGTGAATAGCTATTCCACAGTAAAGAATCTATACTCTTTTCTCCAGATCACCATTTAGGATTTCTCTCTCTTACAGAGTGTCTGGTATCTAATTTAGTAAAGAACGCCTACAATATGTGTTCGTTTAGGTAAATGCTGCAGTGGGTAAGCTGTACGCACCTTGGCTGCTGACTTTGCACAGATCAGAAAGGTTCAAATCAGAAAGCAACAGAGCAGCAAGAATATGTGTTTAGAATAATGAGAAAGGCAGTGAAATAATGAATACACATTTTTATCAGTGGTTTCTTCTGATAAATCTAAATATTGAATGATATTGAGAAAATCTGACACAATGTATTAAATTTCCAATTTTATAAAGGTATTTAAATACATCTACCAAATATAAATATATTAGAAATATAGAGGTTAATATCTTTACAGCTGAAAGAAAAAATGGTGATATGATACTTAACAGAAAACAAAAATATTTTCCAAAATGTCAATGGCATGACAATGCAAATCTATACCTTTGTACTTATTTGAAATACAGAAATTCCAGCAGATTGATAAAATATCATATTATAAGGCAATGACTTTTCATGTGGGTACAGAAGGAAGTTAATAACAATTTAATCCAGAGATGTCATGAGAGGTTAAAAAATCTCTCCGGAGGATAGAGATTGATTAAAAGAAAGATGGTCTCTGATCCTGCAAACTCAGGGAGTGGAAGGCTGGAGAACATTAAAATATAATGGCTTGTTCAATATTTTTTATATATATATATATACACACACACACACATATATATATAGTGCCTACAGATTTTCAGGTTTAAATAAGTTAAGGCCCAAGAAAACTGTTATTTCATTTTTTAATTCTTTGATTTAAATTGTTTCTAGAAGAGAAAAGGAAATCAGACAAGAGTTCCCACAGATTTTTGTTCTATAAAGTTATTTGTAGCATCATGTTCAATCATGCTTTCACCGTAGCAGAATAATTGGGACTAGATAATTTCTGTCCTTTGCCACAGAGACCAGCACTCCATGTTCTGAGTAAAAGCTACGGCATGGATAAAGCAAGAGCACTAAACTCTAGAGACTGAGACATTGCATCCCTGCAACAATATCTGTAGTGAAAAAAAGCAGCCCATCAGAGCACTCCATCAGTTCCTCTGCGTATTAGTGGTGTCATACCGGTCTGCCCTTCATAAGGAAAATTTCTTGTTATCCATACATCTGACAGATGAAACGAGTGTTTTACCATGCTTTTATTAGTAGTTGAGCCATGCAGAGCTGATATTTCAGATAGCATGAGATACTTGGGTATAAAACTAGCTCTTGCAGTTGCAAGTATTTTTTGCTGCCTTTTAGTCTTAGTAGAGTCGATTAAATGAGTCTTTGCAAAGTAGCTAAAATTTCTTTTCATTGTCCTCAATTCATGGACCAGCAAAGTTTAGCTCTGCAGTAGCTTCAGGACAGCTCCCTGAGTGTGGCTTTTCCTAAAGAATTGAGACCAGGCAAGGTCCTTAGCTGGAGTACTAGGTGCCTTTGATCACATTAGCTATCCACACAGCACCAGTCAGGTTGTCTCTGCTACTGCCAAGTGCACAAATTCAGAAATGCCCAAACAAGCATAATGCTGCCAACCAGGAAGACAGAAGATGAGAGGAATGTCCTTCCCCGTTCTCTCTCTCCCTCTGCACTGGTTTTCATTTCTGCAGCTTCTGGGAGAGCAGGGCTTGGGGGAATAGATCAGTAGAGCCTGTGAGGCCCTGGGTTCTTTAATTCATGCCCAGAATAAGTTCCAAACAATATGTGTGATGGAGCAGATCTGCCAGCCACTAATGCACTCACATGCTTTCAGATGTTTTAAGGGCGTGTGAAATGAGCCAAGGCTGTTTCTAGTTGGCCTAACAAGTAAATACAAAAGTCCAGCTAACACATACTGACTCTTGCTGTTTATGGCTGGTGTGAGCTGGTTATACCACACAACGTTGTTTTTCTCTGTGAACCTAAGACACAAACAGTAATTTTTGTGTTTTTTCTCACTTCAAAGTGACTGCAAAAATGTGCCAGACTAGCGCTTTATGGCACTAATTTGAAGATGTGGCATCATTCAAGATGTGAACAGTCACAAAGACTGCTTGAATTGTGCTAGAAAAGCTGTTGGAGCAGCCCAGTGTGGTGCTACATCACTAGTACTGACTTTTGGAAGACATTCTTGTAGGGAGATATAGTCGTGCCAAGAGTCATGTCTGAGTTTTGTTACGAAAACACAAGTTGGGGTGGTATAAACAAGAGCCTTGGAGCAAAAAGTAAACAATTTGGATGAGCTTGCATCCAGTGCCCAAGCTTGCCCCACTTTGTTTCTTTTTTTTTATTATTATTATTTTTTATTTAGCCAGGTACATGTATACAGAAATCTATTTATTGTACTTAGGAATATCATTCTACTGCTGCCACTGATTTTCTGTCCAGTGCACTTACTTGTTTTACCCATGCCTGATGCAGGCTGTGGCTTCCAGGAACTGTACAGAAGTTTAAGAATCTCAGGACTTACTAATTGTAAAATGTTTCAAACTCCAAATGGAATTTGGAATGAAATTAATTGTGCCAGAGCAAATATGCATGATCCCACTAACTGCACTAGCTGAAGAGTTGATATGTCGCCATGGGTACACAAAGAATCAAGGGGTCAGTGTTGAATTGTTGGGTTAAACTTGAATATAGGATTGATCTTTAAACTCAGAAGGTAACCACCTAGGGCTACAGTAAGCCAAAAAGTTGAGTGGCTGGTTTTGAGTGAGATCCATAGCATTTTGTGGTAGTAGTTTTCTGAAAGTTTTGAAGGCTAGAACAGAAGGACTTTAATATTTTTGTGCTTGACAAAGTGGACCTCTGAGCATTTGCATAAAGGTGTGCTGCTGTTCATCTGTGTAAATTCTGCAAAGCAACCTTTAGCAACAGAAGACTGGGGCTGATTCAGAGATTCGTGCAAAAGCCATATAAGTCTAAAGGGGCTCCCTGGCAGTATGATACATAAAGTGCCCTTATCCTTCAGGAATGTCAGTGGATGCTGAAAACACTGTTCAGTCCACAACTGGCATAATCAGGGTCAAAGAACTGTTTCGTTTCATTTTCTCCATTATCAATGGGCTTTGTACCTTGTCTAAACATGTTTATTGATGAGCTGTTAGGGGTACAGAGAATAAACCAACAGCTACACATGGTGGGTTAACCTTTCCTTGATGCCAAACCCCCAGCCAGCTGCACTCTCACTCCCTCTTCTCAACAGAACCGAGGGAGAAAATAAGATAGAAAAGCTCATTGGGCTGAGACATACACAAGAAGATTGCTCACGAATTACCTTTGCAAGCAAAACAGACTTGACTTGGGGAAAACTGATGTAATTTATTGCCAATGAAAAATAGAGTAGGATAGTGTGAAACACAGACAAAACTAAAACACCTTCCTCCCATTGTCCCTTCTTCCCAGGCTTAAATTCACTCCTGACTCTTCTGAGTCCTCCTCCCCTTGAGCAGGGGAAGGAGGTGGGAGTGGGGGCTGTGGTTGGTTCATTACTGACATACAAATATTCAGTTTAGTCTCCATCCTTCCTTCCTTCTTATGCTCTTCTCCTGGTCCAGCATGGGGTCCCTCCCACAAGAGACAGTCTTTCATCAATTGCTCCAGTGTGGGTCCTTCCCACAGGCTGTAGTTCCTCAACAACTGCTCCAGCACGCATCCTTTCCACAGGATGTTTCATCAGAAACAGACAGCTCCAGTGTTCTCCCCCATGGGGTTGCAAGTCCTGCCAACGAACCTGCTCCAGCCTGGGATCCTCTCCATGGACCAGAGCTCCTGTCAGGAGCCTGCTCCGGTGTGGGCTGTCCATGGGCTGCAGCTTCCTTCAGGGCACATCCACCTGCTCTGGCATGGAGTCCCCCACAGGCTGCAGGTGGGGATTTGCTCCACCATGGACCTCCATTGGTGGCAGGGGCACAGCCTGCCTCACCATGGTCTTCATCATGGGCTGCAGTTTCATGAGCTTCATGGGCTTCATCATGAGGCTAGAGCACCTCATCCCCTCCTTGTTCACTGACCTTGGCATCTGCAGGACTGTTTCTTTCACATTTTTCTTAATTCTCTCTCTCTCACAGCTGCTGCACAGTGGTTTTTAACCTTTCTTAAATATGTTATCACAGAGTTTCCAACAGCATCACTGAGGGGCTCAGCTTTGCACAGCAACAGGTCTCATCTGAAAGGAATAATCTGAAAATGTCTGTCTGACACAGGGGCAACTCCTGGTCTTTCCTCACAGAAGCCACTCCTCCAGCACTCCTGCTAGCAAAACCTTGCCACATAAACCAGATACACATATATATATGAGAAGGAGAAGAAAAAAAAAAACATTTGTAATATTAATTCAGCATATAAATAATTTTGTAAATGTGATTTCAAGTAAAGGCTGATGCTATTCCACTAATGACTTTAATTCAGTTCTATTTTTTGTACAATCTTAACATTATGAAATCATTTCTTTCCTGTCAGTCTTGCTCTCATAATTTATTATTGTACTCACATTTGCTACATTATGAATTGTTCCCCTGGCTGTAAATGTAAGATATTTCATTGACTCCAGTTTTTTCTATTAAATTTGAATCACTTACTTTTATAGTTGAAGGACTGCAAAATTAAACTGCATTATGAAAATGCAACAACATACTCTGTATGTTATTGGTTCACATCTGTTACATTTTTAGCCATTGCTGAATACCAATGGCACAGTATCCCTTTCCATTACAAGCAGTCTTTATTAACCTTTGTGAATTAATTTATCCATTGAGATTGTTTGAAGCAACACTTCCTTTGGTTTTAATTTATTTGTAAAAGAGCTGAGTTAGCAACAATGGTCAAATGCAGTAAACTTAGACTAATTTCCTGCATTATTTTCACCTCCACTTTCAGCTTTAATATGCTGTTTTATCACTGAGAAAGCTGAAATGTTGCGTGACAGCATGATAGTTTGTTTCATTAGATTTCTGATTCTTTTCACCCCAGTATCAGTTGAAATGCTACTGTTCGCATCAGGGAGAAAGTACCTATGCATACATCTTTGAGTTAAACTGAAAATCAAATGCCCTCAAGACAGAAATTTTATACATCTGTTTTAGAAACCATTATCTGCTAATCTACCTAATACACAGAACATGTGTCATTGCACCGTATTTGGAAGTTAAACTTAATACAAATGAATAAATTGGCACGTATCACCTTCAACAGAAGTCACAAAACTACAGTAAATCCTCATAGGTGTTACACATCTGCAGTTAACAAGATGGCAAATGTGAAAAGATTTGACAAAATATAATCTTTCAACAAGTATAGTATTTTGCTTGCCAAAAAATTGCTTAATATATACAAATGGTTTAATTGAAAATTCAATTAGTTTAATGATGTTTTAATACTATAAGCATGATCTTTAGGCTACTGCAGAGTTAAGAAAAGGTGCACAGAGATGTAGGTCATCCTAATTTTATAAGGTACAATAACTTACTTTATAGACTGTGCTCCTTTTCTTAGATATTAGACATCATAAATCTCTCTGGAGTCTGACAAGACTTAAATTTTTTTGCCATTTCCTTTTTATTTTCAGGTGCTTTAGAACATTTAAGACATGCTATTTCTTATTTCCATAGCAAAATCAGACCTTCTTTGTCAGCAGGTCTATACACTTAGCATTTTATGACAATCAAGTTGCATTCTGCTTTTAGTCCATAGCCTCAGGAATCACTTACATGTATGTGAAGAGAACATCGGTATAATTTGACTACCTGTGTCAAAATATCAGGAAACTTCAGTGATGCATCAGGAAAAGCACAGAGCACACAGAGTACGAGCAATTATCATTCCTTCTCTGACAAACTGGACAAGCCAACATTAATGCTCCCTGTGATCTTTTAGAGTGAGAAAGGATCTCACGGGCAGTAGGTTTTGTGGGGACCACATGATCTACTTTATCAGCTATAACAAGCGAACAAACAAAAGGCAGCAATACAGTCTTTTTCTGCTTGTCTGGGGTAGGTAATTGCCTTGATGAGATGACAAGTTAATGAAAAAAACACTAGTATCTCATGAAGATAACTTGAACATAATATAAAATTACTCACTCTTCTCAAGGCAACATCAGCAACAGAAAAGGGAAACATCTCATGCTCTTTTGCAGACAGGTTTTTTTTTTCTATGTCTGAGCAAAACCAGTTTACAAATTAACCTTCAAGTTAAATTAAAGAGAATGAAATACATACCTAGAAAAACCTAATAGCACTCCTGTGTCAGCTTGTTCACTCAACTGAAACACATATATTGGTCCTATTCCTTTGGTACCAATGAAAGGTGGCTTGTGCTGCTCCCATATCATAGGAAGAGTACTATCTAAAAAAAAATAAATTCTCTCTCTCAGGAAGAAAGTTCTTTGCTCTCTTTGAAAATTTCCTGTTGCATATATGTATTATTCTTTATACTAGGGAGTGTATATAATCCTAAACTTACTGTGTTTTGTGAAAGTAGAGTATTTTATGCAGACTTCATATGATGCAGTTAAAATTCAAACCCACATGGATTAAAAAAAAATATTAATTAGATTTTCAACAAATTAGTGTAAGAGGGAAACAAAAAGTAATGAAATTTCTATTATATTTTTAAAAGCCAGACTTTTTTTTTTTTCTTTTTAATCATGGTTATAATATCTGTGATTTGAGGAATTCTGAAAATTCTTTCTCTTCCAATTTGAGTGTCTTGATAAGAGAAGTTTTCTCATATATATATGTAACTTCATAGGCTGGAGGTTTAATAGAGCAAAGCAAGTGAGGAGGAAAAGGGGCAGAAAAAGAAGAGAATAAGTCATGAGTGACTGTATAACTGAAAAGTTAATGATAGAATTATAGTCTTTTAAAACTTTTAAAAACATACTTGACACCTCGCAGGAGGACACATTGCATGCCCGAAATGGAAACCAAGACTGAATGCAGTGTGACTGAAGATATGAATAATTGGTGAAATAAATGGTGCAGTAACTTTCAGTCTCAGCTGTGCATTGACAAATTAGTCAGTTTTCCAGTTCTGTCACCACTATTTCTTGAGCCCTTCATCTAGCAATCTCAATTTGATTTAACCTGATTCCTGAACTCATTGAAATGGCTTTCCAGTCACTGTGACCATATCTTATTTTAAGAAGCATTAATTGAAGAAACAATGGGTGAGATTTGAGGAGGAAATGGACAATCCATTTTTATTTTGTTTGGAGGTAGGAAGAGAAATAAAACTAGATGATAATGGGAGCAGCTGCTCTTTTTAAGCATTTTGAGACTTTTAAAATTTAAATCTAAGTGATTTAAAATGTATATGATTTTAAATTCACAGATAGGTATTCAATATAAATTATAAAATTGCTAATAGGGCTATGTTTGTTATTGCATTCCTAAACTACTGAAAATGCAACATTATTTTATCTGTATCTACTCTAACTATTTTTTAAAGTTGCTCTGGGCTTCTGCATGACAGCTAGCATCAGTACATAAGAAAGCAGAACAGCAGATGCAAATATATAACATTTGCCTATTTCTTCATTTTTTTTCCTGACCCCAGCACTCCTGGAGGCTTTCAAAGGGTCAAATTAAAAAAAACCCGACAACAACCCATCCAAAGGGTCAAATTACAAAACAGCACTGGGAAATATTATAATAACAATAACAATAATAATAATAAGAAGAAGAAGAAGAAGAAGAAGAAGAAGAAGAAGAAGAAGAAAGAATTATCTAATGTTTTCATGTCTGCTCTCTGAAAATTTTATTAAATAGAAAGTTTTCCTAGATAAAATATTGAACTGCTCTCATGATGGAAGAAATCACCATCTGGCGCAGTTTAGATGGATATTATCGGGTGGTTCAAATTAACACCCAGAATTAAATATTCTGAGCATTGATTGATTAATGACTGTTGTGGTAAAAGATAGCAATAGAAGGTATTTTGCTAAATGCACTCTTCTGGTATAATTCACCATAATAACAACTACTTAACTACACTGCTATATTTTGAATGTTTTTGTGGTGGTGGTGCTGTTTTCGTTCCTGATAAAAATAAAATTGCTAGAAATCAGTGTTCCTATAAAACAAAGGAGGCTGAATCATTTTCATGCTGTGAGACATAAAATATGATTTGGAATTTTTTTTTTTCCTAAATGGGAATCCATGCTGAAATTCAGTAGCAAGGTGACCTTAGACCTTCTTGAGAACATCTGCAGGCTCCTCTGCACATGAGCTGATTCATCACATCACAGTTTGTTTCAGGTCCTCACATTGACCTGTGCATGCTGCACTGATGGGTTGTGTTTAATGGACAACTGAGCTGGAATTAGCTATCTGGAATTTCATTCTGACTATTTTCATTCATGCTAGTCCTCCTGAATTAAAAAAAATAACCAACAAAAAAAATATTGAGAAATCACAGAACAAGCTGCAGTTAGCTTATTATTGTGGACATGTCCTGAAATAAACTTTCTTACAGCAAAACTCATCTTTTAATGAAAAATTTCATCTGTCCTAATTCTCTGAGTGGAAAGCTAAAACTAATTATCTACTGATTATTACAGCAGTAGCTGGCACATCTATAGCCACAAGAGTGTCAGTGTTTCCATTATAAACCCTGTCATTCTAGGTTCTAAAAATGTGCAAACTATTGAAACTTGGCACAAAAGTTAAAAGATTAGAAACAACCTCTCTGAAAGGAAATTTTGATGTCCAGCCATTTGCAGATTACATAATTGAAGAAGAAGAATAGTTTGCTATTTGAACACACATTGTGCAGGCTTTTCAGTTTGGAAGGACTTCACTGAAAATAATGACATTTACCTTACACTCAAGACTCCCCACACTATTTAAAACATAATGACATGACTTTCTTTAAATTACATTCATCAGTATTCTACAAACATCACATGCTATTTCCAGTAACACTCTGGATGACATCATAGGGTCTTAAATTTTATTAAGGTATTAAATTTTATCTTCTGCTATAGTAACTGTCCCTTCTGATTGCTGCTAGTAATGACTCCTCTTCTGTGCTGTGTCCAGCCAACCCTGATTTTGAGAAGCAGAGGGTGTTTCTTTAGTGAAGAAGGGGTTTATGATGTTGTTAGCTTTAGATACTTTAAGAAACTGGACAAATATCTCCAGAGGTGTGTCATGTATCACCAAGTCTGTCAAACACAGGAGAGGTATAAATATTTTTTATATCCCTTTTATGATTTATTTTGTCCTAAATCTATGAAGATATTTTCCTAAATCTATGGAGGTATTCTCAGTTTGTAAAAAACAATGAATTCAGTTTCAGTTCCATGGAAGGACTGAAATATGTAGTACACTTTCTAAAAATCAAAGTAACAGATAATAAGCCAATTAAAACCTACATTAAACATTTTACAGATTCATCTGGTTAGGATATCTCTTTCTAGCTGTCCCACTTTTTGCTTATGATAAAGGTGTTGGGAGAGAAAGGACAGATAGGCTTGATAGCAAAGGCACAATAAGACAAGAATGACACACCAACTGCAAAAGGTATAGAAATGGTACTAGCCAAGTATCAAATCTGCATCCAGTAACACTGAAATTGCCAAATTGCTCAGTGAAGTATTTCCTCTTTGAAAGTTAATGTGTGAAGGAGAAAATAACATGAAAAAAAAACCCACATTCAAATAAGCTAAAGCTAACAAACCAGAGCCAAGCCATGTTAAGGCTGTGCTATCTTGAAACTACAATACTCAATTATGCCGCAAGTGGTAGTAAGCCAATATTGCTATTTCTTGCATTCCAAGAAGCATGGGGGTTTGCATTCCATTTTTTCTCCTATATTATTTTAAAATACTACAAATACAATCAGACAAGTCTTAGGCATATCATCCACATGAAGTAGGAAATTTCTGAGGGAAAATATTAGTAGTTTATTTTTCATTATTGTAAAATTCACAAGGTTTTTGGTTTAAATATGTTAACATGCTATCTAAACAGACTAAGTAAGCAACAGTCTATCTAAGTAGTCTATCTGACATGCAAATAAAATTAAAACTATGAAGAATTTATATTTGGCAGAAGTGAGACAGAAAAATCCCGTGTATCTCAAATATATTTCTGGTTCATGAGGAAAACGTTAATGCTGAGTTCCTTTATCAACAATTATCTTTTCCTCCTGAACCCTTCTTTGAGATTTGTGAGAACTTTTTCTTCTTGTCGTAATCAGAGCTGAACAATTCTGTATAGTGGCGCCTGTATACCTCAGATGTAGTATGCACTGATTGTCAAAGGAGAACGAGGAAGTGTATGCTTGGTGAGGATAAGTAAATACATATTCAGGAATTTGTGTCCAAAAATCTTTTTTTGGTTGAATTAGACTGGTACAGGATGAGAACAGTTTGACAGATTATCTAAAAATGAAAGAATAATACAGCATTTCATTCTTGTATTTCTACTGACTTTTTTTTCCTGCTTACTTTCAATTTCAACAGATGTTTTTGCAACAGTTCAGAGAAAATCTAGCAATCTTGCTAGTATGGTCTGTAGCATGTTAAGTCTTGCTGTAGAGGAAAGCAATGTTAGGATGTTATATTACATCTACTTTTGATTGGTAGTTGTGGTCCCAGCTCCCTGCAGGCATAATAAGTACTCCATAAAACAGCTGTCTCATGCAAAAATTGACCATACCACATTGTTTTGATTATTCGCCTTGGCAGAGACAGCTGATGGAAGTTGCAATGCAGTTTCCATAAACCCTTATGAATACATGTTCAGAGGATTCATTTGAACTCCTTCACTTATCTCTTTTTGAGAAATCCTAAGTGCTTATGCAACAGCAGGGATTTTTCTTACTGCAGAAATACTTTACAGGGTAGCATTATATTATTCCCTATGATCTCAATTAACTTGTTGTATTAGTGGGCATGGCAACATCTTATATTGCAAATTTCAAGACTGATTGCTGTTGTTTTTCTTTTGGCTCCTTCAGGGACCGTGTGTGGTCAAATGAGTTGAAAGTATATGATAATTCAGAAGCTGGCTGGAAAACTGCAATACTGGTGTTCATCAAGAGGACACAGGGTTGAGATGTGCGATCAATCTACTGATCGTATGGTTCCAATGCACTCTTATCCTTCAAAACTTGAAGCTTTACTGACACAACAGTATAATAATCATCGGTTGTTTCCAAATCTGACCAATTTAGCTATGTTTTCATTAATATCATTGTTGGCTTACTTCTGAAGTTAAAAATTCAGATCTGGGGACATGTTCAGATTTTGACATCTTCATCCTTAAGTTACATAGGAGTAAACAAGTAGATACTGAAGAACAATGAAATTACTGCACATAGAGGAATTGTAGAGGAATGAAGCTGGGTTAATTAACATTGATAATATAAAGCTGTGGGCTGGCTTCAGGGGCGGTGGGCTGGCTGACGTGGATAATGTGCAGCTGTGGCTGGTTCCTGCTAAGTAGTTATATAGCTCTAAGGGGTATGGTGGAGGAGCACTGGATGAAGAGAGTGCCAGATGAGGAGAGCTCTGGAAGAAGCAGAGGGAAGAGAGACAGGAGAGGGCCTGGATGAGGAGAGGCTGGTTGGGAGAGGAGCCCAGGAAAGAAGAATCCAGATGCTGCAGAGGCAAGGAGCAGGGTGGTCTGGCCTGAAGAGGATGAAGAAACAGCACGGACAGCAGAGGAACTTTTGAAACATTGTGGGCAATTAGTGGCTGTGTTGGGGCAAGGCACAAGAATTACTTGTTAATCTGGTATGTGATGGTTAAAAGCCTTGCTGCAGCTGACTAGTGTTGATATTGCTGCAACAACTGCAGTAGGACAACTTATGGCAATGTAGAGCAAACAAAAAATTTTTCCTCATAATTTTAGTATCTCAGATTCATTTATTTTTGTGTTTTCATAAAGTAAATAGAAGCTGTAGAGCTAACTATTAATGAAAAAAACCACATTGTGGATTACAAATTGACTGACCTATAAGCTAGCAAATTCAGAAGAGATAATCTTCCTTTAATATTCAAGTAGACCACCTCAAATTTCCTCGCTAGAGATCAGGAGACTGAGTTATTTATCTGTTCTTGGAAGCTATAGGGGAAAAAAACCCCAAACCTGCTGTTGTCTAAGTATTGCTAATCAAATTTAACAGGAAAGTACTTTGCTGGACTCATAAAATAATAGTTGGCAATGGATGGAGAGCAAGGACTACTGGAAAAAAGTAATTCAGATGTGAACCTACACTGCTGGTTCTAAATCGCCTCTTCATTGTCCACAAGAAGACTTGGATGGCATTTCCATTAAGAACTTTATTCTGTGTGTCTTGGCAGTACAAAACAGTATCAAATTTTAATGTTCTAAAAGTAATCTTGAAGACGCTATTAAGTCATCAAATAGATTAATAGTATAGAATCATCCTAGAGACCCTAGTCATAAAAGAGTATGTGGATAATGTTGCCAGTTTGCTCCATGTTGTGGTTTAGTGGGATTTGCCATCAAGGAATGATGTGTTTATCTCTGATCTGCTTCTCCCTTTCTCCTTCTCAAATTTTCCCTTAAGTTCTGTCTTGGGGAAATTATCCAACTTCAGCCTTATGGCAGTTTTCGCAATTAGGAAGTTTAAGGGGCCTTTATCAATGCTTATATTTAACTGACCACTTTCCTCCATGATGTTGCAAAACTAAACTTCTGCACTATGAAAGCATTATCCAAGTCTGATGAAAATGTTGACACTGAAACCTGGAGGTACAGGTAGTAAATCCATACCCCTCTGTCATGGTCTAATCAGTGGACTCGTGATGGTTCATTAACTATGATCTCGAAGCACAAAAATCAAGGTGACAATGCCAAGGGGTTATGCTTCAATTGAAAACCACAATTTTATTGTTTGCCCGTAAAGCGGCGTGCAATAGGTAGAAAGACAGAAAGTGAATAAAAGGTGAAATAAAAAGAAAAGGCAAGAGGAATATAGCTACCACCATGGGTCCAAGGTGTCCCTATGGTTCCAGGTCCAGGCAGCATCCTGCCGGTCCTTCTGATCATTGTGATCCTTGGTGGGGAAGATCTCCAAAGTTCAGTTGCTAAGAAGGAATCTTTTTATGCCAAGCAACAGACCTTGCTCCACCTCTGGTCCATGGACTGCCGCCAGTCTCTGCCCTCTCAAGCCAGGTTATCTTGCCCCAGAGGCGGGTAGCTTCAGACCAGGAGGCGTGTTCTTGTATTGTTTTCTGGTTTGTTGTTATGACCACGGTTGTTATCAATCTTCTGGACAGCTGTTATGCAGCCTTATTCAATCCCAGGTGGCAGGGAGCGGCATAGTACTCCTTGTACCATGCAGTTCTCTTTCCCAGGGTCTTGGTGTCCATGAGGACCACATTCCATCTCCAGGTCTCAGCTGGCAATGTTGAGACAATATTGTTCTCTTTAGACCGACTCTTACACCCTCCAAAAAGGAAAGAAACAAAACCTGCTGAAAAATAACAACAAAAAATACTTGGATATGTATTTGAATAAATATCAGTGGTTATAGATAGAAGGCAAAAATATTTGGCTTAATATTTTGAGATAAGTGCCTGAGCATATCCATCTATGAAACTGCTGAATTACAAGAGATGAACAGTGAGATGGATATCTATTTTTTCCTGTTCATACATCAGGAGAACAGAAAATCCAGTAAAATTAAAAAGAAAAAAAGCCAAAAAGTGGTTTACTGAATAAAAAATAAACTTTGCAATTAATTGCCAAACTTGATCTTTATGACCAAAATTTATTAAATATAATGTAGACAAAATAAAATTGTGTTGTAAAATGTAGAAAAAAACCCTATTGAAGTCTTTCTCTGTAGAACAATAATCCATATTTGTGTAGTAAGGACTCTCTTCTAGAATCCCTGGAAGCACCTTCATTATAAAATCTGAAGTAGGTGGAAACTTGATTTTTTTACAAGTTCTGTGTTAAATGTTTTGTTTTATCTTTTGATTAAACAACACTTTATAAAAGCATACTTTTAAAACCTTTGCTTATTTTACTTTTAATAAATTTATATTCTGCTTTAATAGGCATTCTGTAACTATTTTCAGTCACACAGCTAGTCTTCTAGAACCCCAAAAATGTCAGGAAATCTGTTATTAGAAAATGGAACTGAAATCGGCCACATGAGCACCATAAGTAAAGAAAGCATAGTCTCCTGTAGTTTTGGATCTCAGCAATGAATGAAAGCATCTGCTTTTTTTTTTTTTTTCTTTCTCTCCTGTGGCTGAGGTATTTACATGAGTTTTCTCCCATGTGGACAGTTTGGTATTTAAGAAAATTTGGAGCGATGCTAAGAACTGTTTGTTTAGGTGGCACACACACTTTTTATACTAATGTTCTTTTTGCAGTTTCCCTGTAGTTTATTTAAAGCGCTTAGGAATATGTTAAAGTTCAGTTGAAATCCCAGGGATTTCAGTCCCTAATAATTTTAGCACTTGCTAATGCATTCCTCAGAAGCTCAGTAGTTAAACTCATAATATTACTGCTTTCTTATTGAGGTCTACACAAAAAAAAAAACAGTGCAGATGGTGTTGCAAGCATTACAACTATTGCAGTCTAAGTCTACTCATTCAGAGTGTGTTGACTGTTAAACTACGTGCACCTGATACGGGGCATTTATGATGCTTCTTTCAGAGACACAGAGTAGTCTAAACCTAATAATAAAGAGAAGCTATTAGGACATATCTTTGGTCTACTTAGTTTAGTATCTTCAGTCATTTTTGTAATGTACATTGCTTTTTGGTGAGCATTTATATTTTCATTAAAATGGCACATAATAGAATGAGAAAATTCTATAAAAACTACTCATAATTATAATTACTCAGCTAATCTTTTCTTTGTAAGCTTCTAGTTTACTTTGATTGTCAGAAATGCTGAGGATTGATAAAACTCATGCAACAGCATCTTGCTCTCCGTGGATTTCTTGTGAACTTTCTGCAGTAATTATTCTTTCTTGAAAGTTCTATCTTTATAATTTGCTCTTTATATTGTACGATGCTCATCCAAGTCAGAGAATTCTTTTTTTTCTCCAAGACAGAAAATTTTCTAAACCAATAAAGAGATTCAAGAAGTCAATCTCAATATCTTGAACAGAACACTCAAACAAATCCATATTACCACCACTGTTAGTCAAGTCATCTTGCTGTTTGTTCTCTTTCCATAACATTTCTTAGAAACCAGGCACACAAATGTTCAAACAGTGTAAAAGAAAAGTCTGGAAAATGCCCTAAAATCAGATGAACAGATTTTCTTCAGAGAAATGTTTACGAATACTCTTTTTCTGTTAACTGTCCATTTATTGAAAGAGGAAAATACAGAATGAAAATTCAATGCTCTGTCTTTCTTGTCATGTTAAAAAGCTATTTTTAAAATATAGTTTTGGTTTAATGACATAACCAGAGAGGATATGTTTCTCATAATTTTGAATTTCCACTGAAATCACAGGCTGTACAGTTACATATATTATTTAATCAAGAGGACATATAGTGGTCAGTTTATTGATTCAGAGTACTGCAAAATGTATACATAAATATATGTTCACTATTAATGGTGTGTTATTCACAAAAGTAAGATAGTGGTGTTCTGCTCCTTCACTGACCAACGCTACAAACATATTGAAAATGTTGCTGTGAAATACAAGATATACATGACATAAAAAGGTAATAAATTCCAAAGAAGGAATATAAAGAAAATAATAAAACCTGAGTAAATTACATACCATGAATACTAAAAAATAACTATTTTAGGAAGGTCTGTAAACCAGCTTTGTAGTTGTTTTCCTTAAGATTTTTGTGAATACTTGTGTGTATTTTTTTAAACCAAAATTGAATATTTAATATCTTTGGGGTTAGTTGAGATCATGTGTTTACTTTATATGTATATTTTTGGTGACATATTTTCTCGGACCTATGGTTATTTTTTAAAACCGCAGGAGATAATTTTAACAACTACTTGTTATCAATTTTCTGTCAGTTATGATAGGTGGTGCCACCTTTGTTGATTACAGAGCAGATGCAAAGCATAATTGAAGTGTTTTTAAGCAAAACTAAATGTTATTAAATGTTTCAGAACTTTTAATTAATTAGTATCAGCCATAGTAATGCAGTGTAGCTTATAAAAACACATCTTATTTCCACTGAATTGGTTAAATTGTTTATTTTTACAGGTAGCACAATGAATTTTTCCAGGAAAAAAAAAGATATAATTATGTTATTGGTTAACTGAAGAGCTTAAAAATGAATCAAATAATTAAAAAAATGAAAATATCTGAAGCTATTTTACCAAATGATGGGGATACTAACGATTACAGTCTCTTCCAGGCATAGACAAGTGTGAATAACTGTATAGAACCAGAAGGTATTGGAAGCTGATTTGAAAACATTTACTTCTGCCACATAGCTTTTGGAATAGCCTTTTGATACACTTCAAAGCAGTTTAAAAGTATGTGTGTACCTTTATCTCCATTTACATGGTTGATACTTGGCCCTCATTTAACTCTGCTAATGTTTCATACCTTAAACAGAAACTCCCACTCCATCATATGTCTCCCTCTAGAGCACAAAAGATTCTTCTTCCTATCCTTTTCTCAGATATTTCCTCATTTCAGCTGGCATATAAGAGTTTATGCTGCATCTCATAGGATGTAGAAAAGAAGTTGGATCATCACCACTAAAAACCATCTCCAGCTAAATCATTCAACAGGGCAAAGGAGACATCATTTATCTACCCCTTCAGCAAACACACCTGAAAAACCTCCATGACCAAAAGGACAGAAATAACAGGCAGGTGTTGATAAAGCAGTTTATGAACAAAGCTGAGCAGAAGCTTTGTTCAATATTCCCATTTGTTCCAGATGGATCCAAAGACCTTTAATATGGAATCATAATGAAACATAAGAGGATAATCAGAAAGTTAGTATGAATTATGATTTGAAGCCTAGAGCTGAAACAGTTTTAAAGTCTTCAATTCCACTCCAAGGTCTTAACCTTTAGTCTGAAGGGGTAGTTCTGGCTGTACTCTCTCCATAAGGAGAACTGCTCAGCTGTGAAATATATAAATTTTTAAAAAGCTCCTTGATGCCATTGCATACATCTAAACCTTTTTTTAAAAATAAAAAATCGTGAACACAGACCAGAACGGAGGCATACTGCAGCCCAGCTACACTACCTATATGATCTGAAAATGAGGCTCCAAATCCCTTTAGACACCTACTATTTGACTGGGGAGAATATTTTGTTTGGAAGTGAGAATGAAATTATGACCCTAGTCGTGCAGCACTGGTGAAAGAAAACTAGCAGAGAGGCAAAGAAACTTTTTAGTGTATGTGTCTGTATTTCAAAAATGTTGAATACGTGTAACTAAACTAGTTGGTCTCTGCAACATGTTTTTGTAAAATGTGATTGGTATAGCACATATTAGAAAGAATTACACCCCAATACATTCAGCTATCAGGATGACCATGTACAATTTCTCATGCCTTAATAATCTGGGGTTTTCTCCCTTTTTTTTTAAATGCAGGTAACAAAAGATATCCTTTCCCAAGTACTTCAGAATCACATTGGACACAGGTGGTCAGAGATGAGCAAAACATACTCAGTGAAAAAGGCATTGACAAAATAAAAAATCAGTCAGACTGGTAATATCTTGAAATGGGTAAACAGAATTCAAGATCTGAGGGTCTCCCACATGACCTAATCTATAAAACTGTGAAGACAGTTGTTAACACTGAATAAAATACTGCAAAACTCAAAATGACACAGCAAACATCTAACAGGCACCTCCATCTCACTCACTAATCTACAGGTGTGTGGATGCACAATAATTTCTGAAGCAAAAGGCAATCATTATGTTATCTAAATGAACTATTTTTAATGTTTTTGCCTAACAGGTGGGAAAGTTAGCTTTTAGAATACTATGATACATCTACAGTCAGGGTGTAACACATCATATTAATATGGTCAGCATTATTCTACAAGAAGAAAGATCCAATCATAATATTTAATTGCTGTTTCATTGGTTTGTACAATTAGACTGATTTGTGAATAAAAGAAAAGCCTAGTTAATTGTTCCCATGAAACGGAATACCCTTTCAGGTATCCGAGTTGTAGCAGTTTGTATGAACTAGTATTCTTAAAATTCTAAATGCAAAGCCTTTTTAAATGCCAAAAAGAAAATCCCTTCTGTGTTTTGAACGACTATTCTTCTCTTTCCTACTCTTAATTGCCATTTAATGGGAGTTCATATGATTAAAAATGGCACTGGGAAGCATTCTTGCAAAGCTATTTACTATTTGTTTTCTCTCCAGTGAATATCCCTGCAGAAACTAGAGGGTAGCACCTTATTTTCTCTAGACATACATTTGAAGTTGATGTTTGGGGCTTTCAAAGCCTACAGTTTCCAAGACCCCCTTATTTTCTAGGATATTTTAAGTAGTGAGGCATTTATTTTCTAAAAAAAAACCCCTGGTTTTCAATTTATATGTAGAAAGACATATATGATGTTCTTTGAAAACCATTGTAAGATTTCAGAGTTCAGCACCGACATCTGAACTCTGAATGAACATCATTCAGCACCAAGAATCAATGGTGCAAAGAGCCATTATGCAAGCATAACACTTAACAGCTTTGAGAGCTAGGAACGGGAGATAATAGAAGTATAACTTTTCAAAAAACATTCCCAGATTCATCATTTGCATAAGACATTCTGAATCAGTGTAGAACATACAAGTAGTGTGATACACTATTTCTGTCCCATATCCTCTGCTACCCAAATATAAAAATTCAACTAAACTCAATTCAAACTATTTTGTTTCTTTGAGCAGTGCCTGAAAATCAGACTTTTCTCTGTGGGATGGCAAATTCATTGCCAGTAGTATTGTTTCCTTGTTTGTGCTTCTGGGCATAGGCAAAAAAATTATAACTGTCTGCAAGAAAGTGTTTGCCTTAGTCTGTAATAGAGAATTTATCAAAGCAAACCGATAGAGCTGTGTTCCAGCACAGGAGGCTTCAAACAAACTGTTTTTCATTGGATTTTATAATATGCATAATATGACTAATACAGATTGTTTGGTCATTTAAGATTTTTCCCTGTGCCCAGCAGTAATTCACACCTTTAGCTTTAGCTCTGTAGGCATATTTCTGCTAGACAGAGAGCAGTGGTCTTGTCATCTGCACCCTTACAACCACAACTTCCCTCTGAGGATAGGAACATTCAGAATACTATACATGAAATTAGGATTCAAAATTTGGCAGCAGACTGATACCTCGTTTTCTATAATTCATAGAAGGGTTAGTACATTTTACTAGTTTTTTCCAAAAAACCTAAACCCCAATTTTCTCTTGTGTTGTTGGCTGGTTTTTTAGTCGTTTTTTTTTAATCTTTAGCAACAAATTAATTATTTTTTTCTTTTTTCTTTTTTCTTTTTTTATTCTTTTAAAACCAGGGTCAACTTAACTAGTTTTTCACATGCTTAAATTTATATAATTGGTGCTGATATTACTTTTATCAGCAGAGAATGGAGCTGTGCTAACTTGTATTCCCTCAGTGGACATAAATGTGTATGTGATAGACCTCTAAGTGGAAAGAGCAGAAAGCAATGAACTTGAGATAGAAATATACTTAAATACATCACGAGAAACAGGTAAATTCTTAAATAAGTGGGTAATTAAAATTAGGAATTGTTCTAAAGTGACTGATACTTAACTTTCAGAATGTGCCTTTAACACGAAAAGGGGTATGAATAACCCAGTCTTACCCACACTTAAAGAAATTGTTTCTGTAGATAAATCAGTAGAGCATTAGTTTAAGCTAGTTCTTCAAATGGAATCAAATATATTAGGAAAAGGCCTTTTCTGATAATACAGATGTGGAGGTTTGTTTTGGTTTTTCTTTTTGTTTGGATGGGTCGGTGAGTTTTTCTTTACGGTCTATTAGGACAGTGATTTTTTTACATCCTAAATCAAAATATTTGTGCTGAATAAAGAAATAAATTTCATAACCATTGTCAGGTCTGGCAATATATTGAAAATGCTTTTTAGAGATACTCTTACTAAAGGTCTGGAAGGACAAGTCCGAACAGGTACTGCAGCCACATTTTTGGAAAGACAAAAATGTGTGCTTGTGAACACAGGAGGAGAATTGCAGGTTTTCTGTATTAAAAGTGCAGAGCAATCTAAGCAGAAGAACAGGCAAAATAGAAAATAAAAATACTTTTATGCAAGTTTGGAAATGACCCTTCATTTCCTCTTAATGAAAAAACGAACTGTATTTTGTAGAATACTGCATATTATTATCAGTTTAATGGCAAGTAAAAAGGCTTTCTCCATTCAAATAACTTGCATTATAGAATAACTCAGAAGAAACACAACTCGGGGCAGGTGATGTGATCGGAATTCTACCATTCCTTCTTTATTCAGAGCTGAACATGCATTTCATGTTTTACCTTTTGTGCAAAACAGTATTGTAACGATTAGTTCTTATTTGCTGAAAGTCAGGCATGTACCACCTGCATAGCTCTGCAGCCTCCTCCACCTGGGGCTGTCACTGAGCCTGCTCTTGATGCTTCCTGAAGACTCTGCTGCAATATGTGAAAACCTGAAATATGTGGCATCCTGTGATGCCTCATGTTTTAAAATAGCACTGAACTAACAATACACAGCTCAGTGCGTGGCAAGAGAGCACAAATAGCACCAATCTAGTGTGGATGTGTACCTTCAGTGCATGGTAGCCTTCACATACACATCCACTAGTGTTTCTCAAACCCTAGCATGAAGCTTAAAAGTGAATACTTTTTTTCTAAAAAATATTTATTTAAAAAGGAAATTAACTGATCTTAGAAAACATCATGCTCACTTTCACTCCTGAAGCTTCCTTCTAAGAGCAGCAAGAGTGACTGTATCCATAGCTAAGCAAACTGCAAACCACTTTTTTCTTTCTGTTCTGTCTAGATTGTTGTCCAAGGGATGATGATCGTTACAAAACCTTAATAGTCGTGTGGGAAAGGAATTACATTTTTGTATTGGGTCTGACTGGGGTGGATTTAACTTTCCTTGTAGCAGCCTTAATAATGCTGTGCTTTGTATTTGTAGATAGAAGTGTGTTGACAACACGTTGATGTTTTGGCTGAAGGCTGTCTCTGCAACCCCAAAGGCCAGTAGGCTGGGACTGGGCAAGAGGCTGAGAGAAGACATAGCCAGACAGCTGACCCAAACTGACCAAAGAGATATTCCATACTGCATGGCCTTGTGCTTTGCAATGAAAAGCTAAGAGAAAGGAGCAGGGGGGCATTTGTTACTAAGGTGTCTTCCAAAGCAACCACTAAGCATACTAAGGCCTTCTCAGGAAGTGGCTGGGCAATGCCTCGTGATGGGAAGCAAATAATAATTTGTTTGTTTGTTTGTTTCCTTTGCTTCCACGCATAGCCTTTGCCTTTATAAAACTGCCTTTATCTTGACCCGCAAGTTCTTCATCTGATTTTTCTGTCCTGCTGAGAAGTGGAGTGATAGAGTGTCTTGGTGGCACCTGGCAGCCAACCAAGGTTAACCCACCACACCAGTGCAAACTATGTTATACAAAACTGCTTTGCACACTGAAATAACTAAATAATATATCAGTGTGGGGAAAAGAACCAAGAAAAAAAGGCCAATCAGGAATGGTCTTTCTCCAATACATTGAAAGCAATAGAGATAGAGGCACACCGACCCACTGCCCCAAAAAAGAAAAAAAAACAAAACCAAAAACAAAAAAAAAAACCAAACCCAAAACTCAACCAAAAATAAAAAACCCAACACCCCAAAATAAATGAAAGAAAGAAAACAACAACAAAAGAAAAGAAAAAGAAAAACCCACACATAAAACAGAAAGCGGCAAGATTTGGTGAAAGAGCAGGAGGTGATAGACAAGATGGAAAATGCGAGACTGAACATCAGTGGGAAATCTAATGTAAGCAGAAAGAGCACGTGAGGATGATGAGGAAGCAGAGGTACAATTATGTGCACTGGTGTTCTGTTATTCTGCTGACACCTGTATTTCTCCTGTGCTTTATAAAGTATAATTGTTTTACAAGCAGAAGTGTCTGTACTATATGCATTAGTTTCCATGAATCCGTGAGAAATAAAACTATGAAAAAAAGTTGAGTTTGCTAAAATTGGTGCTTTTGAGGATACACATTGATGTTAGACATGACTAAGATAGCTGGATAGTTCCTTGTCCCATATTTTTGAAGGCTTTAGAACAGCTGTTTAATCTCCTCCTTTACTATATGTGCATGCTGTCTTCTTTTGTGTTCTGAGACTGTGGGTTCTCACATCTTTTCAGTCTGCCCTTCTAAAAATCAATTATATCCTGCTTCTTGGACTCTTTTTCCAACACTTTCCTTTCAGCCTCCTGCTGACTTAAAATGGCACTGTTGCAACACCTTCAGCTATATTCACTTAAATTCACTCTTTCCTTTACAGAATTGCTTTTCAGTTCACTTCTGTAAAGCAGAGATGTCATCTTCTTTTTGAATTTTTGAATCTAACTTTTAAGTTTCATTCTGAGCTTTAAGAATAACAACTGGATGTGCATGAGGACGCTTCAGTGCACTAAGCATACCCATCCTAGAGTGATTCTTAGATGCTGCTCAGTTTAAAGTATCTTTGGAAAATCTTGTAGCCACATTGTGCTGCTAAAATTTGGCACCTCTGCAGACTGAGAAACTTTATAAGCTTAGAAGTTGTTTATTCGTTTTAATTTTTGGAGTTTCTGGAAGTTTGTTGGGCAGTATTTTCTCCTCATGGGTACGTTTGATTTTCTTTAAATCAGTATTGTCTTCTTACGTTTGGTAAGTCAGAATTATTTGGCCAAAATGTTCCTTTTTCATGTCTTTATGGGATTTATCATTTTATCTGTAAATGACAATGCCCTCTGAATGTATTTGGTGGTGTGTGGTTTTTTTTGATTTTTTTTTTTTTTTTTTTGTAGCAAACATGACAGAAACACTATTCTTCTAATTGTGGTTATGACCCACTGAGGCATCTTAATTCTTATCTTACTTTTTAATCTAATCTTCCTAACTGATACATAAAATTCTGGAAGAAAAGCTTGCTTGCTATTAGTCCTTGTATTGTGAATTTATTTTCTATACTCTGTAGTTTGGGATCTAAATTTCTGATATCCTTGTAGCTTATCTAGTGTCTGCAGTATGTCCAGCATAACTCAAGCTTGGTGATTCTCAGTGATTTAAAATGATAACTACAGCAACAGCCATAGAATCAATGTAGAAACAGCAGAGAGGCATATACTTTTATACACAATTAAACTCTCAAGTAATGGTCAATAATAATTCAACAGCTCTATTCTGTCAAGTAAGACAGTCAGGTGACCAAATGCAGCCTAGGGAGTAGCTGATGTGATAGCACACAGCACCAAAATATGAATCCATAGATATTGGCAGGATTCTGAAAAAATATCTCCCCAACTGCAGAGATACTTAGCATTGTCCAATGAATCCTGAATTCATTGTCCAGTGAATCCTATAATTCTGCCTACTGCCCCACGTGATAAAAACTTACTGCTAAATTAGGCCTTGCTTCTACCTGCTGACCAAAGTCACTCAAGTAGAGAAGATTGTTCTTTTGAACACCTTGCTGAATTGCTACGGTTTTTTTTACTGAACTTATAAGGTCCAGCACTTTATGTAATGCTTTAGACCATAGCTAAGCAGTAGTTTTTGTAGTTTAGTATTGAGGAATACCTCCACTCTCCCCACTCTCACCTCCCACTGCCCCACTGCCCCTTTTCTCCTTTTGTGAATAAAATTAAAGTAGTATATTAGATTTGTGTGGCCAGGTTTTGGTAGCAGGGACCTACAGAGGTGGCTTCTGTGCCAAGCTGCCAGCAGCTTCCCCCATGTCCGACAGAGCCAGCACCAGCTGGCCCCAAGATGGACCCGCCGCTGGCCAAGGCCGAGCCCATCAGTGACGGCGGTAGCGCCTCTGGGACAGCGTATTTAGCAAGGTGGGGGGGATAAACTGAGCAGCAACCTGCAGCCAGAGAGGAGTGAGGCTGTGAGAGCAACAGCCCTGCAGCCCCCCAGGCCAGCGCAGAGGGAGGCAGGAGGTGCCCCAGGCCCCAGAGCAGAGGTTCCCCGGCAGCCCGCGGTGAAGCCCCTGGCGAGGCAGGCTGTGCCCCTCAGCCCGTGGAGGGCCGTGGTGGAGCAGATCCCCACCTGCAGCCCACGGGGACCCCAGGCCGGGGCAGGGCGATGCCCCGAGGAGGCTGTGCCCCGCGGGCAGCCGGCGCTGGAGCAGCTCCTGGCAGGGCCTGTGGCCCCGTGCAGAGGAGCCCAGGCGGGAGCAGGTTTGCTGGCCGGGCCTGTGCCCCCGCGGGGACCCGCGCTGGAGCCGCTGTGCCTGAGGGGCTGCGCCCGGGGGGGGACCCGGCTGGGGCAGCCTGGGAAGGGCTGCTGCCCTGGGAAGGGCTCGCGTTGGTTGGAGAAGTCCATGGAGGGCCGTGTCCGTGGGAGGGACCCCCGTGGAGCAGGGCCCGAGTGTGAGGAGCCTCCCCCGAGGGGGCAGGAGTGGCAGAGGCAGCGTGTGATGGACTGACCCAGCCCCATGCCGTCCCTGTCCCCCTGCGCTGCTGGGGGGAGGGAGAGAATCCGGGAGTGAAGTTGTGCCCGGGAGGAAGGGAAGGGTGGGGGGAAGGTGTTTTAAGATTTGCGTTTATTTCTCTTTATTCCACTCTGATTTGATTGGTAATAAGTTAATTTTTCCCCAAGTCGAGTCTGTTTTGCCCGTGACAGTAATTGGTGAGTGATCTCTCCCTGCCCTCACCTCAGCACATGAGCTTTTCGTTATATTTTCTCTGCCCCGTCCAGCTGAGAAGGGGAGTGACAGACCAGCTTTCTTGGGCAGCTGGCATCCAGCCAGTGTCAACCAACCACAAGCAGGTTTAAATTATTATTAAAATGGTATTTTAGCAGTTTATGTACATTTATCAATGCATTTTCTCAATATGCTTTCAGAGATATTCCACAATAGAGAAGTGCATAAACAGATGTGGTGACAATGAGTAAGAAAGAAATTGAGAAAGTAAATGAATGAAAAATGTTATTACTAAAAAGGTCAATAGAATGGGAAGTGATCACAAGAAGTACAGGTATAGTTTAAGAGACAGATGGCATTTTCAGTTTTGTCTTTTATATCTGAAGGTTCCGCTACCTTTCAGGACAGCTACAGCCGTCTTTGTGAAAAACTGATTACTCAATAGCAGAAGGTTTTTCTTATTTACAGGCACGAAACAACATGAACCTAGTAAAAGTCTGTATTAACAGGTATATGAAGGTATTTATATGTATATAGAAACACGTATATATGCTTCTTCATCACACATGGAATAAGACATGCTCTAATGGTATAGTGGGTTTGCATGACAAGGTTTTGGTAGTGGGGGGGCTATAGGGGTGGCTTCTGTGAGAAGATGCCAGAAGCTTCCCCCATGTCAAACGGAGTCAGTGACAGCTGGACAAGGCTGAGCTAATCAGCGACAGTGGTAGCGCTTCTCTGATAGTCTTATTAAGAAGGGGGATGGGGGGAATCTGCGCCACTGAGAGGGAGGAGTGAGAATATGTGAAAGCAATAATTCTTCAGACAACAAAGTCAGAGAAGGAGGTGAGGAGGTACTCCAGGTGCCGGAGCAGGGATTCCCCTGCAGCCTGTGGTGAAGCCCACGGTGAGGCAGGCTGGGCCCCTGCAGCCCATGGAGGTCTACGGTGGAGCAGATCTCCACCTGCAGCCCATGAGGAACCCATACCAGAGCAGGTGGACGGCTGAAGGAAGCTGTGGCCTGTGGGAAGCCTGCATTGGAGCAGATTTGCTGGCAGGACTTGTGACCCTGTGGGGGACTCACTGCAGCTGTCTACCCTGGAAGGGCTGCACCCTGTGGAAAGGACCCACACTGGAGCAGTGTGTGGAAAACTGCAGCCCATGGGAAGGAGTCATGTTGGAGAAGTTCATGGAGAACTGTCTCCCATGGGAGGGACCCCACACTGGAGCAGGGGAGGGGTGTGAGGAAGAAGGGGTGGCAAAAATGTGATAAACTGAACTCCCATTCCTCATCCTCTTGCACTACTGAACAGGAGGATGTAGAGAAGTCAGGAATTACATTAAGCCCAGGAAGAAGGGAGGGGTGGGGGGAAGGTGTTTTTCTGATTTGAATGGTAATAAAATAAATTAATTTTCCCCAGGTCAAGTTTGGTTTGTCCATGACAGTAATTGCTGAGTGATCTCCCTGTCCTTTTCTCAACCCATAAGCCTTTCATTACATTTTCTTTCCCCTGTCCAGTTGAGGTGGTGAGTGACAGAGTGATTTTGGTGTGCAGCTGGCATTCAGCCAGGGTCAAACCACCACAAGTGGTAGCTCATATATTCACATATTACAGCTACATCAGAAGACGGAGAAAGGAAATAGGTCAAGTAAGGGAGAGATGTGGATGTTACAGATTGTAGCAAAACAGCAGGGAACCAGAGATATGATTTGTAATTGGGAACTAAAGAAGTAGACTGACATTTTACCAAGACTGATTCAACTATAAGATTGAAAATGGGGGAAAAAAAATGCTTGATTTTGTTTACGCTGGTCTGTTCCTTGTAGATATGATCCCAATAACAATGTCTGGTCAATGCCAGTTATCTCCCTTGACAAACATTAGTTAGCAACTATATACTGTAGTAGCTGGGCTACAAAAAGTTTCTTAATTTTTTCCTTAGCTTTTTAATATAAGCAAATTCAACTCTGTGTTTTTTGGATTTCTGTGGATAACCATGGGATTTAAGTTATTTGATGAAGATGGTATTTGGGTTCACTAGTAGAAGGATTAGATTCTGCATATTTAATATTTGCAAGATTTTAATAGTAATTCGCTTAGCAAAGATGTGATCAAGGGAGACAGTTGTTTAGAATATTGATAATCATTAATTAAGCAATGATTTGTTTATGGATTAATTTTAATAGATGTTAATTGTGTTCTTGGGTGGGTAAGAATAGACTTTTATAAACTACATGCTAGATTTCCTGGATATTTCAAGGGTATGTACCAAGCACTGACATCGCATAGGAGGCCTCCAAATTTCTGAGGTTCATAGTCATAAAACTTAGCACATGTTTAATACATCACATTTTCAAAGTCATTGGGTGCTGACATTTTTTTTTACCTACTGAATTTTGCTCCTAATCTTTTGCCTAGGAGGAAAATTAGGAGTGCAGTTTGCCTGAGTTCAGAGAATAAAGAACTGAAAATCAAACTTTCTGGCTTTCATGTGTGTTTTATGTGCAGATAACTGAGAACGTAATGGTGCACATCTTGATATGCAACACTTTGATTTTGAGATTTGACCCAATATAGTATAGAAAGATCTCCTTTGTCAGTCTGCTCCCACACACCTACAGACATTTGAGCCCTGTCATCATTGACTTTTATCTCCTCATAAAGAAATTCTTCAGCAAGGCAGACTAAGTCAGACAGGGAGAAGCCTTCTCCTGGTCATGTTATATACATAAGGAGGATCTGAAAGATTCATCAACCTTCCATTCAGTTAATGCCACCATTTACTAATAATTAATCCAGGAAATCCCTTTCCTTTAAGTCTGAATGACAGTTCATTCAATGTCTCTGTCAGCTGTTTCTGTTATCTGTTAAGTAGGTGGTCTTGAGGGAATGCAGAATTTGTGAAGGCGTATCAAAACTGGTTTCTGTGATACTGATATTCATGCTTCTAGAAAGTGTACTCTGGTGTTCTTTAATAAATAGCTCAAGTGTGGTACACCTCCCAGAGGGAAGGGACCAGCAGAAGGAGGCTTTTGCTGTATCTAGTAAATAGGATAGTGCAAACAAACCCATCAAACAACACAACAAGAGAATTTATTGTATTTCACATATGCAGTCCAGATTGATTACCACAAGCAGCTTTACAATCAGCTTGGTATGTCCCAGCATCGGCAAGACAAAAGGCTAAGACTAAACCTAACATGTGCATGTAAAGACACTTGAAATTATAGAAATTTAAACTGGAAATACAAAATAATCTGTTACATTGGCTAAACTGTGAGAACATCTTCCAAGTTCTAAACCTTCAGTGTGTTAGTTAAAACATTTTCAGCTTTATGAATTGGCATCAGTATTGAGGAAGGTGAAGACAAGCAAAGAAATACTTCTACCTCAGTTATGTCAAGAGCTATTGCTCATTAGCTGTCTATGCCTGGAATTAGCTTGCAGAATAAAGAGGTAATTTCTTTGGAGCTAGTGTCACAGTTACCATGTGTTTGTCTGTCTGTGATAATCTTTACTTTATTCTCTGCAAGTCTTTATCTGAATCTGCCTTTCAGCAGGGTCCTTAATTTTAATGACTATCAGGGATCTGATCATTATGTGGTGAATCTTCACCTCTCAGATGTGAATGGCTTTTAAAAAAGTGTTCCCAATTTCAACAAGTAGTCTACTGCCGAATGACATTTATAAATTGAATACTTTTCAACTCTCCAGCTGTATTACATGAGGGCTAATACATTTTTGCCACTAGAAATGCCTTTAAAAATCAACACTTTTGATCTTTTGGAACAGTGGGTAAGATAGGTGAGGGAAAGGAATAAATTCAGGAGGGATATCTCTGAAAAAAAGATACCATTTATAAAATATTGGGATCTTGTAATTTTAGGATTCTGGCATTCTTTTCATGAATTTTGTCATCAAATTAATTACTCTTTTTTTTACATTTTGCAAAATGACCATGCATCAGAAATTTGGATCAGAGAAATATGTCAAATTTTGCTGTTAGTCATAGTGATTTTTTTTGAAATTATGGTTCCTTCTGAACTAAATCTTCTGAAGAGCTGGCTCAGCCATTTATTATGAATAACATTCATTGAAGCCAGCACAGATTTGATTACTTACCTATTCTGAATCTCATTTGCTTCAATATTTTCTATTTGTAAACAGTCTATGAATATTTTGGCCAAATAATTTGCTATCTCCAGGTTGTACAAAGTTTTCTAGTTGTCCTGTATTCTCTATTCTCTAATAAAGTTTAAGACTACTGTGCAAGTCTATTTCTGCTCCCAGGCAAGTTAATGCAAGCTTTTCAAAGTGAAAATTCCACTGTATAATCCTCTGTAATTAGGTGCCTGGCTCACATGACTGCTTCTCCTCACTGATTTGCCGACTGCAATTGTTTAGATGTGTATTGATGAATAACAGTTTTAGACACTTGTAATGAATACATGCACACTTAGAATTTTTTGACCAGTGTTGACTACTGTGACTTTCAAAAGCTTGGTGACTCAGTTATCACTGTTCTGGCAGCATAAATGGGCTTTAAAGTGGGCATAAATTACTTCTGTAAGTATTTCCAAAACTCTCTGCACTAGTATAGTATAAAACTTCCTAACATAAATTAGAATTAGATTCACTGTATTTTGCTCATTTCAGTTTGGCCTTGGCTTTTTGTGGGTATTTTCCCTCCTTATTTAAGCAACTTTTCTCCGTAATCTAAATTTCCTCATGAAGTGGCTGAGGAGAATTCAGTTTAAAAGTTAAAAAATAACATCAGCAGACACCATAACATTTAGCTTTTCTTTCTGTGTTTCTAGGCTTTACCCCTAAAAGGGTCAAAAGTTAATAAATCAGAACTGTAAGATTTATTTCTCCTATATATTAGGCAAAACCCTCATTTTTTTCTTTCATGTTGATGGAACTACAATGTAGACTCAACTTGTTCAAACAGCCAGGCTTTGATTGCCTTTACATTCAGGTTCCCCCCAAGGTTATGGAGCTGGCAAATTTTGTTCTGCATCACATCTGTTCCACAGTCCCCGACTATCAGAGAGCTCTTCTTCTGGCAGCCAGATTAGTCCCTTTGGGTTGGCTGCTACAGGACACAAAGCAGAGCTTCAGGTTGTGAACAGGTATAATTTGGCTCCACTAGCTGAGAAGCTGTAAGTATGGTTGACAGTTGTGACACTCCACCTCCTCCAGTACCTCTTCGCGTTGGTCTCTGGCAATGGGTCCCTGTTAAACCTGAGTCTTTTCCCTTGAAGAATCATTGCTTTTGCAGACCGGTGAAATTGTGGCCTAGAAAAAATTATGCCCCAAATGTATGGGACTCAGAGTGCAATTTGGAAGACTTGATGTGGCAAAGTTGTAACATTAGATATTTCTTGCCTGAAGTTATAGAATTAGTATAGGCTCATAAATTATCCTTTAAGTCAGAAATATAATTGCTTTATGATTTTTTGCTTGTTGTTGGGACTGAAAATTATTTTTAAAATGGATTGCATTTGCCCATGTTATTGCAAACAGACTGATCGTTCTGTGATAGTTGAAAAAATACACCAAAATAACAAGAGAAAACTGGTGTGTTACCATGAAAGAAATTGCTTTATATGAATAAGAATAAAGATATATTTGAAGAATTTAATGTGATGTAGGGAAAATGTATTTTATATCTCAACCAAAACAAGTTGTATAAGGAAGAAGCATGTCAGATCACTAGGGAGATTTTGTGTGGGAGAAGCAGTACAACAGTTCAGAACAATATTTTACAAAGATTATTTTTTTTTTGCTGCTTGTTCACAAAGCTTTTTAATGCACCATTTTTTTTCTTTTATCAGTATTTTGAAATCAATAGATATTTTTAATGAATAAGATAAGCAGCTTAAATGGACTTATCTTCACTCTTCCCTTTAAATGTATGACTAACATGTGAAGTACATACAGGGTTAATGTAGTGTTGCTCTCTAATATGCAACATTCATCAACCCCTTCCTTTCCTTCCTAATATTTTTGTTAAAACATTCTTTGCTATAGACTTAGGTTTTCTCTGGTTTTACTTGCAGTAAATCCTTTTATAATTATTCTTGGCTTGACTTGATACCCCTCAAAATTGCTTTTTCCTATGGACAACGCTTCAAGAAGGGAACGTGCGCAAATATTTTAAATCAGAGGATTATGCTAATGCAAAAGAAAAAAAATAAAAGGCATTTTCATGTTTTTTTAAGTATCCATAGCCAAGGCCTGGACTATTGGTGCATAGTATCTGTAGCTCTAATCATACTGCTGAAGTGAATCAGTTGTTTATTTGAAATGCATGGATGAGATATGGAAGCTTTCTCAGAAGAATCTAAATTCCAATTTAAGATTGAAGCATTTAACTTTGGTTCCAATAACTTATGAGGATTTATATATTTATATATTTACACAAATTCTGTAGGATTTGCTAGTTTACTGAAGATGATGACCACTTTCAGACAACAAGTTGTGTTCAAAGACTTCTTATTGGACAAATCATTGAAATGGTTAAAGGAAATTAAATCACATTCTTTGAGCATCTTAACCTCTGCCTCAATTTTTTTCGTATGCCCACAAATAAATTAAAAAAAAGGGTATCAACGAAGAACACTGTCTTCTCTCATTATTTTCTTGGCTATTTTCTGCACCAGATATTGTTGATTTTTTCTTATGTTGTTAAGACACAAATATTGTTCAGCGTCCCACTTGTTCTCCAGCTGCTAGGTCAGAAAAATACAAGTTTTCTGTAGATCCTGTACATGGTTTTCAACATTGTGCTGAAATAACACCCCTGAGAAATCTTAAATATGGTAGAGCATCTCAAAATATGTCCATGCAATTGAGTCTGTATTTGCCTACCCACTTATGAAGAGATAAATTACCCTCCAGACTACATTAACTACATTTGATTAACTCTTCTCTGCATTTATTGGAAACCTAGACATCCATGTCATACATTGACACCTACATGGCAGAAATTTAGAGGAAAGTTGAATCCCACCCTATGGTGCTGTAAAAAAGCTGTCTTTTTCTTCACTTTGTTCACTGCCTGGTACAGAGAGAACTTGAATGCCAAGTGCAATTATGTGTTTAATTCAGAAGTTATCACTGATGTGGTGCACTATATGTACACTCTTAGTCCAGGATCTGTGAAACAGTGGAAGAACTAGACAAGTAAATGAATACACTTAGTACTTAAAGTACACAAACTAGTATTTTCTGGGAGTTTGAACACATTACATCAATGATACCAAGAGACTTGCTGTTGACTCGAAGAAAGTGTTGCAGTTTTTAGTAATAGGACTTGGATCTTCATTTTACCCAAAGATAATACAATGAGTTTAATTTTTTTCAAAGAAATGCATGTCTTTCCCTTCTGAGCACAGAGGCATTTCTTGGATAAGATGATCAGATTACTAAAGACAGAGTTTTTCTGGAGATGTCTGTTTGAAGTACAAACCTTTAATGCGTATCTCTCTTGAATGCCTAGAGGTGCTCTGTGAAGTCATGACTTGAGCTGGCAGTTCTGTGCTAGAGGTCAGGATCCAAGTGGAGTCCTGTTGGTTACAAATTAGATTTCTTGTCTAACAGAAACTTAGTTACTCATGCCAGTATTTAAGATCATAATAGATGGAAATACAACCCATTTTAATAAAGTGGGTCCATAATTAAAAAGTCTGGAAACCATTAGTACTGGCTACTGTAAATAATTACAAATAATCGACTACAAGTAGACAGGAATCTTGCTGTCTCATAGGTAAGTAAACTCTAAAGCACTAAGTAAATTCTAAAACTGAGACATCAAAGACAAGCAAGAGGTTTTTGGAACTAATGATACTCATGCATTTTTTTTTCACTTATTTCTTGCTGGCTTTAGTTCAACATTTTTCTTTCCTTGTTCATGCTGTCAAGTTAGACTGCAAACGTTTTCAGCAGGGAATTTTTATTCCTTCATGTCTTCAGCATGGGTGCAAAATACAGCCAGTTCTACAGAGAACAATATCATTAAGGTTAATAGCTCTGTCCACATGTCTTTAGCAATGCTAAATCTAATAATCATAAAACATAAAACATTAATAGAATCAGCAGGTTATTTATAATTAGAAGTGTTGAGAAGTGTTGACTTATTTATGGCTAAATAAAATTTGGGCTATAGTCCTATCCTTGGAATTGCTTTTTTAAGAATTCAGCTTTGCTTAGTCAGATAGTCACTAAAGGTCAAACTTGTTACAGGTTTGTGTGAACACAGGAGAGATCAATGCATTGAGTGTCAGTTCTTTTATACTGGATTCTTTTCATTTTTGGAAGCTTATATTACAGTTTGCATATTGAACCTCCCACATGCCAGATGAAAAAGCTAAGGTTTCTGAATTTTGGTTTTATTTCATTTATTCTCTGCATTTGGGAAAGAGATTTAAAACAAAAATAACTAAAAAAATAAAAAATATTATATTGGTCTGTGGTAATCAGCAGCATACTTACACCTTTTGAGTACTCTGATACAACTCTTTTGCAAGTTTGACTAGCTGCTTTCTTGTTGGCCTTTGACAAAATGCTGGCAACATTGGGAAGAATTCCTAGAATAGAGTACAAAAGCAGCATAATCCTCAAACTCTGAATAATATCACAATATTATTTTCTTTTGTGTAATTTCATTTAAATAATTTAAAGTAAGTCATGTAGAGCTGGATTTGTCAAACAGGAGATATCTGCAATATAGATATCTACATCTGGACTATGCTGTCCTGCTGTCAATTTGTAGTTAGTCAAGAGAAACAGGTACTTTAAGTAAAGTAGATATACACAAGCCTATAAATAGAGAATTGTGCCCTAGATGTGCCTCTTTCTCACAAACAAGGCTCACATGGAAGATGTATTCTTTATTAACAAGTTGTCTGCTGTATCTCACTTTAAGTGTCTTTAAAATATTTGCTGAATATTAGCAAGTTGATACTTTAGGAAATTAGATGAGTTCTTCACCTTGACATTTGAAAAGAGCCAGAACATCACACAACATCACATAGGAAGTGAGATAAGCTTGAGCTCAAATGCATATCTGTATGTCATGCCCAAAGCATTTTTCTCTCTCATCAAGAAAAAGTCCTTGTCACATTGCATTGCAGACCTCATCCTCCCCTCACCTGCAGCAGGAACTGACCTGGCCTGACATGAGTATGTGTATCTCGCTTAACCTAATGGCAGTGATACAAATCTATAGATTTATTCACAGACAATTTTGTTGACATCTTACAAGAAAATTGATTCATAGGTAACCAAGCTGTCTGGCTTGGTATTCAGTGAAAAGTGGAAGCCAGATCCCCTTCCCTTACCTAGGTGTAAAAGAAGCACAAAGCTGGCTCTGAGAAAGTGCCAAGTATTCAACTGCTTCCTGAAGCAGGACAGTGTAATTATTAAAGAGTATTCAAGACGCAATCACTAATGAAGGGTCCTTTCTAAGATATTCCCACAAAATCCAGAGAAAGTTTTGAAGAAAAGTCAGGAACTAGGTCTACAATGTACAGAATTGCAAAGGTTTTCAGCAGATCTGTAGCTCCTGCTGAGAAGTTGAGCTTGGTTCCAATAATGAAAAATAGTCCTTGTTGCTTTCTAAAATCCTGCTAAAGATGCTGTTTGACAAGAGCAAGGCAAAACAAATGTTTTTTCCCATGAGCTGTGAATTCTGTGCAATGTGATAGCAAAGTACAGTACAGAAGCTACAGACCTTTTAGCCTAACCTCAGTACCCAGAAAAATCATGGAGAAGATCATACTGGGTGCTGTTGAAAGGTGTTTAAAGGACAATGTAATCATCAGGCACAACGAACATGAGTTCATGAAGGGAAAGTCCTGTCTAACTAATTTGATGTCCTTCTGTGATAAGGTCACCTTGCTAGTAGATGAACAGAAGGCAGTGGATGTAGTTTTTCTGGATTTTAGTAAGGCTTTTCATACTGTTGCTCACAGTATCCTTCTGGACAAGTTGTCCGACTCTGAGATGAGCAGGTATATAGTGGCTGAACAGCAGAGCCCAAAGGGTTGTAGTGAATGGGACTATATCTGACTGGTGACCAGTCACCAGTGCTGTTTCTCAGGGGTCAATTCTAGGGTGAATTCTGTTCAATATATTTATCAATGATCTGGATGCAGGAGTTGAGTGCACCCTTAGCAAGTTGACTTATGATACCAAAGTGAGAGATGTTGTCTTGAGGGACAAGAAGAGCTTGTAGGGTGCTATGGTTTGGATCTGTGATGAACACAATGTTGACCACCCCCCAATGTTTTAGTTACTGCTGAACAGTTCTTATACAATAATCAATCACATGAACTTTCACAAAAAATGCTGGATATTGTACCTGGGGTGGAATAATGCCAGACACAGGTATAAATGGGAGAGGAGTGGCTGTAGAGCAGTCCTGCAGAAAGAGATCTGAGGGTGTTGATCAGCAGCAAGCTCAGTGTGAGTCAGCAGCGTGCCTTGCAGCCAAGAGGGCAAACCACATCTTGAGGTGCATCAAATACAGCACAACCAGCTGGTCAAGAAAGGTGATTATCCCGCTGTTTTCAGCTTGGTGCAGCCTCACCTTGAGTGTGGTGTGCAGTTCTGGGACCTCCAATTTAAGAAGGATATGAAGGTCATTGAATGTGTCCAGAGAAGAAGAGCAACAACGCTGGTGAAAAGGCTGGAAAGCATGTCCTATGAGGAGCGTCTAAGAACTCTGGGTTTCTTTAGTTTGGAGACAAGGAGGCCAAGGGGCAACCTCATTGCTCTCTACAGCTTTCTGAGGAGGGGAAGTGGGGATATAGGTGCTCATTTCTTCTCCCTGGCACTCAGTGATAGGATGTATGGAAATGGATCAAAGCTCTGACAGGGAAGGTTCAGATTTGACACCAGGAAAAAAAATATGTCTTTATGAAGAGTGTGGCCAGACAGTGGAACAGGCTTCCTAGAGAGATGGTCAATGGCCCAAGCCTGTCAGTGTTTAACAGGCATTTGGACAATGCCCTTAACAACATCCTTTAACTTTTGGTCATCCCTGAAGTGGTCAGGCAGTTGCACTGGATGATTGTGGTAGATCTCTTTCAGCTGTAACAGTCCTATTCTATTCTATTCTATTCTATTCTATTCTATTCTATTCTATTCTATTCTATTCTATTCTATTCTATTCTATTTCTATTCTATTCTATTCTATTCTATTCTATTCTATTCTATTCTATTCTATTCTATTCTGTTCTAGAGATCCCCACCAATGCTCTTCAGATATTTTCAATTTGTCGGAAAATCTTGCAAATATTGGAAAAATAAGACTGCATCAGTAATTTCAAATATTCATGACTTTTAAGTGATGTGATAAGCACTTTGAAAGGTTTTATTAGGAAAACTTTAATAGGGAAGGGACCTTGACAGTTCAATCAGACTATTTTCTGTACTGTTTTTTTCGTTAGTATAGAGTTAATTTTCTTTATTGTATCTTGTATGGTGCTATGGTTTGGATTTGTGATGAAAACAATGCTGATAACACATAGATGTGTTAGTTATTGCTGAACAGTTCTTTCACAGCCTCAAGACCTTTTCTGTTTCTCATGTTGCCCTGTCAGTGAGCAGGCTGGGGGTGCACAAGAAGTTTAGAGGCGACACAGCCAGGACAGCTGACCTGAACTGACCAAAGGGATATTCAATATCGTATGACATCATGCTCGGCATAAAAAAGTTGGCAGAAGGAGGAAGGAGGGACATTTGGAGTTATGGAGTCTGTTTTCCCAAGTAACCATTATGCGTGATGGAGCCCTGCTTTCCTGGAGGTGGCTGAACACCTGCCTGCTGATGGGAAGCAGTGAATGAATTCCTCATTTTGCTTTCCTTTTGTGCATAGTTTTGCTTTACCTATTAAACTCTCTGTATCTCAACCTGCAAGTTTTCTTACTTTTTTAACCCTTCTAATCCTCTTCCCCATCCCACTGTGGGGAGTGAGCAAGTAACTGTGTGGGTCCCTACGATGCTTAAAACAGAACACTTTTGTAGCTCCTTCTCTAGAAATATTCAAACCTAAAGGAACAATGTTGATTTTACTGAAGGTAGATTTTAAAGAAGAAAACTTAGGATTTCTAAAACCATCAAAAGTATTTTTAATATTGCTAAATGTGAAATTAATCTATAAAAATGAAACTAGAGAAATATGTTCAATACTATTTTATCATGTAAGATTTTAGGTATACTTTAAAATTTTACACTATTGTATCTGCCCTAATGACATTCATCTCCACTTTTCTATGTAGCCATATAATTATACTACCCTTCATATAAATCCATCTCTAATATGTATCAGGGTCTTCCAAGACTTTTGTTCAAGCACTAAAAATATGCGTTTAATAGGATCCTAAATGGCCTCATTTTGGCTGGGATAGAATTACTTTTCTTCTTAGTAACTGGCACAGTGCTGTGATTTGGATTTGGGTGAGAATAATGTTGATAGCACACTGATGTTTTTTGTTGTTGCCAGGTAATGTTGACAGTAAATCAGGAACTTTTCAGTTTCTCAGTCCCTGCCAGTGAGAGGGCTGGAGGGGCACGAGAAATTGGGAGGGGACACAGCTGAGACAGCTGACTCAAACTAAAGAGATATTCCATACCATAGGACGTCATGCTCATAATTTAAACTGGGGGGTTGGCCAGGGCCTAGGGATCACTGCTCGGGGACTGTCTGGGCATCGGTCAGCAAGTGATGAGCAACTGTATTGTGCATCACTTGTTTTCTTTTCTCCCTACCCTTTGGATTTCATTCCTCCCCCCTTCTCCCTCCTTTTCATTGTAACTGCTATTATTACTATTAATGTTGTTGTTGTTATTATTATTATTATTATTATTATTATTGTCATTATTATTGTTATTGTTGTTATGTTTCAAATTTTTCTTTTCTTAACCCTCATTTTACATTCCTTTCTGCTTCTCCTCCCATCCGAGTGGGGGAAGTGAGTGAGTGGCTACATGGTACTTAATTACCAGTTGGGGTTACACCATGACACTAAAATTGTACAAATTTAGCTATATTTAAAAGAGGATGAAACATTATTCCATTAAATGTTCTTTTTTTTTAAGTTTCTCATTCTTCTTACCCTTCTCGGGCTTCCCTCTCCCAACATGTCTTCCATTTTTCAAATTAAAATAACTGACAAAGAAGATAAAGAAAGGGAGAAAAATGGCAAATTCTTTTCTCAATTTTCTTCAGAAAATTATTAAAAGCAATCTTTTAACACTCACAGTAAGCTTCTTAGCTTTGTAAAAAAGATTATTTATTTACTGGCTTCACTTTTTTTTCCCTGCATTATGGTTGGTCTAAATGCTTTTGCAGATTAAAAATATCTTTAAACAAATGTAGACATCATCTTATTATTTGCTTTTTCTTATAGTGTTCTAATGGAGAAAACTATATAAATATTTCCATACTTACTTTCTTCTCTCTCCCTTCCCTCCCTCCCCCCATCCCCCCAAAAATGGAATCCAAGGAATGGGTACCATGTTTTCCTCCATATCTGTTTGCTATGTGGTAGAGAAGGACTCTCAGTTCATACTCAGTTTTATGCACTACATGAAAGCAGAACAAAAGAACATCCCTTACTCTTTTCTGAAGTCTTTTTTTAAATTTTCTTCCTTCTCAGAGATTAAGAAAAATATTAATTTATTAAGCAGGATCAAATCCTGCCAACAGGAAAATGTGCCCATTAAACTGCAGAGTATCTCACATTTGCTAAAAAAAGTCTGAATCTGAATGTATATTAAGCTGAAACAAGTTAAGTGATTACACAATACACACAAATGTCTGTCAAGCAGGATCATATGTTAAAATTTCCCACTTAGAATCACATTTACTGTATTTCACTTTCTTTTCTTTTAACACCACAAGAGATATAATTTAAGTGTGAGTTATGGTAAGCTAAAGAGCTATTTTACTGGAAAAGAAGAACAATTGATAAACCATTTCAGTGGGAGAAAAACAAAAATGCAGAGAATTGTTCTTTTTTTTTTTCCACTCAATTCTGTATCAGAGTAATCTAATATTTGTTTCTTATTTTTTGCATCTAATTTCACATCTATTTCTTATCCTCTTGGGGATATTCTCTATTTTAATCAAAATGCAGTAGATGTACTTATGTTAGTGTTGAGCATCCTTTTTGCTTGGTTAATTACTTACAAATCTGCAAAGATAGAAACTTACTTTAAGCATGAGATTTCTTTTATATTTTTGATTGTAACAAGGACCAGAGCTCATTTAAACAATGTGTGATTCAAGTATTTTCCTCGGGTATTTTATTTCTGTCGATTCTGTCCTTCTATAAATTCACTTTGTGGATTAAACCAGTAAGCTTTAGGTATAATGTTCTTCCAGACAGTCACAGAATCATAGAATCATTTAGGTTGGAAAAGACCTTTGAGATCATCAAGTCCAACCATTAACCCAGGACTGCCAAGTCCATCACTAAACCATGTTGCCAAGCGCCACATGTATGCATTTTTTGAACATCACCAAGGATGGTGATTCCACCACCTCCCTTGGCAGCCTGTTCCAGTGCTTGATCACCCTTTCTGTGAAGAATTCTTTCTTAATATCTAATCTAAACCTCCCCTGGAACTACCTGTGGCCATTTCCTCTTGTTCTGTCACTAGTTATCTGGGAGAAGAGACCGACCCCCACCTGCCTACAACCTCCTTTCAGGTAGTTCTAGAGAGCTATAAGGTCTCCTCTGAGTCTCCTTTTTCCCAAACTAAACAACCCCAGTTCCATCAGCTGCTCCTCATAAGATCTGTGCTCTAGACCCTTCACTAGCTTCATTGCCCATCTCTGGACATGCTCCAGGACCTCCACAACCCTCCTGAAGTGAGGTGCCCAAAACCACACACAGCATTTGAGGTGCTGCTTCATCAGTGCCGAGTACAGGGGAACAATCACTTCCTTTGTCCTGCTGGCCACACTGTCTCTGATACAAGCCAGGATGCTGTTGGCCTTCTTGGCCACCTGGGCACACTGCTGGCTCATGTTCAGTGAGCTGTCGACCAACATCCCCAGGTCTTTTTCTGCTGGATAACTTTCCAGCCATTCTTCCCCAAGTCTGTAGCATTGAATGTGGTTGTTGTAACCCAAGTGTAGGACCTGGCACTTCTTGTTGAACCTCATACAACTGGTCCTCGCCCATGCCTCTGCAGAGCCTTCCTGCCCTCAAGCAGATCAGCACTCCCCCCACAATTTGGTGTTTGCAAACTTCCTGAGGGTGCACTCGATCCCCTAATCAAGATCATTGAAAAGATACTAAACAGGACTGGCCCCAGTACTGAGCCCTGGGGAACACCACTCGCGACCAGTTCCCAGCTGGATGTGACTCCATTCACCACCAGTAGGGCTCGGCCAGCCAGCCAGCTTTTAACCCAGCGTAGAATGCACCCATCCAAGCTATGAGCAGCCAGTTCCTCCAGGAGAATGCTGAGAAGGACGGTGTCAAAAGCTTTACTAAGATCCAGGGAGACACATCCACAGCCTTTCCCTCACCCACAGTGCATGGAGCTTTGATTTTATAAAGATTCACCTGTACATGGACTCCTTTATGGTTCCAGTTGTTCTTGCAAAATGAATTCAATTTGATGATCAATTTACAGCAAAAATAGAGCTGGGCTGAGCATATCTAGGAGTATGAACAGTGCATTTCAAGAGAACAGAGGTTCAGAAAAAGTAATGAAGATAAATCCTAGGATTACAGGAAATTTAACAGAAAGAAATCAAATACATGAAATGTATCCTTGCCCATTATTAGGTCAAACAAAAGATACAGAACATTAATCACTGATACCATCTCTTAATTTCTAAAGTAAGTTTGCAGTGATAATAGTCCATTTTGGTGTCATTCTAAACAGGATGAGTATTAGTCTGGCATGTGTTCTCATAGATTAAGCTTGAATTAAAGGAACCTGCAACTTCAGTCACTCATATTTGTCTAATAATGGCCTAATTAAATTAAGAAATTCCTCAAATCAGTGATGTCAGAAAGTTACAGCTACTTAAAAGCTCTTTGGTGACTCGTGAAATAAATTGGTCATGTTATTTAACTGCTATTATGTAAATGGGTCAGCATAAAATTCATGACATTTGCACTAATTCTTACCTTTATTGGCTGAATCCTAAAGACATATTCATAGCATGTAACACAGTACAAGGCAAACAGCCCTGTGCAGGGTTCATAGTAATTGCTGGTTTACAAAACATGGTTCAAAGTTGTGGACAAACACTAGGGTAAATCCCAGAAAGTATAAATCATTATGCCGAGTCGTAGCTGCCAAGTCTTCCCTCTGAAAGGCTTTTGACTGAGGTATGCTGTACTGACTCATGTAACATCCATTTTCAGATTTAGTTTAACTGCACCTGGATCATGAAATCTCCTTTCTGCAGTGAAGATCCTAAGGCTAAAGTTTAGAGGTTTGGGTTCTTTGTTGAGCAATAATGTATTCCCTGGGAGGTGAATGATGGAGAAATTTAAACCAACCCTGTTTTCCAGTCAGTACATGTAACATTGAGGAGGGCTTTGGTTTCCAAAGTTGTCCATTAGGAATCTGTGATGGTGAAGTAATCAATGCCAAATTAATAAAATAATAAATTAAATACTTAAAAATAGAGTTTATATCTTTTTTCCCTTAGATCAAAATGTGTTTCCAAAAGAAAGAAACTGTTATAGGTGCAAAGGGAATGCACGCTATGATTACTGCCTCGCAAGATGCATGGTAGTACACATACTTCACTCTGGCACATACTTTGTTTACCCCAAATATTTTTTAGCTTGAGGGGTTTCAGAATTTTAATGTAAAATTTCTTGATGTACTTTTTATTATTTAAAAGGAAGTTGCTGTCGAGAACATCACAAGCATTGTAAATAATTGTTTATGTGTCAGGATGCAGATGCCACTTGCAAACCTATTTACAAACATCAGTTTTCCTTTTTAAAATTAGAATAAAATATTTAGATAATCAGAATATATGCAGTTGCATCAAACATGCACTCCATCAGATACTACAATGAAGCACCTGGGCAGATAGCTAACTGTACAGAACATAAACTAAATGTGGGCTTAAGATAATGCACTACTTCGAATTTCAGGCCTTTATTAAGCTTGATGAAATGACAGAATATTTGGTTTTATATTTAAAGAAATCTTGTACCTAAAAGAAGGAGGAAATTATATATGAAATAACTTTAATCCCTGAGTATCATCCATAGGAAGTGAATAGTGGAAAAGAAAGTATGTTCCTGCGGAGTGATATGGTATCATTGTTTATTTCTGTAACTGAACTTTCTGTATATTCTTTAAATGTATGGTTTTATCATTATAAACAATGAGCAATGTGAAATATATATTTCAGCAAAAGAACAATGAATAAAGTGAGGAAAAAAATGTGATAGAATAATGGCTTCCCCAGCAGTTTCTAATACTGGTTTAAAAGGTAGGTATTCCAAAATTCATCAGAATTACACTTTTACATAAGACCTCCACAAAATCATTAGCAGAAAAGTCTCTGATGCCATACAGTAGTTTATCAATATAGCAATGTCAGCCAGAAAGTGTTTCTTTCCTATAGGACTGATATAGCTATCCTGGGAAAACTTTCTATTTCATACAGAGGCAGAGACTATGCCTAAATATAATTATCTGTTTGACTGTAGTAATTTCAGCTTTTTAAACTGCTGGAGAAATCAAAGGCTGCATAAATATATGTCAATCACAGAAAGGATAAGGTCAAGTCTTATGCTAATCTCTAATATGCAAGGAAAAATCTCACTAATGACAGAAGTCTTTAGTGGCTATTGGATCTTCCACTAGAAAATGGGTATAAAACAGATATTAAGTATTAGATTGGCCCCGTCCTTGTTTAGGCCTACTGAATAAAACCAAAAGTTAAGTACAGTGAGCATTAGGGCAAACTAAAAAACAAACAAACAAACAAACAAACAAATGTGCAAAATATATTATCTATGTTGTCCATAAAATGTATATGAATTCCTGGCTTTGAATTAGTGAGATTTGCCATTAATTCACACATGGTAAGATACTACCACAATTTTTTTAACTTTTGTTTCTTGACATAGTATAAGTAGCTTTTGCATTAGCAATTAATTATTTAAAGGAGAATTACTGCTAATCCGAAACTACATATAGCAATTGGAATTAAATTGGAAGGTACAAAGTTAAGGTCACTTTTGAGAATTATATTTAACATCCACAGACTCCTTTTCTGCTTTGAAGTATTAACCTAAGTGTTTATCAAAGAAGACACAGCCTTAACCTCTGGCTATTTAAACTGAATAAAGACCAGATGTTATAATTCCAGGTTTGGGTGCAAATGACATTTCCCTTTAAGAAGCAATGCATTTTGTTATAGCAATTTGTGTAAAGATAAGAAGTCATGAAGTAGGCTGCCAGGTTCTCTCGGTTTCATTTGTTATGACTTTTGATTCTGACACAATGTCATGGGTTCAAGTCTCAAAGTGGCACTTCGTAGCGCTCTGCTGATAGAAGAGCTATCCGTACTTTAGGTGACATTTTAAAATAAGCTCTCTGGCAGTTATCCAAATGTATGCTAAAAATCATAAGAGGCATTTTCAGATATGAGTTGGAGATAATAGCACTCTCATGGGCAGCATGTCTTCTCTCTATGAAGCACACTCTGGTACCCAAGATTGCCGGTGAGCTATTGCTGAGCACATCTGTAATGTCTGCTTCATTTTCTGCAATGTCATTTTGTAAAAAATAACTCATTATCCTTCAGATGTTCAATATCTGGGATTTGAGGAGCATTTTAAAATCAAATTCTATTCAGAAGCCACTAATCTATGCCACACATATTCTTGTCACTTATTATAAATTAACTCCTTGATCCTAGCAACTGTTTCACTCTGTACATAAAGGTAACATACTCAGGTTCTCTGAAGAATAACCTGTGTAGTGATGAGGTAGTAGGCAGTAGAAAAGTATAATACTGGGGCATATGCAGGTGGGATAAGTAGGTTGCCATGAGGGTTAAGTGTTCCCCTAGGAGTCTGTCAAGCACCAGGTTTTCCCTACAGGTCTGTTTAGTCCTGGCAAGAAGGAAATTATGTTCTCCCAAAATAACAAGAACGAATAAGACCAGTGGTATGGACCGTTTGATATTTATATTTTTAAAAAATATTCTTTTGCAGTCTTCAGTCATTGTCATTTTCCCTACCAAGTCAGATTTTTTTTTTTTCTTTTCTTGGGTGTGTACAGTTTTCAGCATATTTTACTATGGCATATTAGAATATTGCTCTCAGTACTGGTGACATTTTTATGGTGAGAGCTGCAGAGTATATACTTTTTCTCTAACAAAAAATCTTTTCTGCTGATAGAGTACGAACAATACAAAATATTCCCATAACCATTATCATATTTTGGACAGTAATAAGGGTTTAGGAACTTCATGAAATCTTTCAGACTTTAATTAGGAAGGCATACTTGACATACCTGAATGTGTATAATAAATGTACATGAGATGCTTGATACTGTGGAAACCATAGGAAGTGCTATCTGTATCCAGCCCTGATAACTGATTTTCCTTTCACATTATGATTACACTGATAAACTCTTCATTAGGCTTTCTACAGATCTGTGCAAGAGACTGAAAGAATAAAATTTCTGTGTTCTGACCCTCAAATATCTTATATGTGAGGATGTCCTTGTTCCCCTTGTGATAAGAAAATAAATTATTTCGACTGATGGGAACTATTGACCTATTCATCTTCAAATTTATATTGTTTCCTTTGTTAACACTTTCTGATTCTACAGATAATTCTCTGATGAAAGATTTTTGAGCAGTTGTGTTTTGATATCTGATGGAATGGTATTTTTCACCCTCTATCAAGGGACTTGTGTACTTCAATTTTCAGTGGCTGGGATAATAGTGTGTTAAGTACTGTCCAGTCAGTAAATAGGATTCAAGTCAAGAAATATGATTAAAATCTCCTTTGTGTCTAATTCAGCTGAACATGTTACAGGTTGTGGTGCCACAGATTTAATAGGTATTCCTATGAAATGCCTAATGTACACACAATAAATAGTCTGAAGTCTGAAGAAAAAGGGGTAATTTATCTTTATCAGACTACAGTTACAGCTGTATTTGAAAGAGTCTGTGAGGTTGCAGGGCTCTAAATGCATTTGGTGTTGTATTGACTGAATTCATTAAGAAGAATTCCCCCCAAACACTCTACACACACACACACACACACACAAAAGAAAACAAAAGAGAAACTGGGAAACAGAGAGGGACATGACCAAACAATTCAAATCTCATAACTGAAATCTGAGTTTACATCAAAAAAATATTTCCATATATGTTAAAATTTTACTATTAAATGTCAAATTTGCAAAGAAATAATACCTTTTGGATTCAGCTTGGCACCATGATTTTTTAAAATATTGCTATTTAAGCACCATCTGAAAGTGAAGTTATCAGTGTTTTAAGTCTCATGTCACATGATCTTGCACTTAGAGCCCAAAGAACTGATAAATATGGGAAATAATGGAAAATTTCTCTACTTCATATGATTTAATTTGTGATATTGAAAGTAAGATGTCTTAGTCAATGTATGTGTTCATACTGTAAAGTAGTTGGTAAAGGATAGTGGGAAGGTGCACACTGATTCAGCATCTCATGTTTGCTGGTGTTCATCAATGCAAATAAAAAGATGTGATCCCATTTTTTACCTTCACATCCCTTTCTGACACAAACATATAGTTTTAATGGAGTTAGGCTGGGAGTGAGAAGTACGCAATGGAATGAGATGGTGTTGAAGACGGCTTTGAATGAGAATGGGTGGGCAACAGTCAGATGTCAAGGACAACATAGGGCATGACATAGAGGTAGCTGCTTGATAAGCAGTTTTCTGTGATATACAGGAGGTCAGCCTGTAAAACATTTTCTGAATTATTAAGAAACAGTTATCAATAGGAGTAAAAGTAGACATAGCCAAAGTATAAAAAAAGTGTTACTAATAAAAATACACCAACAGAAAATAAATTAGGAAAAAGATGAATGTTGCATGGCATAGCTATATAGAATTTCAAAGGTGAAGACAATAGATTTGAGTTTTTCATTGAAAAGGGGGAAGAGTCATTGAGACCGATGGATTTGGATGAATACGTTTTATAAAGACTAAAAAAAAATATATCTGCTTAACAAAGGCTCATTACAGAAGATAGTTGCCCAGCAAACAGTACTGTGACCTCTATTATTTATCTGTACATTTTTGAAACATTTCTTCTGTATCTCATTGATATATCTTTCCTTCATTAACTTTTTAACTTACAGTGCATGTTAAAGAAATTAGGAAACCATTATGGTTCTTGTGTGCATTTCAGTAATACATTCAAGTGACAAATCCTTTTGTTACACATCAGGGTTTTTTTTGTCTACTACACATTTATATAATATATACAGAGCAGGTTCAGTGCTACTTTTGCAGTCAAGTGAAGCTCATTGGATATGGACAAGGCAAATATTTAGGCTTCATCACCAATTCCAAGGACTCATATCAGCAGAATGTTATACAAAACCCTTGTATCTGTACTGTGAACATTTCTGCCGCACTTTCTTATGCTTTCTTATATACATACCCTATGTGAGCTATTATTTTATCATACAGAAGAGCCATCTGTAGACAAGTGAGGTAGTTCCAGAGCAAAAGCAGTGATGCTTTCTGAAGCGCTTTCTTTTTATTTTTTTTTTCCTTAGGATGTGATATTCAAAATTGAATGAATAAATGAACAAATATTGAGAGCATAGCATGACGCTAACAAACCTTCTTTGCTGAGTCCACATATAAATCCACTGAGTGAATGGACCTGCACAAGTCCATCATTTATAATTTCATTATAAATTACTTAGAAGTAAAATCTACCAGTAACACCTACATTTTTAGTATACCATTTCAGACAAACAAATACATTCAATACATAATGTTATCCCAACGAGTTTTCCAGACTTGAGTTGCATTAGATGCCCTAATGGTAAGGAAGAGATGTTGCCTAAACAACAGGATCAACATCTGTATTTGAGGATTGTATTAAATAGGAACACCAAATTAAAAATGTAGGAAAGCAAAAATGTGTCCTCTAATTCTGATGAAAGGAAATAGCTTTAAACTGTTCCTCTGCCACCTGACTGCAGCCATTTGATTGTATCATATGCAATAACATCAGATGATGAATCTACAGACATACAACTTAGGTGACAAAATTTGTAGTCATAGATAATTAACATGATTAAAATGAACTGGTCAATAACACTGGAAATAATCTGTGATTCTAACTTGAATGATATGCATTAATAGGCAATGATACAAATTACATATAAAAAGTTTCTGACAAAACTGAACAATTTACAGTTCTAGGCAACACGTGGTATAATTCAGGTGACTTAGGCCTGTGGTATAATTTAGGACATGTTGACATCTCTTCCTATTCTACTTAGCTCTGTGATGCTTTAAAAGCTTACTAGACATACAAAGTCTAACAAAGCTAAGGACAGATTGATAGTGGTAGCTGAGATAATGTGTGGCAGATAGACTTTGAAGGCCTTTTTTTTTTTAAAGAAAAAAAAATGCCCAACTGTCAGGCTGTGTATGTCTGATTTTCACTTACCATGTAAGCCTGTAGGGGAACAAGGACAGGGCTCCCTCCTAGAGCCCAGTTACTTTCTGTCACTCCTGTGGGACAACTTGGGTTTGCTGCCATTGTGCTCCAGGGGAGTAATGTGCTGCAGACCCCAGCAGCATGCTGCTCAGTCTGGCCACAGCTGTGCTAAGCTTCAGGTGTAAAATGACCCTTTATTTTGAGATTTTTGTTTTCTCAAACTTTTATCTGGATTTTAGGAAGTTAAAAGGATGAATAGGTTGTTGCTTAATTTATTTTGTCAGCCTGACTTGGATTTAGATTTCCAAAGCTGATTAGAGGATTAAGCTGCACAACTGCCATTAATATCAACCTCTTTTTAGTTAGTTTGCGAATTAAAGCATGCGTCTTTGGGTTTTACAATTTAACGATGGTATGAATTTTATATCAATTTATGGGATTCTGTAACAGGGAACGTTTGGGACAAAATTTTTCTCAGTTCTACAAGGAACTATTGCTGGACACCTGGTGGAACAAGTCAGGGTGAAGAGAGAAATTAGTATGTGTCCTTAAATAATAAATGAATTAATTTTATTTTCTGAATTTTAGCCACATATGTATACAAATGTGAAATAAACTTTATTAGCTCATATCAGTGATAAATAAACAACTGAGAACTCATATGAGAAAAACTTCATTTTTGGAAAGGTTTGTAAAAATGATGACTGGAAAAAAAAAAGTATTTGTAATAAAATATTTTAAATCTGGATCCAATTTTAAAGAATTGTCCAAATGAAAAAAAGAAAAAAAAAAGAAAAGGCTCCGCCATTCGTAATGAATCAATATTTGTTTCATTTCTTTTTTTGTATTTTGTCACACTGATCATGATTAAAAACGTCAGGCTTGAATCTATATTTCCAGCTTCCATAAGAAAGGTGCATCACACAAACACTGCATAATCTGACAGCTCAGTAGTCTTTTGTTCCTGAAGAACAAAAGAATAATTAACTACACTGATGTCTAGGATGTCTGACATTTCATTTGAGATGTTCCTACTGTTTCAATAGCATTTCTTATTACTTGTCTTCTGGACTGCCATTGGATTTGAATGCAAAGACTGAGAACTCTGTTTTGTTTTTCTGGCCATCATTGATACAGATGAATTGTTCTGTTAATAAGTTTTTTAAATATATTAATTTCCTTTAAGTCTGCTTAGCAAAATACAGAGCTTAATTTTAAAGAAATCTACCTGAATTTCATTTCTCCTTCCCACTTCTCATAAAAAGTTATCTTGAATGATAACAAAATACTACATGGGACAAGGGTTCAACCTAAGGATTGCCATTTAGCAATGTCAGTTTATCATTGACAGTCTATAGGCTATTATTTTTATGTACTGATATGTATCAAGCATTAAACTGATCTTGCCATGAAATGTTCAGAATAGTTTACATAGCTCATATAAGGAAAGAAAATAACAACAATATTTTGGTATTGTGGTTGAATCGTGTGTGTATATATATATATATATATGGGAAAGTCAGTTTTCTGGTGTGGCATCCATGTTAGTCTGTAGGAATGACATACATAACATACAGATATGCAAATTTAAACAGCTTAAATTTTGAGATCAGGTTTCCAGACTGCAAGCACAGTGTATCTAATCCCTATAGCAGGGTGTTCTTCCTTCTTACAAAGACTTTCTAAACGCTGGAAGTGATGTTATTGGTATTTTTTATGTACTCCACAAATTAATCTGGAATTTAGTTTCAATGAGAATATGGACATTATATTAATTTGCTTTAGTTGGGGTTTCAGATCTGTATTCTACGAGCATATTTACTAATTTTATGGTGATTCATTTTGACTCCATTTTTTATTCCTGTGTTGTTGATCTACAGTGAGCTTCCTCAAATTATTGCAGTAGAAATTATCTGATGTTTGAATAGAATAAAAATTCAGAAATTATAATGTGGTCATAAAATGTACTAAAATTTAGACCAATAAAATTATAAATGCAGCTGTTTCAATTGCTACTACAAAAGAGAAGCTTATTTCAGTCTCTGGAAATCTCACATAAATTCTGTGAAGTATGTCTTCGCCAACACTTTGATTTTTCCATTTCACAAATAGAAATTACATCTTGGGTTTTAAATTAGGAAATATTAAGTAATTCATTAAAGTGAAGAGAATTAAATTAACAAAGGAACGATTTTATGCCTTACCTTAATCTGACATTGTGTCTCTGATGTTAGAAAACCTTTTCGTACAAAAAAAATCTTTTTGTACAAAAAAAATCTTTTTGTAGCCTCTGATGTGCAAAAACTTTTTGTAGTCAGTACCACTAATAAAATAACGGATATTGTATTGTATTATATTATATTACATTGTCATAGATTACACAGTGGCAAGCTAAACTGAGTTGCAGATGTAAGTCTACAGCTGAAAATCTTTGTATGTACTTCTATACCAAAATATTGTTTAATCAGAGAAATGTTCATAAAAGTTAAACCATGTTTTCACAATATTTTGAAGAAAACCCATATAAAATAGAAGTCAAGAATACATACAAGGGGCCAAATATGAAATTTCTTTTACAGTAAACATATTTACTCTGGGATGAATATTATCACCATTACATGAACACAAAACCGACCATTTGTAATTTGCTGGGTCTAAACCTGACCCTAGGTCTTGGATTTGCTCTAAATTAGTCAAGATGACAATGGTCCTGAGGAAGACTACAAGCTCCTCGCCCCAGGGCCATGGAGCTCCAGAAAACCATTGCCACTCTAAGGGAGGCAGAAATAGCTCTGGAACCAGAAGCAAGACAGTTGGGTCAGGGTGTTATAGCTCCCTAATCTGCTAAATCCTCCAGAACACTGAACACATATCACTAGACTTTCAGAGCTTGTACTTTAACTTTCATGTCAAATCACCTTGATAGTCTGTCTCTCCCAATGCTTTTCATGGCTCTTGACTTCACACATGCCTGTTGGTTTTGTGGAGAACAGTTTCATCGAGGACCTTTTATTCTATCACTGTTTTGGCTGTGTGGGAAAATTAAACAAGCAGCAGAGCACTTTTGTGGTGCTCAAGTATTTTTAAGCTTGTTCAAAACTTTTCATGGTGAGACTGGCACACATACACAAACTGAGTTTTACCAGGTTGTAGCCATCAAAGGATAAATATTTTTCTTATATTTTTATTTAAATTTTGTGCAGTAAAATCTGCATTTGTATATATGTTTACTATATTCACTATCACAATCCTTGCAGATATATCTGAAGCAGATCTTTTTAGCACTTTCATTATGAAAAACAACATTCTAATTTGCAATTTAGAAATAGGTATTGTCCAGACAGAGGTTTTGGAGTTTCTTTTCTTTAAATTTTATTTAGAAATTAATTAAATATCAACAGTAAGTTAAAACCAGTCTTCTTCCACAGGATTTTTTGTTCCCTTTTGTATTAAAAGCATATTTTAATTCCATGAAAGATTCCATATCACCTTTAGCTGATGACTATATTTCTTATATTTTCAGATCTCTAATTGCACAATAAGAATTGTATCTCAAGCTGAGAACAAAAAAATTAAAAATTCCGTACAGTTCCTTGCTTTGATACTTGAAGTAATTTAAAGTCCGAATCAAACATAGCTGTACTAAATAAATACTTTTTATGTTTTCTTTCAGCCTGAAAATTTTATCTTGATTGGAAAAAAAAAAAAAAAAAAAGAGCAGCGTTTTCTGTAGGATGAAAACCTACAGAATTCATCCCAAACTGGAATTCCAAGGTGTGCAACTTTCCTTCAAAACAAAATCCCCTGCCTCCTCACCTGCTGCAGTATTATGCTGTAGCTTTCATTCTGTTACTTAAAAAAGGATTCATGGGATGACATTGTCAGTCATATTAGTGGGATAAAAACCACCATCAACACTAATAAGATGACACACAATGCTATCTTTCAGGATTTTTTACTTTGTCTGTTTTCTCTTAAGATAATATATTAAAATATATTAAAAAAAAAAGGTTGTGTTTGACAAAATAAAATGGGCAGTTCCGAAGCAATACAGATTCTAATGAAAAATAAATGCTAATCAAATCATGGGGCTTGACTTATAGATTCAACTTCTTTTTTTTTTTTTACACCCTCCCCATCATTTTGGAAAAGAGTAGTAATACTTGTTTAAATATTCTCCTGCACTACATCATCTGCCATAAAAAGTGATCACTCATATCAGAAAAGTCCCGACAGATTTTCAGTGTTCTTATTACAGTGTATTAAACTGGCATCTAATTCTTTTGAAGTTGTACTGTCGTTTTCAGAGTACATGAATATTATGCTCTGTGAAAATCACAAGAAGAATAAAAATCAGGGTTCTGGTACATACAGTTCCAAATAACACAGCTGCAGATCCAATTGTGCTTGTATGATGTGATCTATTCTCCTTAAAAATGGCCATCTGCAATAACTCCAGCTTGCTCTGGACATCTGAACAGATTTGGCATCATGTAACAAACAGTATCTACTGCTAGTTGTGTGTGAACTAGTACTGTGTGGCCTTTGCCAAAGTTAACTTTCTGCAAGCCACAGCTGTGTACTAGTCCTCCCAGGTACTTTTGACAATAGACATTATTCTGTGCATCCCATTATAGCATCTGCCCTTCTGAGGAACACAAAGCAAAATAATATTTTTCTTTTCCCTCTCAGGAGTCTCAGCTGGCGTATCAGGCTGCATCTAGACTAGTACACAAAAAAGACCTAAGTCTAAGCTGCTTCTCTGTCCAGAGGGCCACGTGCCGCAGCCTGCCAGTATACGTGTCAACCCCTCTTTTCTCTTGCCACCTTCCTCCAAGCACGATGGCCTCATCCATTCTACTTCTTGGGAACAATGGGTTTTCTTTGCTGTTCCCTGACAGTGACTGCTTGTTTGTAAGAGTGCTAACTGACTCAGGTTGAAGTTGTGGTGGGGATTTGGAAGTAATTAAATAGTATGAATGACTAGAAGCCCAGGTCCCAGACACAGAGTTCACCACTCCATACACAGCTTATCTCCCCAGCACTCCTCCTGGTTGGCTAAAAGCTTTGACCTACTTTACACTAAAAGCTTTTTTTTCCCAAACATCTCTTCTTTCACTTTTTTTTTTTTTTTTCCTTCCCAGGACACAGTATCTTTGCCAACCCCCCTTCTATTCCCCCAACATCTGTTTGTTTCCTCTATCCCCTAAGTTCTAACTCTCCAGAAATCCCAAGTAAAAATAGCCTAACCTCCTTGTTTCTCTCCCCTGGTGTTTCTTTCATTCCTCTTCCAATCTTGTCAGGGTGTTCTGTCATCCTGTGCATACACAGCATCTCTGGGAGAAAAAGTATCTACATTGACAGGCTGCTTTCCAAAACTAAACTAGATCATAATAGGCAACAGATTGTCAAGTCATACAAGAAAGTAATTTGGAATGACTGCTTTCTTTACTTCTGCACAACATGATTAAGGCCCACGATCGGTGACTCATTTGAATTACCTTGAGGTAATACAGTATTATGCTCAAAATCTTGTTTATGAGCAAAGTAGAAACATACCTTATAGTCAAGTAAAGCCAAGAATTTATGGTTAGTATAGGTGAAATCTGAAGAGTGTAATAATTATTAATGCAGATTGCTACAGAAAAAGAAAGAATAGCAATGCAGTTTACACACTTATTTTCCTCCCCTTTTCCTGGTTTTATGCCTACTGCCTCCCTGCTCCTCTGCATTGTGTGGTTGGTGGTTTCACTCTGGTGGTGGGAGTCAGGGGGATATTACCATGAGCAACAGAAGACCTTCACTGAGAGGAACATGATGTTCATGTGGATGACTTCTTCCTTCATATAGGATCTACCTGCAATCATTTTTAGACATTTGTTAATGTGCTTTTAAACCTTTGCGTATTATTCATCAATCTGCAGCTCCACACTACACTTGAATTTATTATATACAATGCCTTTTAAGTGTGGGAGATGTTATTTCATTTTTCCTTTTGTTACCTCTAAAACTAGCTGTGCCCAGCTCCATGTCTGCATTTCTTTGATTAATCATTGCTGAATGAGTCATAGTTGTGGGGTCTCCAGAGCCAAGCTTGCGCCCCATTCAATGACTCTAGTTCTCTGCTCTTCATCCTCTGTCTCTTCCTCTCTAGAACCAACCCTGTATTTCTCAACACTCTGTTGTTATGTTAGTCATAAATAACTCATTCTACATAGAGTAACTGGTTTTACTATAATCAATATAAAGCATTTTTTGTACCATACGAAGGTAAATAAAAAGAAAAAAAAATAACCATAGGTCAATTAGAGAAACTGCTTTCATAACTAAGCTAAGTAAAACAAATTTGCAGGCAGCTTAGGAGAAGCTCAGGTAGAGTAAGCCTGACTAGCCTTAGTCCCAAAGCCTTGCAAATTCAGCACAAAATGATGACCTTGTAATAGCAATGGGAATCCTGTATTACAGTGTTACATGGCTGCAATGGTTCTATGAAATCAGGATTTCCATACTAATGGTTAACATTTCATTTCTCAGAGAGTAATAAACAATGTCAGAATAAAAGTTAATATTTCTCTACACAGCACTAACAAAAGTATGAAATCCATGTCTAAGATATCGTTTAGTTGTAGTAAGAGATTAAGCAATGTGACAGTACGTGAGCTAGAAGCATGAAGGTAGTTACACTGAAATCTGTTCTGTAGCTGAGTGCGGTAGCCTGACAGACCGCAGGCACACAGCCACCAGCAGGGACTTCGCAGTTACATAGCAGTAACTTGCAGTTCAATTGCTTCTGATTTTGTCACACTTGTTTTGCCACGTCAGCATAGTACACCGTGCAGGATCTCTTCTGGTTTTGCCGGGGTTGCAGCAGACTTTAGTGATTGGGATATTGGTACTGGATCTCACAGTATACCAGAGCTGCCCTCCTCATTAGCTCATATGTCCCTGCCACCAGCCACAATTGTATATCCTGACAGAAAGATGGAAGGACATGTCTTTTTTCTGCCTGGAACACTTGGCTAAGTAAGACTTTCTGGAACAATTGCCTAAGAGATCCTATGTACCTATTATCTACACGGCACACTGGTCAAGGCTGGCTGCACTCAAGTGGTGACCTTGCTGCTTTTGTCTTCAGATCTGGGTGCCGCTGTTATTATTGCTTCTATAAAGCCATGCAAGGACAGTAAGAAAGAGGTATAACAACAACTTACCCCAATCATTTTCATCTATTTCCTTCAGCTCTGAGTCATGTGTCTATCTATGTAGGATGGCCTTATACAGGTGTTTCTGCCAGTACTGAATGATTGGAAAGTTTCCTCTTTATCTTAGTTGACTTTACATCAAGTCTTGATGCTTATTAACATCTGTCTCACTGTGTGTAACTCCTTACATCTATATTGCTTAACCGAGCTAAATAGGTATAATTTTCTTGTAAGTTTGAGATACCATTAATAGCTTCTACAGCATTCACATAGCTACTCATTGTGCCTCTGAGCTGAAAGTATGCTTTTCTCTATTATTGTTATTAGATGTGATTTCTTAAAAAACAATCAAACAAACAAACAAACCCCACAAAAATCCACCCTACAATTTAAAATAATGAAACTTGAAGAATAGACCATAGTACTTTACCACAAGAAAAGACTGTCTTTGGAAAAGGATGTACATTTTGATTTGTTAATGTGAAGTGCTGGGAAATCTTCCACTCCCTGTTCAAAGCTGTCTGCTCCCGTCAGTTGGTACTGCCTCTTCTTTTTTTTTCTCCCTTCACATACCTCAAAGCAATGTTCTCAGACCAAGCTCCTTCCCCAAGGGTGCTTCCATGGTGTAGTGTCTAAATATGCTTGGAACATGGTTGAAAAATATGAGGCACCACTTTTCCCTCTACACAGAAAGAATAGAAAGCATAGAAAACAGTGCTGGAAAGGACATACTAAAAAGTTCCTATTGACCCTATTTAAGTAAACATAGGGTCAGTTTCTCTCTATTTTGGAATATGACATTCCACAACCCAGAAGCATGTTCAGGATTTGCTTCAGCTTTTACTCATCCATTCTGTGAATTTTCAGGACCTTTGGTAAATATCCTCAAGGACTGTCATTTAAGTATGTACTTTACAGACGTTAATGGTATGACTGGCATGCTAAATTTGGTATGGTGAGGTTTTGGATCTTCATTCATGTTGAAAGTGTCCTCACCATCTGTGAGTTGTTCAGAGCCAGGGTTTGCATTGCAGCGTTGATATAAGGTGTGAACAATAGTAACATTTTAAACATCACAGTCTGCTTTTCATGCCACAGGATATTTGTGTAGTCACTTCCATTTGATGTGGAGGATAAACCCCAGTGCATTTTCTAGGTTTCAGGCTTTTGGGAAGTGCTGCTTTTTTATCAACATGGAATGGCAGATCTTGTTCTGAATTTCTGTCTATATTTTTGCTTGTAATTTTCTGGCAACAGAACTTTCCCTCCCTAGAGAAAAATGCTGAAGGAAGAGCAAAATAACAGATATAAAGAACCTCTTAAACATTGACTTATTAAAATTACATTGAAATATATTATTGAAACAGATGTTCGTACTTGGGATGCAAATTGAACATTTACAAGAAGTAAACAAAAAATATGTTACTTTTTATTCTTTGGATATATATTGCAATGCACAACAATACATATACAACAATACTGCATGCCAAAGAAACACAACAGCAACAGTATTTTTTTTTTCACATTCAGTGTTAAAGGTACTATCCAAAGTCTTCACTGTATCTCTATTTTGTCTATATAAATCTTTGTAGAATGCCAGAAAATAATGCCATGCATGCCCTTATTCCATCAATAGCAACTCCTATCTCTTAACATAGAATTATTAAACACTGTTATAAAATGAAGCCTGCACACAACTACAGTTCTAAGGTGTCTACATAGTGGGTTTCTCTGGTTCCAGTCCACAGCAAATGAGAATTCATTCTCTGCCTCCACAAATATTTCACAAAGCCTCCACCCTTCAAACAGCTCTCCAGCTGTAATAGCTATTTCATCACAGCTTGCAAGTGGCTGGGTAAGAGCTTCGTCATTTTTTATCCATACAGCTTCTTACTTCAGCCTTTAAATTTTACTATAGTTCATATGCCACATCTAATACTTGTATCACAGTTTAAGACCTGCTGGAGGGTTCCTTAGGTTTGAATTGCTGTGAGTTTTATCACCATTGATTCTCTGTTGGGTTGTGCATTACTTCACATGCTGTGCCCTGGACAACCTCTGTGTATGCTCCCTCAGTTGTCTTCTCAGAGCCTCAGATTTCTTCGTTAATGTCCCATGATCCAGCACTCCTGGTCGCTGTACAACATCACCAATCTTGTCCTGTCACCAGAGCGGTCCGTTCAGGGCTCCAAGTACAACCTGCAGGCAAGTACATGTCTTGCATGCCGGCTGACACCAATGTGCTGTAAATGACACTGGCATAAGAACCATTGAATCCAGGGAATTACCTGTGCTGCTGCACCAGAACTGATAGTCACATGAAAGGACAGAAAGCTTAGACTGTCTGCTCCTTCCTAATGTTATTTCAATATTTACCTCTATTTCTGACTTGAGTGTTGGGGGAAATGCAAATTATTCATGGTCTGGTATAAGAATTCTGTACCGTTATTATTTGGAATGGTTCTAATTCTAGTCAAAAACTTAGAATTATATTATTTTTTCCCCATGTATACTTTATGCAAACATAATATTTGTCTCATAAATTGAAGGAATCTAAATAACAGATACTAAATTTTTGATTGTATTCTAATATTACACATTGATGCCTCAAAATATGTCTATGAGGCATCAGTTTGACATTTTCCTTAGAAGTAGTCTTAGATTTCTCAGTACAATTCCAATTGACTGTGATACTCACAGAAATGAAAATGTAGAGATAGAAAATACTTATTAAGCTGTGTGTTCAGTCTGTCTTCCTTCCTGACTTTTGCAAGCTAGTTTAAAATAATTCAGACAATAAGGTTTCAACCAGCACTGTGGTGGAAACTGATAGAACTGCAGGCCAAATAAGCTTCTGATAACTCCCTCTTTTCTGAGGTCCCTGCAGTCTGTTGCTTCTTCTCTCTAAATCAGTGGGGCTATACATATATACCAAACTTTTTTTCTTATTTATACTTTCAAAGTAGTTATAGACTTCAGTTGTTGCTTAGGTAATCTATAAAATTTCATTTGCTTATTTTCTCTTTATAAATCAGACAATGTAGTTTCTGCTGGCTCTGTTACACTTAAGAACAAAAAACATTTGCAGATTAGACATAATGCATTCTGCTGCACAATTCTGGCATGCTGAGAGAAAATGTGTCGTCAGCTACCACAAGTCAGCTAGTGAGAGGTGATTTGATAAGAAAATAAATACTGATTGTTTCTGCATGCCATCTTTGTGAAGAAGTCTCAGTGCTATGAATCTCTAATCATTGCTGAAAAGCTTATCACAGTATATCAGCTTGAAAATTTTGCTGGAAATACACATGAGAAAAAAAAGGAGCTTTTTCTCTGTTTCTGTTCATATCATAGTTAAAATATTTGATGGGCAAAACTGTTATAATGTTTCTAATTAGTGGCACCTTTAAAAACTATGAAGTCTGATTTTACTCTAGTTTTATTTTTACCCCTGAGCATAGTTACAGTGATATTCAACTGACAGAGAATTTGAAAGGTTTGACAAATAGTTAAGTACTGTAAAAATCCAAATTAATTTGACTCTATTAAAAATGTGAGATCACATTAAAATAAACAATTTTTTTTTATTTATTTTGTCTATAGCCATGACTCTGGAAGCCAGTAACACCTGGTTTACTCTTTTTTTTTTTTTTTTTTTTATCAACTGAGCAAACTTTGTTTGGAAAATGTATGCATATTTATAGAGTTAAGAACCCAGCATGTTTCCACTGGAAATCCAATGATTTCCCAGTAGAAAGCTGGGCTGCTTTTGCATGAAGGTGGCCAATATGAAAAAGGAATAATAATTAAATGCAGGGATCATGTTCAATGCAGAATGATGATGGAAATAGCATTAGCTATTCCGGAAGAAAAGTTTTTCTGTTTCTAAAAACCTGCTGCTCTCCACTGTGCAGTAAACCTTATTACACTGAAGACATGCATTTCAAGACCATTATTTTTTCATAAGTGTGAAGGGATGGGGTGAGTGATAAAGTATTCCTACATTGACTAGAAGAGGAATACCTGCAAAGGGTCAGTTACTTATTTTAAAAATAATTTAAATATTCTTTCACAAAATTATAGAAGAAGTTTAGAGAGGAATTCTCCCTTTCATAAAATGGTTGGTCCTTTACCATGCTTCTTAGATTGCAATGACATTCTGCTAATCTTCTATGACTCTTAGGTATGACTTAAACTGGACTTCTCTCACTACCTCCACTCTCTAATAATTTATTCTCCATGAGTACCTATAAATCCAGTGACCTTCCAGAAGATTTTTGAGCTTCTGTAAAAGGATAAAAATATGATACTCTTTTTTTTCCTAACCAAAGCGAGCCACAGAAAACCAAAGCAACTGCGGTTCAAAGTTTAAAGATAAGAAAGAAGGGAATATCTGATATAGCTTTGCCCATTCATGTTTTTTGATACATCACAAAGTCTATTTGCACATTTGTCCAGATGAAATAGAACCTGGCAGCATTAGGGTTATCCCACCAAAGAAAGGAAATGTAGGATGATGCTGACAGATACTTTTGGCTAGGAGTTGAATTAAAGACAAAACACAAGAACACAAAAGGGTGTCTGATGAACTCGGGGTTTATCTGCTTAAGCAACCGCTGACCAGAAATGGGCTTTTTAAGACAGAGCAGAGCAAAAAATCTTTAGCATTTCCCCAGATTGCCCTATCAGCTTCTGTCAATCTGCAGATGAATAGAGATGGCCATAAAGAACCCTCTGGGTGCCAGAGTCCCACACAAAGCTGCACCTTTAATTTAAGAACTGGACATTAATGCAGGAGAACGAGGGAAGGGAAACGTTATGTACCAGTATCCTGGAAAAAGAAAATGAGAAAAAAATGGCAGATGGAGAGGAGCACAGCTTTGCTGTGTTCTAACAATTTGTTTGTTAATATCCTATTTTTTTTTTGTGGTTGTTAATATCCTATTTTTTTTGTGGTATTGTTAATTGGAAACTTTTATTAAGATGTGAAACTCCTTGATTTCCCAAATGCCAAATACTTGTCCAGCAAGGGACTAAACAGTAAAAAGAAAATACTAAAAATAATACTGACAGTTTGTTTGCCTAAAAGACAACTTGAAATAGTTTGCAAATAAAACTAATATGAAAGTGCAAAACTGAAGGGTAGGGAAGGCACCAGGTTTCCAAAAGTGCAATGTGACATCTAATAAAATTGTAAGGTACCAGTTTTTATCTCCTTCACAGAGATGAGGCGTCACCCTGCTACATTTCTTATATGAAATTTCACCATAGGTTGAAATGAACGGTTGAATTTATACCTTAAATTGCCTGGAAGCTACAGAAAAGCTAGCATGGAGAGGAAAGGTTTAAAACAACCCAAACTGGGGCTAAGGAAGGGTATGTCTTTCTTGCTGAATAGGCGACAAGTAGATCGTTCTGCTCTTGATGACCTTGCTACTCATCACCCTGAAGGTAAATTTTATGTCTCTCCCTTTCTTAACATGGTTCATATGACAGCTGTTTCCAGTAACTATAGTTGTTATGATTGATCATAGCTAGTTATTTCCACCCATTTCCTTTCTAATTTATCCCTATGTTATTTTATTTCAAAGATGAGATGAATATTTTAGTAAAATTTGGAGTGAAAATATATAGTATTATATATACAACCTATAATACTAGATTATAATGATATTAGGGTTGTGTTTCATCATCCTGTTCTTTTTTGTTTCCAGTTAAGGTGAAGCATTTGATTTTAGGCATATGGTTACAAGAGCAATGTAGGTGTATAATGGCTTTCTCCTGGGAGAAAATCCAAGGAAAAAATTGAGATACAGTTTCCCACATGGACAATGTTTTGTGCATTTACACTAAACAGAAATTATTTGGCACCATAACTATTTATTTGTCAGCTGTCAAAGACATGATGTGGACTTGGAGTTAATGACTTAAATATATTTCTTCTTTCAAACATAAATTGTTTGAATGTTTTAAAGCTTCTCTTTAAAATAAAGGATTTGTTAACAGATGAAAAATTAAGATAAAAGGCCACATCTACGTGAAATACTAGATGTATAAAGAATTTATAGATACAACAGATAAATTTGTGTGCCTTTACAAAATCACTTAGCATGCACTTAGATGTAAATGTACAAGTAGGCCAAGAATGTGTCTTGCTCAGCTAGCTTGCTCTTTAAATAGAATATATGAATAAAAATTCAAACAAATACATTGAAAGGTCATACCTTTCTGCTTCTTCTACATCATAGAATTGTCATTTGCTCATAACAAGTGATTTTATGAGTAGGGGCTTTTTACTTAGCAAAATAGATTTTTATGATAAATTAGGGTTGTTTTTTCCCATCGTAGAGAGTATTAGAGAAATAATACCAACTTTTTTTTTCTGTTAGCTTTCAACTTTTTCATTGTTCTCTTCTAAAACAGTTATGCACAGTTGATTTATGACAGAAATTGTGAACCATGAGCAAGTATCATAAACTATTAAAGGAAATCAGATTTCAGATTCCTAAGTATTATGTTTACAGAAATTTTATTTAAATTGACATAATTTAATTCAAAAATATAAACATGCCACAAGCCATGTGCTAAATGAAAACCATTAGAAATGCATGTAATAAAAAAGTATAATTTATAAACTCATTACTGCAGTAGCTATCCATCAATAATTTAAAAATAGTATTTAATTTTTTTCTTGTTTACACTTTATTTTAGTTTATAGAGAAATATATGTCCACTTAGAAAAGACACAGCATTGGCTACAGTGGCGTAAATAAGCCGAATGGACAGTAAAGTTGTAATACTGACGACAGCAACATTTACACAATCTAACTCAAGACCATTAAATTTTTAACAAAAATAAAAACTTTAGTAGTACCTTTACAATGCCATTCTTTATATGGTATGGAAAATGAGCCCAACAATTTTGCCATTCTGTGGGACAAAAGACTGCACTAACAAATTATGCCTCTGTTGACTTGAAGCTATCAAAATATGAAGAATTTGCTATTTTCCTTAGCAGATGCTGCAACAAGTACCAGCCTGCTCTATCAAAAATATCAATGTTGTCACAAAACATGAATCTGTCTCGGTTTAATTTCTACCAACTAACATATCTTGAATTCCTTTAAATAATCATTGTTGGTGAAGGCTCTGTGAAGATACTAATTTAAAATATTTGAAACCTATCTTTACTTTCTCTTTGATAATCCAAACATATCAAGCTTTCTATAGCTTTCACTATAAAGGTTTTCTTTAAGACAGTACATTATCCATCAATGCCTTTTCTTCACTAACTTAAATCTTTCATTATGCTTTTTAAAGTATGGATGCTAGACCATTACTTAACTACTTTCTCTAACAGTTGCATCCATTCAGTATGTTGGTTTTTTTGGTATTCCTATTCATTGCCCTTTGTCTCCAAGTCTGCAGGATCCTATTTTCTTTTTTCCGGGCAGCTGTCCAGAGTTATCACCTCTCAACTTATAATCACCATTCTGAAGTATATCCCACATTCTTTTCAATCAAATGGTTTTGTCCTTTTGCAAGATGTTACTATGGGGATTGAAGTAAAAAAGCAAAAAGTAGCTAATAAAAAATTAAGTAATTAGTTATTGGATCTGAAAATTAATAGCTCCAACTAGCATAGGAAACTTCAGAAATATCTATAGCCTCTGACTGTTTGAGAGATGCTCTCTGCTTATAGCTATCTGTAAAAGATTTAGTAGACAGACCCTTTGAAATATTTGTTAGGGAAGAATTTAACAGATAAACAAAGAATTATTTTGGTTTTCTGAGCTGATGTGCTTTAAAAACTACCTATAAATATCCTCAAAGGGAACTTATTGCTTATCTTTTTCATCATGTAATTCATTTTTTTTCATACATGATACTACAAAGGAAACAATCTGACAAAGTTATTAAACAAAGCCCTTGCTATCTGATAAAAACTTGTTATTACTGGAACAATAGGATACTGGAGCATTTAAATACATTCTGGATTGGTTCCTTCATGCTCCTGCTAATGTATTTGGAATGACCAAGCTTTTAAAATTGTGGGTACTATGGTAACGGGATATTTCAAGGTGTCATGGAGACAAAGTACTCTTCTCCTGAGATGCTAGTCTATTTGAAAAAAGTGCTAGTCTGCTGTGAAAATGGACAGAACAGAACAGGCTTTTTGTTATTTTCTAAGTGCAACTACTTATAAATGGTGACTCATACAAGGCTTGCATGATGCTGGTGTTTTTAACACACTTGTTTTAAAACAACAGAATCAAACTGAAGTGAAATAAGTGCCATTCTTTTCACACAATTAAACCTCCTATGTAGAAAGGACAGAATTTTCTTGTCTGAATGTAAAAAATATATTATAATAAAAAATAATTAAAAAATCAGATCTGTCATTTTCTTTAGCGAAAAACAAAAAACCCAAGATGTTCTGAGATGAGTTTCTATCATATTTAATACATGATAGTTCCTGCCTAATCCAGATGTATAGTTTGGGCACATGCTCACCTCAATCCTTGTGGCTAAACAAGACAAGATGTTTAAACTCAAAGTGGATTGTTCTGTAATAGATTTAACTTAATTATTTTTCCTACTTTCCCCCAATAAGCCTTTTACTCTTCCTAAGAGAATCAGATTCTGTTGATGTAATGATATTTGTTTAAAATAAATAAACAAATAAATATTAAACAAACAAACAAACATCCCTTCCTTTGCTTCTGATGTCTTAGGTTGTACTGAAATTTTGCCTTGTTACACCTTCTTTTATATCAGCTATGACAAACACAACACTGGTACCCAGAAGCTTTAAGTATCACAGCTGTAAGATGGACATTTTAAAAACAAAATTCCAACTGCCCAACATGACAGTGAGACTTTTGGCACAATTTTGTCAGTGCTATTTTGAAGAATGTTTTCTATTATTTTTACTATTACATACAGTTGTCCCCAAATTGACAGTCACTGCACACACAGTTTGATTGCACAAATAGCATATACCTTCCCATTGCTACATTTGTTTTCCTCAATCTCACTTATACCAATTTCTCTAACTCCTTTACCTCCAAGCAGTCAATAGTCTTCTCTTCCTTTTTCTTCCTTCCATGCATCTTTGGATGAATAATTTCTCGAAGTGGTACCTTCCAAGCACATAGCTACAGAAAGTTGCATTTCATACTCTTAATTATATTGATTAGGTCTTATTCAATCTTTTAGTTTATTTTTGTGATATGCTTGTTTTCAGAAATAATGCATTTTGTGCTTTTCTGTCAACTGAGTCTTTCTCTTTTTTAAGGTTGGAAGTCTTACAAATTTATCTAGTTGGTGCCCAAGCTACTGCCTTTGAAACATAATTTTTGTTCTTGAGATTGCTTCTGCTTTTCCAGCTTTTCAGTATGCATGCTATAGATATTCTTACCATGTCTAATCTTTTTGAAATATTAACTTTATATGAGCTATCTAAGTCAACGTCTGAACATAGGTACAAAGTCCTTTGTCTTGCTCAAGCTTTCCCCTTCGACCACTACTGCTGTAATGTTCCTGTAATAAGTCTTTTTAATTTTACAAACATGGTAGCAAATTTATATAAAATCTATTTTGTTAAATTGTACTACTTATCAGGCAAAGAAGCAACCAAAACTATACCATCTTCATAACTCATGTTGCTTATGTACCTGTGTAAGAAACTGTGCCGGTGAGACCCACCATCACCACAGCAGATGTGTTGTCTCAACTCATGCCATGGGAAGAAACCCATGCCATCACCACAGTGAATTATATCACCACTGCCACAGAAGACATTTAAGGCAAGAAGATAATGCCGCTGCCACCGCAGAGATTTAGGAGACCGACTGACGCCATGGAGCAATGAGGGAGGCTGATCCTGCAGAACTTAAACAACCCCCGTGCATATTCCCAGACTTGGGTTATGTTGGGCATGTAACCCCTGTGCATGTGCCCAGACTTGGGGTCAGGGGGGTCAAGGTGCCTGGAGACCCCTGAGGAATGTTGGGCATGTACAGCATTGCCGGGTGGAAGGTGTGGTTAAGCAGAACAGCTTGTAACGACTCTATAAAAAACAGAACCAACTAACATCGGACGGAACGTTCCCCCACCAGACTTGAAAACAAATCGGACTGTCGGGACGCCGCAGGTCCGGGGTGGTAGCCGTTGCTTTGAACTCTTTCCTTTTCTTTCCTTCTTTCTTTCCTTCCTTTCTCTCTCTTTATCTCATGCTCTCTCTCCCTTTGCATTCGCAGATTGATTGTTGGGCAAATAAAGTTCCTTGGCTCTTGACTCCATTTTGAGTCTTAATTCTGTTCCTGAGAATACAAACAGAACCACGCTCCGGTCTCAGGCCAGCATGCGACATTTTAATTGGCGTCATGGACAGGATTCTCAGTGACACAGAAAGTGCCAGGTTCTTTATGAGAGACTTGTGTGTGTGTGTGTGTGTGTGTGTGTGCCTGAAGTGTAGCTTGGTACAAAGTGAGTGTGGAGTCCATATCCGCAGTTCTGTTTGTCCGTGAGGAAGACAGCCAGAGACAGACAAAGTGATAGACTTGAACAAGAGACAAGTCTCTTAAAGAAGTTTAAAGGTGTGACCTTCTAAGAGTGAAGTGGGGGAGTAGTAGTAGAGAATTGACAGTGAGGCCCTCTCAGGACGAAATAACCCCTCTTTGGTGAAATGGGTTCTCACACTTCTAGAGATGTTTGCGATGTTTCCCCCACTGAAGTATGGGGTGGAGATTTATATAAACTGGATGACTTTTGGGGAACCTATCATGCTCGCCTAGCTCCCCAAGGGCGAGAAGGGCAAAAAATCAGTGGTTCCGACTGCAGAGCATGGTGGATAGGATCATGATATTGCAGAAGGAGGCTAAAGTTAGGCCTGGGAAGGGAAAATCCATAATTTGTGCAGTTTTAGGAGCAAGTTTGGCAGCAGCCATGGAAGATAGGTGGCAAAGATTGTGTCAAGATAATGCGGTAGATTCCTTGAAAATGGCAATTAAAACACTGAGAGAGCAGTTAGAGGAGACAAAACAGCTATTAGAGCAGGAGAGAAACCAGAATGCTTTGTTAAAAGAAGCATTAAGAGAAGAATTGTGGAAAGAAAGTGACTCATTTGGGGAGGTAGAGTCGAAGTCAACAGAGAAAGGGATTAGACAAATATATCCCTAGGGGGATTTACAGAGAGCAAAAGAGGCAGCAGAAAACCCTCCTCACATGTATCCCCTAGTTAAGACTGAATATATATAAGAGACAGACAATGACACTTGTCCCCAAACAGTTACTAAAAAGTCTCGGTTTACAGCAACCGAGTTAGCAAAATTAAGGAAGGATTTTGCAAGGACTTCAAAGGAATCTGAAACAGAATGTGTTTGGAAAGTGTCCTTGTCAGGAGGGGATGGGATTTTGTTGTCAGAGAAGGAAGCAGAAGGATACTGCAGTCCAGGTGTGTTTTTAACTACTGGTAATCATCAGACCCCGTGGTCATTAACACAGAGGGCAGCGTACTGGGCCGAGGGACTGAACCCTTCAGAGAGGGGGGACCCCCTAGCCATAACAGGTATAATGGATCAGCTGGTAGAAAGTGTACAAAAGGCAGCTTGTCTGCAGATGATGTATGACAGAAGGCTTGAATCTCGCCAGGGCTCTCCCATGATGATGCCTGTGGACCCAGAATGAATGACTCCTCTAATTCAAGGACTTCCTGATTCTTTAAAAGCCATTGGGATCCAGCTACAGGGGAAGATACAAAATACTCCCATATTAAACAGAGTTACATGGGGGGAAGTTGCCTAAGAGCTAATTAACTTTGGGAGAAAATATGGTCCCGTTGGTGGATCCTGGCAAAGACCTGAAACGAGAGCTGTACGAACTGTGGGAGAAGCTGAGGGATGGTTAGCACAGGCTCAGAGAAGTCAGAATTCTAAATTGGTCCGATTTACTGATCCTGGGGGAGGAAGACCCCTAAGCCAACAGGAACGGTGGCAGTTGGGGCTCCAGAGAGGTATTCCCCAGGATCTAATGGATGGGCTCCCGACCCAGAAGTTGGAGAAATTTGTATAGATATTGTCAGGGCACAAAGTTAGTTTTGAGCCAACCCCTAGTGCCCCACCTCACCATCAACAGGCATTGGGGAAAAAGCTGATGAAGTAAAGAGGGCAATGGGAAACTAGATCCTCCATGCCCCCCGAAGGCGGTGGTGGGGAACGGAGGGTGAATGTTTACCAGGCAACTTAGCTTAAATTTGGGAGGAGATTTAATGATTACAGTGGCTGTAGGAATGTGGAAAAAAAATAGTAACCTTTTTAATTGACACAGGAGCACAAATCACTGCACTGATGGAGAGTGAGGTGGAGCAATGTGGAATTTTGACTTCCTCTAAAAACCTAATTGTCTTAAATGATTTAGGGAAAACTCAGTACCTATGGCCCTGGTAACGTTATGGTTGCCTGGGGAGGAAGACCCAGGTAACACCAAGGTTGCAATAGGTCCTTTTCCAACAAATCTTTTTGGGCATAGATATACTGAAGGACAGACAGTGGTATGATACCCAGGGGAATTCATGGTCCTTTGGCATTCCTCAGATCAGAGAACTAGCTGAAACGTCCTGGGCAGAAGTGTGCCTGTTGCAAGCAGCACCTACCCTCCCCCCTTCCAGGATGACTAATGTGAAACCCTATCCCTTGCCATTAGGGGCCCGGGAGGGGACAGCTCCTGTGATTGAGGATCTTAAACAGCAGGGCATTTTAACATTCACCCACTCCCCATACAATTCCCCAGTGTGGCCAGTTCGTAAATCAAATGGGAAGTGGAGGCTGACTGTAGATTATCGTCCACTTAATGCAAACACTGGTCCCTTGACAGCAGCAGTGCCTAATATAGCTGAGCTAATCTCACTCATTCAGGAACAGGCTCATCCAGTGATGGCCACAACTGGTGTGAAAGATATGTTTGTCATGGTTCCCCTGCAAGAAGAGGACCGTGATCGTTTTGCTTTCACATGGGAGGGACAACAGCATACCTTTACTTGCCTCCCTCAGGGATATAAACATTCTCCCACCTTAGCACATCATGCTTTGGCACAAGAATTAGCCCACATTCTCCTGGAACCAGGAGTTAGAGTTTATAAATAGATCGATGATGTTTTGATAGGAGGGGATGAAATTATTCCAGTACAGGTGACACAAGGAAAGATTATACAGCACTTAGAGACTCTGGGACTCCAGATACCAGAGGAAAAGACACAAACTGCTGCAAATGAAGTGAAATTTTTAGGGATATGGTAGAGAGGAGGTTCAGCCTGTATTCCTCAGTACACCCTCTGGAGGATAATCTACAGTCAGCCTCCACTTCCCATTTGATTTATGAACTGGCCACACTGGGGCATTGTATGGGGAGTGGGTGAATGTTAAAGTTACACTAGAGCAGGTAAAAATTTCAGAAAATAAAAAGGAGCTGCAGCACACCTTAGGCTTACTGGTCTTTTGGAGAAAACACATCCCAGACTTTGCAATAATTGCACGGCCCTTATATGACCTGCTGCGAAAAGGAACAGTTTGGGAATGGGCTCCAGCCCATGATGAAGAGTTACAGCTTTTGGTGTTTGAAGCAAACACCCACCAGGCTTCGGGTCCTATTCACCTCACTGACCCTGTCCAGATTGAGTGGGAGTTTGCACACTCAGGATTGTCAGTTCATTTTTGGCAAAAAGGACCAGAAGGTCCTACCCACCCAACTGGATTTTACTCCAGGAGCTTTAAGGATGCTGAGAAACTATACTCTAATTGGGAAAAAGGATTGTTTGTAGTGAGTGTTGCTCTCAGAGAAGCAGAGCTAAACATACGGCAATAGCCTCTAATTTTAAGGGGACCTTTTAAGGTAATTAAACCTGTGTTAGCCGGAACTTCTCACCCTCCCCACCCCACCCCCCACCCCCCCCGCCCCCCAAACGGGTGGCACAAAGAGATACTGTGAGAAAATGGTATGCTAAGATTGAACACTATTGTGTCTTTACTGTCACTGAAGGCACATCTAACCAGTTAAACATCCAAGAGGAAGTAACAAATTCCCTGGAGGAGGATACCCCTCCCCCTTCTGTGGTAAAGACCGCTCCTGCAGATTGCTCCTGCTTTTTGGCGGAGTTGCGGAATGTGTGGTTTACGGATGCCTCAGCTAAGAGAGAGATAAACAAAAGAGATACCGAGCTGTAGCGATTAATGTAGATGCTAACAGGGAAATCATTACCGGAGGTGAGAGCAGTGCCCAAGTGGGAGAGTTAGTGGCAGTGTGCAGTGTGTTTAATAGCGAGGAAGGGGCTAAGACTCCGGTGTACATTTACACTGACACGTTTGCAGCGTTCAAAAGATGCACGGAGTGGCTCCTTTTCTGGGAACAGAATAACTGGGAAGTAAACTGAGTGTCAGCATGGCAAAAAATCTATGGGGATGTTGCGGTAGCATGGGTACCATCTCACCAGGAAAGGGGCACTCTGGCAGGTGAATGGAATAATAGGGCAGATGAGCTGGCCAGAATTGCCCCTTTCCAGCAGGAAAATCAAACCGGGCAAAATTGGGACAGACTTTTGGAATGGCTACCCGTTAGGGGTGGTCATTAAGGGTCTAATGATTTATACAAAGAGGCACATGCCAGAGGTTTGCCTGTCACTCGGGGAAACTTGCAAAACCTGTATTTCAGCTTGTGAACAATGCAGGCTCCGACTAGAGAGACAGCCTATGGAAGATTCCCCCCTTCATTTGAGAGATAAAAGATGTCTCTGGGAAACTTGGCAGATAGATTACATCGGACCTTTCTGACAGAAGCAGTACATATTAGTAGGCATGGAAGTGATTTCTGGCCTAGTTCAAGCCGAAGCATTTCCACGAGTGACTGGGGAAAATACAGTGTGAGCTCTGAAAATTTGGTTTAGTTTCCTCCCCAAACCCGATTCTATTCAGTCAGACAATGGCAGTCATTTTACTGCTGCTAAAGTGCAGGAGTGGGCGAGGGAAGAGGGAATCAAGTGGGTATTCCACACCCATATTATCCCCAACCTAATGGGATAGTAGAACAAACTGATAGACTCTTAAAATGATTTCTGAAACCTCACAAGCCACATTGGGTGGAACGCCTTTGAGATGCAGTTACCTGAGTTAATGATTGCTGGGGAATAAATGGATGTCCCCGACTGAATGCCTCTTGTCCTAACCCCCCGACTTCGACCCCAAAGTCTTAGACTCTCAGTACTCCTGGAGAAGGAGGTTTTTGTCCTGGACAGCCTGTGTTAGTAGAAATGCCAGCCATTGTAGCTGTTCCTTTCATGCTCACAGAACCTCTTAATAAATATGCTTGGAAAGCCAAAGATGCTCATGGAAAAGAATATAAAATCAACACCAGGTGGATTACTCCATCCTTCTAATAAGAATTTACTTCCAGTTCCTTTGAAGGAACAGAGTCTGTTTTTCTTTTCTTTTCCAGGTGAGGACTCTGGAGCCCGCCTAAAAAAAAGAAACACCCATATGAAGATGCTGATTGTCTGTGTGGCTTCATCAGTATTTGCCTTGTTAACATTTATAGGTTGTTTAGTGTATCATTGTTATATTATATGTTTAATTTTTATTTAATAGGTATATATATATTACACATATATTGGAATAAATAACAATAATTACCTATTAACAATTCATATAACAATGTAGACTGGTTAAAAATAAAAATAAAACAGCAAAGAAACTGCCAGAAAAGCATAGACGAGGATGTTGTAATGCCTTTTATATTTTTCCACCTCAGCCATAAGTTCTTGACATGTGACACGGACCCTCTGCCTAAACAACAAGAAAAAAAAAGGGTTTGATCCCCTTTAAGATTAACCATATAGGTTAAACGTTTTGAAAATACCCACCTTATGGAATGCTCAGAAGGCGAAATGAGCACTCTAAACCTTTCCTCCCCCGCAAGTGGCATGGCAATCTAATGGTGAGAAAACATTACACTGAAAGCAAAGCCCTATCGTTTGGCCATAGTGCCATACATGTTACCGTTAGCAAACTGATCAGAGTGGCAAGCTCGGGAAACGGGTCTGGGATTTCATCTGGGCACTCGGTAGCCATGTTTTACTACATCAATGATCCATGTATGCTTTTGAGCACATGCATGTGCAATTTTAAACCCCACAGAATGTACTGTAACATTCTCTGGAAAGACTGCACATGCAAAATCCCTATAGTCTAGCCACGATAGTGACGTGTGCTAAAAAAGAATGTGTTAAGAAACTATAGTATTTGTAGAACATATAGCTATAATCACTATTTTAGTTTTCTTTTATAAGTTATTATTATATATATATATTACCCAACCCTTTTGATTTAATTTGAAAACCATGTGTTGGACACAGATTCAGTGAACTACTCAACAGCCAGTAAACAACATATAACAATTTATTAACAAACAAAAAACTGGATAACGCAATAACAAACCAGCAAAGCCTTATGTGACACAAAAAACCCAGAGACTTTTTCACTTGTGAGTCCAGCACAGTCCTGAATAATGTTGGGGTGGTAACTTCCTCTGTTTCCTCCATAATACTCTGTGTCTGGTCCTTGGTGTTTTCTTCACAAGGTGATGAAGATGAACAGGAACAAATAACAGGTCACATGGTAACTTTGCTGGAGATTAACATTTTTCTTTTGTTTATACAATGATCTCCCACACTTTGTTTTGGTATTCCATGAGTCCCACTACTCAGGAAGAATTGCAAGGAGGGGATCACACTTTCCTGTACCGGCGTGACCAAAAGCACTCACAGAGACACATACTGATGGTTGCCATAATCACAAAAATGCAAAGTCCAAACAGCAAAGCCATGCATTATGTCATCTCCTGCTCCCATCTTTTCAAAAGGGCAAGGATTGATTGTGGCAAGACAAGCAAGTTGGTCCGTGACCCTCCTGGTCAAGGTTCAGGCTAACACCCTGACCAAACTTAAGGCTCACCTACACAATGAAGAACCCGCAAAACACATGCGCAGCCACAATTTGGACCCAGCCTTAAAAGGGCATGAAAATTTACGCTTTTAAAATGCCTACCTCCTAGCTCTTGATTCAATCCCCACAAAGAAACCTTATATATGCTAAAAAATGTTTATTTTTAAAAATTATTTGTTATGTGATCTTGCTATGCTGATGTTTTTCCATGTATCATTCCATGCTTTACACATTTGATTCAACATGTAGTAGCTAAGACACAATTTATAACTATTCGTGTTGTGCACCAAACTACACCATCAGTAATACAGATTGTATAGTGTTATTGTTTATTTTATTTTACCTAAATTTGCAACAGAAGTTTCCAGACCCAGACGGTACATGTGCATTAAGCTAACGGGTCATGGAAATCTATTTTCCTACTGCGTATCCTGACCCCAACTTTGGCAGAGTAGGGCAGCAGACCGTGTGGACTGCAATCGCTTTGCTTTATGTCGTTGAATTCACGGGAAATAATAGAATACCTGTTATGTTCTTGTACCAATTCATTTTGTAACCTTTGTTCTGCTAACTATTGCTGTAATTTTTATTATGATACTTATTACTTGGCCTTGCAAATGCACACCTTGTAATTGCCCTTGTAACCTTTTTGTTTCTTCTTCTTCTTTTTCTTCTTCTTCTTCTTCTTCTTCTTCTTCTTCCTCTTCTTCTTCTTCTTCTTCTTCTTCTCCTCCTGAAACCAGAGACCATGAAACCGGGTTACATGTTATCTCTATTCCTTCCTCCTTTCTCTACTCTGTTGTTCATGACACCGCAGAGAACAATTCGTAAGTTAGCAATGTTGAGCCACAGGGTGGTCTGAGAAACTGTGCCGGTGAGACCCACCATCAGCACAGCAGATGTGTTGTCTCAGCTCATGCCATGGCAGGAAACTCATGCCATCACCACAGTGAATTATATCACCACTGCCACAGAAGACATTTAAGGCAAGAAGATAATGCCGCTGCCACCGCAGAGATTTAGGAGACCGACTGACGCCATGGAGCAATGAGGGAGGCTGATCCCGCAAAACGTAAACAACCCCCGTGCATATTCCCAGACTTGGGTTATGTTGGGCATGTAACCCCTGTGCATGTGCCCAGACTTGGGGTCAGGGGGGTCAAAGTGCCTGGAGACCCCTGAGGAATGTTGGGCATGTACAGCATTGCCGGGTGGAAGGTGTGGTTAAGCAGAACAGCTTGTAACGACTCTATAAAAAACGGAACCAACTAACATCGGACGGAACGTTCCCCCACCAGACTTGAAAACAAATCGGACTGTCGGGACGCCGCAGGTCCGGGGTGGTAGCCGTTGCTTTGAACTCTTTCCTTTTCTTTCCTTCTTTCTTTCCTTCCTTTCTCTCTCTTTATCTCATGCTCTCTCTCCCTTTGCATTCGCAGATTGATTGTTGGGCAAATAAAGTTCCTTGGCTCTTGACTCCATTTTGAGTCTTAATTCTGTTCCCAAGTATACAAACAGAACCATGCTCCGGTCTCAGGCCGGCATGCGACAACCTGTCACCATGTTGAATATTTAATTGTGTGTACACTGCCACTACAGCTGATTGCATGTAGTTTGATGCCCGCACTTCTATCATTGCATTCTGGCTACAATAAGACTCATACCTTGTCTAAATGTAATGGAAATCCCATGTCAAATATTGTCAGGCATAACTTGTCAAGTCCCATCAAATCCCAGCTGGCTTGGTGAAGCTACAAAATAAATATTGAACGATTGTCCAAATTACTGAGTGAAGTTCCTTAAGATCCTAATGTTTTCCACTTGTTCTGTTTCCCATTTTTCATAGTCATCTGATATTCCCTGGTGGTTTTGTTTTGATACTTTCAACATTCTACATGCATATAGCACTGGGGGGGTGGGGGGGTGTGGGGATGGGACACGAGGTGGGCGGGGCGTGTGTGTATGTGGGTTGAGTGGGTGGGAATTTCTCACCCATTCCAATCTGTTTAAATTTTTATTAGTGAGATTATTCTTTCCTGTCCTAATAATGGCCTGTCTCCCTACAGATCAAATGAACCCCTGTATTTGCATGAAATCAGGAGGTCCATTATCTGCTGAACTACCTCAATACGCAACATTTTTTCTTCTTGGCTGGTCTTTTTAATAATGAATGCTGTTTCTGATTTTAAGAATAGTGGTTCACTTTCCACTGATCAGTCAACATTATGGAGAAAAAAACCAAGGTTTTTAAACACAGTTCTGGTAAGTTGTAGTGCTCCCTTCTGCCTTTCCTTCCTTTCTTTCTCTCCCTTTTCCTCACTACCTTTACCTCCTTTCCCCTTCCTCTCCCCCATCCCCATAATTGCTGGTATGCAGGAGAGATATTTTTACATCAAATGCTATTACAAGTGTATATCTTCAAGATACTACACCTCCTGAAATGTACACTGAAATATATTCACTGTTGCATACTCCAAAAGACATCCATAGAAAACATTATCTGTCACATGAGTGAGCCACAGTGCTTTTGTCTAACAGCATAACTCATCTCTGAAGCACTTAAGTTGGAGAAAAAAATTGAAACTAGCCTTTTCTTGATAGATAAAATGTATGCTTAGAATATTCTTAATGAGTGTTCCTGGACGATGCAAGTCTTAGCCTGCTGTGGAGTTAATTTATATATATTCTGGAGTATAATAAGGCGGTTGTCTATCTTAGCCTACCAGTTTTCTTGCAAAACTCATATTGTTGCTTTCTTCTTTTCTATGGCTCCCTAGCATGACTTTAAAGACACTTACATGATTTAATTCTTATAGTTGCTTCAAATATTTCACAAGTCCTTTATCTTACATTTACTTCTTGTCATATAGCCATTTAAGTGTTGCTGTCCTTCCCCAGGAGTCACTACCACTCTTCTAGTATTCTACTCACAGCTTTTGGGTTTAGGATAACTTGTTTAATTAGCAACAAAAATAACTTGTGAAATAAACATTTTCCAGATGGTGACTTAAATTAGTCTTGTTCCATGTTCTGACTTTGCAGTTGATTCCATCTCTGCAGGAGAGTATATGCAAGTTTATTGTTAGCAAGGTGCTACGCTACAAGGGTTGATGTAATGAAAGGGATGTATCAGGTTTACATGTCCTGCAGAAGGAAGAGGACACAAGAAAAAAGACAATGTCTTTATGAGCTTTTGACTTACTCCTTTTAAACATAAAATTATCACTTCTTTACTTCATGCATTATTTTTTGGCTTCCTGACCAACTAAAATTCAAATATTGCTTTTATAAGTCTTTGGGGATCAATGCCTTTTTACTACAGAGAAATTTTTTGTGTTTTCTTTGAATGAGATGAGGAAAATCAAACCTCAAATCAATAGTTTCACCAAAGCAACACAAGGAAAATAAAAAACAGCAAACACTTAAAAGGTTTTTGAAATTTTTGTTGCTCAGTACATGAAGCTACTAATTGAAAAAGGCATTGTCAGTTATATATACATTAGGTTTGTAGAGAAGAACATAAAACTCAAGAATGACTTTTCTTCTGGGTTGATCATTAGATAAATGAATCTGCAAGTTAAAAAATGGCAACAATAGGACATAAAAAGAAAAAATCTTTTGAAAAAAAGAAATTTTACCTTCTTCCTGGCGTTTCTTGTCTTTTGTAAGGACAGAAAATGACATCAAGCACAGCAGGAAACTATTCAGAAATCAGTTTTTAGCTGCATTATCTGATAGCTGATGACCTTGATACAGCTATAAAATGTGCAGAAACTCAGAAGCTGCAAAAAACTCCAAGTCTTAAGTGTTCCTTTATGTATTTTATTAATGACAACATGTAATTAAAATGGCAATAATATTTGCAACATAAAAGATACAATATTTAAATAATTTATTGTTCTTATTAGAAATATGATATGGTCTTCATTTAGTTTAATTAACAAGGAGCAACTCTTTTAATAATTTTATGACCGCCAAATCTTCTCACTGAGAGGAGCCTGTGCTTTTTCTATAACCTACATGAACTAATCATGATCATGATCTAATTAAGCTGCCTATAAAATCATAGTTATTTTCATTTCTGAGAGAGGGATATCTAGAGTGTACATCTTTTTGAATTGCTCTATTATAACTAAGTATTAAGTGGTATGACTTATAACTATAATAAAAGGAAAGGTAAACCCTGGCTTATTTCTGGATATGGACATATTTTTGCCTTTCTGCTTAAGCTGGATGGTCTGAGTCATTTAATTCATGTTGTCACAACTCTTCAAAACAAATGCAAGAATATCTTTGTACCAAGTTGCCCTTTTATCAGTTATATAAGATTTTAAAAGTGTTGGCTTTATTGTTACTTTGTTAATCCACTGAGAATCAATATTGATCAATTTGTATTGATTCTGAAAAACCTGGACAGAATCCAGATGTCCTGATGCCTTATGCAGAAGACCATTGAATGCGCCAAAATTGCTATTTTAAAGGGAAAAACAAACAAACAAAAAAATACTTTATATATACAACAACAGAATAATAGCATACATTGTTTAGACTACTTTTGTCTGTTCTTGTAGAGGGGGAAAGATATGTGGGTGACCTCAGTTATCTAAGATGTTATTAGATATGGAGACATCCAGAAAATGATCCTGAAACAATCCTTTGAAGATCACTTCTCCCTTTTGAAGGTACAGGGATCTCTTGAAGGTAAAGAAATATCATAGGTATTATTAGATACCTTTCTCCCCTTAGGATTTACTTTACCTGGATCTCTCCTGAAATAAAAGTCACAGTAGAAGGGGGCTGTCTTTTTTTAAAACAGATAACACTGGAGCCAGCTATGCTCTCATCTTACGCATAATAATCAGAAGGATGAAGGAATTGTTGAGCAAAGGGAATCTTACTCCTTATTCTGAGGCAGACAGGGAGCAAAGGGGAGGTTGAACAGAGCAGGGAAAAGAGAGCAGCTTCCTCTAATCCTATTAATCTAGTCCAGTTTGTGGCCAGAGGAAAAAGAGTGATGATGACAATGGGGAAAGGACCCTCTTTTTAGCATAACTTAGTGGGTATATCAGTTAAAGAGCTTCAAAATGGTTCTACAACTCAGGTCTCTTATGCCGTGTATAAGCCTCCTTGTCATCAATTTATGCAAAAGGCTGTTGACACCACCATGTTTGGTGCTTGTCTGTCTACATTAGCTGTGCAACAGCATGCAAGGCAATACACAGACATCAGCTTCCCAGATTGAGTCTCCTGTGGATCATGTCAGCCCAAGAGAGACTTAATCTGGAAAACTAAGTAAACACAGATTTAGAAAGTAAATAATTGTTGTTTCAGGTTCAGGCAAGCTCCCAAATACCTAAATTTCAATTTCTGAAGTAAATGGCAACTAAACACATACAAAAAGATCATTGGACTCTGCTGAGATGCATGGATCAGAATTAATATGGAGACAATAAGATAAAGCTAGTTTTATTAAAAAATGTGTGTGATTAATAGCCTAAAAAAATCCCAGCCAACCCCCCTGCCAACCATTTCTTATACCTAATAGTTTTACATTCCAATAACTTTATACCCCATTTCAAAAATAAGCCTTAACATTGGTGCTCAGTGATCAAGACTAGTGCAGAAATTTAATTGTTTTGATTTTTACTGCTTCTACACAAAGGTTATGCTGGTAATCAGGTTTTCAGATTGTCTATCAGGATCTTGAATGCCATGTAGGACTAGCATGTTTTTCATGTGAGGAGAACTGTCACCCCTAGTGGAAACAAAAGAATAAGTGCAGAATTCCACTGCCTTAAAGGCAGAGGTTGTCATGGGGATGGCCAGGGCTGTCTGAAAGTGCTTCATTTTACTCGGCAGCACTGCTACCTTGCTGCAACGATCTGGTACTGGTGTCATGAATATTTATCTTTATTTTCCCACCACTATTATTTGTGTAAAATTTTACTGATACATGCCCGTTGGGTACCAAGGAAGGTTGCATGAAAACTGTGTTCTCCAAATTACTGTAATTTTTACAGTACAAACTCAGAAAAGTGCAGAATCAGGATTCTGACTAAAATGTTTGCTACTGCTGAAGATTCATTTTGTGCTCTGTAAGCAATGCAATATCACACAGAGTAAATGGCATCAAAGCCTTATAGAGTAAGGGTAAACTCTTTACTCACTTTAAAGCCTAAAAAAAAATAACTTTTGATGGGTAAATCAGGGGACAGAAAATGTTCTAGGAAGGGATAGGAAAGGGAGAAGAAGCAAGCATTGTTCACCTTTGCTTGTTCTAGTTCTGAAAGATTAATTGCTCAGTTTTACAAGTTCAGCTTCCAATTTTGCTGACTCTCCATGTGTTGCTGAGCAGTACTTGAAAACTGTATTGACATTGCTTATACTCTGTTTACACTGCTAGTGATATATATTTACATTCAGCCATTGCTGTACAAGCTCTAATGAAGATCAGGAATGGTAATGAATAGCATTATTTTGTGATGACTTGGACAATCAATGTCTGTATTGGAATCCTGGAGTGAGCAGATCCATCTCCACATGTAAGTGTTCATATCAGTCCCAACAACAACAAGAACATTTTTCAGCTTTTGGCTGTGCTAAGAGAAAGAATATGCTTGGTTTCCAGTAAATTTGTTTGTCTATGGCACCAAAATTTCAGTTGGGAATAAAAAAATAAATTAAAAAAAAAGAAAGTTTTTTTTTTTCTTTTTTAATTCTAATGACCATGGCAATTGTTTTCTCAGAGATTAAAAAATAAAGAGAGATTTGGGGTAATTCTTCCAAGCTGTGCGAGTTTGTTCTATATTTGATTGCTGCAGTGAAACTTGTTTTCTTGCTCCATCTTCCTCAAAGCACCGATTTTGAGAAGATAGTTCTATGTAATAGGCAATACAAAAAGAACTAGTGTGTTGAAAAATGCTCTATTTCATAAAGGCTCTAGGGTTTTAGGATCACTTCTTAAAACTCTGGAAAGCAGACAGCGGAGGAGAAGAATTTAAAGCAGAGGAGCTACCAGGCATACCAGGAGGAATCAGAGAGAGCAACTGAAAAAAATGAGAAAAGGAGTGGGATGGAGAAGGAGGTAGAAATCAATGCAATGATAAGAGTGATGAGAAAGTGAAAGTGGGTAACCAGAGAGGATGAAGAGCAGTAGGGGAGGGAAAATAAAAGAGAGATAAAGAAGAGGAAGAACCAGAAGAAGAAAAGGAAACGTGAGCAAAAAAAGAGAGAAAAGAGATTAAGAATAAAATCATCAATTGCACAGGGCTGGAAGGGTGAAGATACTGTGATACTACAGTGATAGGAAAGCTGTAGAAATTATTCTATAGGCTATATAAGAAAATAAAAGTACTGAAACAGGCTGAAGGGAAAAGGATGAGATATAAGAAGGGAATGGAGAAAGGAGCAATTAGGCCAAGAGGAATTGCGTTGGGTTGCAAAGGCCAAGAGGATGGGCTAGAGTGCAGTGGCAGAGTCAATCAAGTCCGGGGTACCTTATTCCTTGTTAAGGATTTCCAGCTAAATCACTGTGAATAACTGATTTTGTGTTTGAGATATGAAACTGAAAATTGGAGAGGAAAGAATCATTTTAGTTCAAGCTGAATTTAATTGAAAAATATATTTCTCAACAGAAGACAGATCCTGAACCTGTATGCAATGCAGGATGTTCTGTTTTTTCCCAAAATGTTTTATATAGTTTTGAGTGACTTCCTATGATTACATAAGCCATTCCTTGGAGTAAGGATTTATACCATCTCAGATGCACCCTACAACATCCTAGTTACAGTTGTTTCCTCTCTCTGACTCAGCAGGTCCTTACATGAAGTAGATCTTGACAGCATACCCACCTCAGTGTATCCTGGAATGATAAATACAGGAAAGAATGGAATCAGACTTTTTAATTGTGTAAGAGTGGGAATAAGATGGTTATCCCTCTTAGTAAAAAGGGTTTATTCCTCTGTTGGGAAATACAGGGAGGTTTCCAAGTTCCCAGAATGGAATACTTGCCCACCACCACAGCTCTGCACAATGTCAAGATAAGATCTGGGAATAGTCCTATGAATCCAATGTATGGATGGGGAAGTGCAGCTACCAAAACATTGCTTCACTTCAGCAGACCGAGAGCCTCCTCAAAGATACCTTGTGGCATAAATAATGTGTAGATACAGCTTTGGAGATTCTGACAAGGATGTCTTGGCAAGAATATTTGAATGAAAGTGAAAGTAGTAACAGTTTCCAACCCAGTACTTCAGCATTGTTGGGAAATATATATTTTGAATTCTTTTAGGCACTAGTTTTCCAGTCCAGGTATCTCCTATACTGAAACTGAATTTTTTAACCTGTGTGATACTATAGCAAGTATCAATTCTGTGAGTTCTTGCACGTCCCATTTTTTCCTCAAAGCTATTTAGCAAAATCAACTTGTATTTGCAAACCATCTCCAGGCAAACTTTGTAAAACAATTGGGGAACAACTAAACCTTTACCAAAATAAAATTATAACACAAAAAACATGACCGAGTATTGGCATGTATAGGAATGACATTGCATTGTACCTGTATAATATAGGAGTAAATTCACCTGCAGAAATTGTAAGAATTACTGCCATGGATTTATTTATTCTAGAAGCAATCTTAGTTGAAAGACAGTGAAAGTCAGGTATGATTTTATTTATCAGTTGACTTGTGCCCATAAGAATATAATGTCAGCTGTCAAAGTGTCAAGCTATTTGACTTCATGACAAATGAAGAGCAAGCGAACAGAAATAAACCAAAAAAGAACATTGATTTGCATGTATTTGTCCTGTCCTCTAGTCAAACAGAAGAAAACGCAAATGTCCTACAGCTTGGATGTTGCTGGAGCCATGAATTATGTAAGACAAAAAAGATAAACATATTGGGAATTATGTTTTTACTTGTGCAGTTCATGCCTTCACTGGAACCCCCCAATGGAAATATTGTCCCACAATTCACCCTTAACTGTTCTGTATTACACACATCAAGACTTGTGTACCCATTCCATTGCTATGGATAATTCTGGCTTTTATTGTTCATTCTTCTTTATCCTACAGGAGTGTCTGGGCCAACTGATGCAGGGATTATTTTGTGATGTCCTTCATGTTGCCCTCTAACACTTTCCCATGTCTGTGTGCCTAGATATGTTAGGCAAATTTACTTTCCTCTTTGAGCTGTGTAGCACAAGTATAACTGCTTGGCACTTGCTTTGTAAACAAATAAGATACCACACTTTATTCTTTGACTCAGCCTTTTCTTCTGGATCAGGCGTTAGAATTACAGGGAATTTTCTGGACAATGGTTAAGATGTGGTGACTGCAGTAGGATTCTTGTATAATGTAACACACAGTATTAAAGCATTTCCAAAATGAAGATTCTGAAAAATGGCCATGGGCAGTGCTGTCAAGTTTGTAAAGAAGCAATTGAAAACTGGGGCCTGTACATCTTGACAGAAAGTTTCAACAATCACTTGCTTTCATTAGGCAGAGGACCGAGAAAAAGAATCTTAAAACTGAAAGTCTTACAAATAATGAATATCCAAAGACATATGCTCAGTGAAGTATAATGCAGATGTAAAAGAAATAGGATGCAAGAAGTAAAAGAGAAAAGAGGGCAGGTCATGTCTTGGGGAAAATGCACTGCATGTAGGAGATGAAAACATAATGTACAGTTAAGATTTAAGGCTAGAGTCCAATCTCAATTATACTGATGAAAATACTAACATCATTGCCAATCCAGTAAAAAACTCAGAATATACTTTATCAGTTGGAGATGATAAAGAGGGGGTTTAGCAGCAGGAGCAGATATTCCACTCAAAACAAAGTAGAAGCAATTCTGTTCCAATAACCTGTACTTATTTCTAGAACAAGACTCCAACTGCAATAACTATTTTTCTTCACACAGAAAAGAGGAGTAGAAAATACATGGGCTAGTAGAGGGAAACCCAGTGGATATGCTAGAAATACAAAAATAACTTCTATGACCATCATAATAGAGTGACATTAAGGTAAAAAGTACTGTTAATGCAAATCAGCTGTCTAAAAAACCGCACAAACTGTATAGATGTAAATTATGCCAAGATGTTAAAATATCTAAAATAAGGAAGTAAATTAAAAATGTGTAAAATGTAAAGGCCTGTGAAGATTTGCATGGGTGTAAGCTGGCATGGCAACAAATATAGTAAGTATCTGTAGAGAAAATGAAAGGAAAATTAAAAAAAAAAAGTAGATATTGCTGGGAAACAGCTGATGTTTATGTTTGGGAATGTACCAGGGACTGGAAAGGAGGCAAAAGTCAGAAACTATTGAATTATCTGGAGGAGAAATTGAAAAAAATATTGTAACTGAAATGATGCCAAACTATTGCACATACATAAATAAATTAAAAAATGAGAGGAACTAACACATAAAAATAAATATTGGAATAGATGGTCTGCTAGGAATGAATGTGTCAGCTATGCTGAGAGGGGGCACAAACAACAGTGTGGTTGAACACTTCCTGTGATCATGAAAGCACTCTGTAAGAGAAAATGAGATTGTATGTAACCAGGAACTGTAGTGAAAGAGCAGAGAAATCATGCACCATAAATAAAAATTTAAAGCCCATTCTCTGACTAGATTCCTGCTGTTGTCAGCACAAGGTTTCACACACTCTCACATATTAAATCAAGCCTAAAAGAAATAGCTGCCTGGAAAACAAAAGAATAAATGTAAAATTGGGAAGCAATTGCTAGGAAAATGGATTATTTGAGTTTTTGATGTAATAGTAGCTCTGCACGTAAAAGGTAGCCTCTGAAAAGTGAGCATTTCCAAAGGAGAGTATTTGCTAGTGTAAAATCACCGTATTACTGTACAGATTCTGGGGCAAAAAAAGTATTACATCCAGAGCCTTTTTCTGCAGTCCTTATGTACCATGAAGACATTTAACTTACAGTAAAACCCTGCATATACACAGAATGTCCACATGAGCAACTCCTGAATGTTTTCTGCAGCTTCAACCTCTTACGAGGGGGAAGAGAACATAAAGTGCAGCATTAAATTTCAGGTTTAGTTGGCATTTCAATTTTTATTTTTAAGTTATTGTATTTTTTGGTTGAATTTAATTCTCCGGAAAAGAGGTAGTCTGACAGCTTTGAAGACTTAAGTATGTCTTTTAGCACAGAAACAGTATACCATCTGCAATTAGACCTGAACAAATCATTCACAAATGGTTTGGAGACCGCTAAATTAGGGAAGTTCATTCAGTGGTCATAATCATCTAAGCTTAGTGCAAAGGGTATCTGAGACAACACAGTTAAAAATTCCATTGATTAGGTACTGTCCATATATATGTATTAATCCCATTTAAAGTTGTCCAGGCATGTAATGATATTATGAAGTTTTAGTTATCAAATGAACTAAAATGGTTAGCCTGTACTTTCGTTAAGTCTTACTCCAGCACTCGATGGTCACTATGTAATACATACAACAGATGCTTGGAATTCATGTAAGTTGGCAAATTCTTCAGAAATAAATTATTTTCTGAGAAAGGCTTATGTATCACAGTGTCTCCTTCAAAGGACTGGTTAAAAATGGCTTTCCTGACTTTCAACACATATAGCACAGTCTCTTTAATTTCCAATATATTTTCCTGCGTTTATGAGAATGTGATAAAAGATAGGATGCTTTTGCACTCTAGTGGATAGGAAACCTTTTCTTTCTAGTAAGTTATAGGTACAGATGGAATTTTATATGTCATTTACCTATTTTTAAGAGTCTGTGTCTGGACTGGTATTTCAGAAAGTGAGTCTGCATGTTTTAACATTAACGCCTTCAAACTCATTTAAAGTGGACTTCTGTTCTTGGATGTGCCAGCTGTACCTAAAATCTTCTTTGCAGTTAACTACCCAGAAAATTAGGCACAACACTGAAAAACTGTAGACTTTGCCAATCTTTAGGCATGTAGTAAGGTGATGTTTTTGTTGGTTTGGGGGCTGGGTTTTTTTCTAGAAATTTAAAGGTATCGCTTACATAGTGTCTGGTCCACCCACAATTATCTCCACAGTCTAGTGCCACAGGAAGCAGAGCGACTTTGTGTATTCCCATGGCCATATTCTTGCCTTACAGTAGGCATTCAACAAAATGCAGGAGCAGCTACTGTCACAGCCTGCAACATGGCAGCATGACACTGAAGGTATCTCTGTACATAAAAATCAGACAGAATCTGGTCCTGTGTGTCTTCTGTGTATCGATTCCAGATAATTGCCAGTGTGTCTGTCTGTCTGCCTGTCTGTCTGTCTCTTTTAATAACCAGGCAGGCTTTGTTTCCATTTCTTTCTGGTTGAGTTTGTTTATTTATTGCAAACAGGGAAAAGAAACCAATTTCTCCCCATTTTAGGGAGCTAAATATATCAAAATGATGAGGAAAATAATCTGCTCTTGCAGAATTGGGGGGTTACTCCTACAAGTCAGATATTTACTTTTTCTGTTTAGTTCTTGCAGCTAAGGTCAAACACTTCAAAGGAAGCAGTCTGAATAGCTGAGACTGAGTGAGTAACAAACTGTGCATAATTAGAATGCTTTGTTTGAAACAGTTCCTATATATTTGACAGAAGTGAATATTTATGCTATAAAACCATATTTTGTGTTGTGCAGCTCTACTGCTTGTCATACAGGTTTTCAGTATTTCACTTTACAGCATAAATTTGCATTCAGAATTCATTATGTACACATCACAAACAATACACAATGGCTGAGTTTAAACCAGTCTGTTTCTGTACTTTTGAATCAGATACAGCTGGCAGACTAAAGTACAATGAAAGCAGCAAACCTCAATGATAGCTGAGTTGCATACTCTGAAACCTAGAGACACTTCCAATTACAGGGTTTCCAAACGGTTCTTTAACTCTTATAACTGTTTTAGGGAGCCCATGGTTTTGCAAGTTTCAACGAACAGAGCTGTGCAAAAAAATGTCAATCAGAAAATAATAACAGGGAAATGTGCCTGTCCTCTTGTATAGTGGCACTCCTTTTTAAAACATCAAAAATTAAAAGAAATAAACTGAACTCCCAACCTTTTTGCTTTTAGTGTATGAAAATCTGCCTGTCTTGAAAAGGATTTTTGTCACAAAAATAATACTAAAAATAAAGTGGAAAACATACCTAATCTGAGTTTTCAAAGGCTATTATTGAGTCAGTTTGATTTGAAATCCTGTATGACAAGATGATACTAAGCAGTCCAAAACCTTTTCAGAGGTCTGAAGAAATAATGAAAATCATTTGACATTTTGGGGAGGGAGAGAATAATAACAGATGACACCATTCTTCTTTGCCTGATTCTTCTACTAAGAAATTATATGCACATTTCTGTTGAATGAGTTGAAATCGAAGGTCAGTACTTAAATTCACCTTGAATTAATTCATCCTGTTGTGTCAAGTGATTTCATTTTCCACATTTCTCTCCTTCCTGCTCTTCTAATCAACAGTGCTCAAAGTCACAAAGCCAAGCCACTCAAAAGAACAGGGCTAAAAGACAGCAACTGGTGTCAAAGAAAAATAAAATCAAAATTAAATGAAATAGAAATCATTAGAATCACAAAAATAATCCTACATGTTTTTCTGAAGTTGAAACCTCAGTGTTAAATATTTGAGGTGTTATTTGAGGCAAGCAGGTGAGCAGTCCATATGAAAGGGTTACTGAAGGTTTACCATGCTGAAAATAAATATGTGCTTAACTGCTTGTCTATTTCAAGGCCTGCACAGTGATGCAGACAAGAAAAGTCAAATCAATTAGCTGGTCATTTTAAAGAAGAACCTTCTTTATCCTAATGGACACTTTGGCTGCAGCACACAAGGGTTAATGTTTAAAATTAAGGGCGTTTGGATAATGAGGGGGTTTTTTTTATGGACATCTGATTTGCAAAATTTCATCTGAAAAGAAATGGGACATTTACTTCATCTTTTTTTCTTCTTCATGAACAGACTTTGTGAAGTTGGTATTGGAGCTATGAAACCAGTTACTGAGCTGTGCAAGCCTAAGTCTCAGTTTGTAATCTTCCTCAGAAACCCACAAAGATAAATATATAAAAAGCTGAAGTCGATGAGTTACTTTAACCTAGCAGATAGGTTGATAAGCTACCATGTCTGGCTCCTATGTTGGACAGTCCACTGTGGGGGAAAACCCAACAGCACAAGATGACAACCACAGCTGGAAACCACAGAAGAGAATATTCGTTCAGTTCAACTTTTCTGGGGAATTCTCTGAGGTGACATAGTTCATCCAGACTTTTAAATAATCACTCTATTTTTTAAAGTCCAAACTGAGGAGATTATTGTTTCTTTTTGGTTAGTAAAGTCTGCTTTGAGGACTAGATTCTCAGAGGAGAAGTTTTTGTTCATCATGGCAGCAGACATCAAACACAAATCTAGGGATCAGAAGTGCCATTTCATGGTCACTTTGCTAGGAAAAGTAAAAAAAGATAAAAGTAAGTAATCATCCCACAGCACGCTAGTTTCCCCACTGTCTCTAGTGCTCTCAAATATTCACAGCAAAGACAATAAAGCCTATATAGTACTATCGGAAATAGGCAATTAAAATACCTTATTTCCGTTGGAATTTAGTGTACAAAGCAAATGGAGAGCATAAAGAATCTGGCAGCTGTCTTCTCCCTCTCTTACTCTCTGAGATCAAGTACAGGAAAGCTTTTAATGCAGAACAATGTCAGAGGAATATTCTTAATATACTTATGCAAAACATGTATTTAATGAAATTATTGCCTTTAAAAAGATTTGTAAGAAACACTATAATTGCGCTGTTATGGTGTTACAGAAAGAGAAAAAAAGAACAAGTGTATTTCAGCCATTTTGAAATACGAAAACCAAAACTTTTCTGGCTACTCAAATGAGGGGAATGATATAATTTAATTGAGAACGAGAGATAAAATTATCCATATCTGGGATTTCATACTGTAAATTACATTTCCCTACCTGGCTTAGCAAACATCAGATAAATAATGCATTTATAATGTATTTGCATATTGGCTTGCTATGAAACTAGAGACTGTTTCACAGGTCTTGTGTCTGTCTGTGGAGGGGACATGCACAATATGTTGTGCGCAGCATTTTAATTGTAGTGGACTTTATCATTCAAGGTTGTGAAAAAATCCCAGCACCTTTTCTTATGTAGCAATAGATTTATATCTCAGAACATGTACAAAAGCTATTTGCAAGGTCTGTATGAAATGGGGTTGCTGGAGGGATTCTACTAATAGCTGGAAAACAATGAGTTTATTCAAGTGATTTCAACTGTAAAGCAATGATGAGCAATGGAATTGGAAACATCCAAATTTCATTATAAACCCCTATGTATATGGTGTTACTTATTTTATTTATTCAAGTGCAGTTAAATGCAGAGAAAAAGTCAGTGTAAGCATACCTATCAAAATATGCAATTTATAAGTTCCTGAAGATTTATTTAAAAACGTTTATTTAAAAGTGATGGATGACAATTCCTTTTCTTTAAACAAGCTATTTTCTTATTATATCTTTTACAGTTGAATATTGAAAATATGGTATCGGAAGAGCTTTATCAGAGATACATAGGGAGTATACCACACATGGAACCTATGATAAAATCCTTTGTATATTCTGGGTTTATTTTTATACTTTTGCATTAGTACTGTTTCTGGTTCTCTTCTGGAAAAGACTATTTCCAGATCTATTGATGAATTGCTTATTTTTTTGAGAATGTGGAATAGGGTTTTTTTCTTCTGAGTCCTAAAAGCTTTACTAAGATGATAGATAGATAGATAGACATTAACGGTTTGAAACTGGTTTGTACTGGTGAGGCTGTAAATTTCTGTGTAAGATACAAAATGAATCTCTCACACATACTGATTATAAAAATAGCTATGTTTGAAGAAACTGAAAATTGGAGGGGGGGAAGTGGGGTGGCGTGTATGTTGATAGTTGTTGAACCAAATGTTTTGCCGCTTTGGTTTTACTGTTGTAATTATTCAATAATATTTTTTTCTATGGTGACAGTGGTAGTAGTTACATTTCTGTCAACTTGCCTAGAGATTAGAAAGAGTTGCTTATAGTAGATTACGTATTTGATAGAAACCACTGTGGTATGAGAGATCCTACTCAGATGGAGATCTGTGCCTTTGAGCACCAGAGGCAAAGAGCTCGATTGCTGGAGCTCCCCCTGCTCTCATTCATAACCCAGACAAAAATGCTGTGTTTTGTTCCTGGAGCAGGATAACAACTTCTAAAGCTCCCAAAGCTTTCCTTGGGTCAATATTAGGGATTTATTTCATAGCTGGCAGAAAGCCCGTATTGTTCTCATGAGAAGGACAGTGTGCTAGTATTATCCTTTAGATTTCAAAAGCCTTCCTTTTAAATGACAGTGTGGTTCTTATAATTTAGAAGGATTCACAGCAATTTGTAATATTTCTTGAATGCCATCAGAAGTCCACAGTAATGACATTTCTGCTGTGACATTGCATGTTGCTACAAAGGTATAATGTTTAATTGGATGGACTCTAAGCATGGTTTAGTTTAGTGTTTAAGCAGTAGAATCATTAAACCAAGATTGTCCTTTCTTTTATATTAAATATTGACAACAGGGAATAGGCTACTATTAAATGTGGTTTACAATTTTAAAAATTGTTAATGATCTCTATCTTTTTTCAACACATTCTAGAAAGTGTGAGATGATTCTTTCTTGGGCAACATCAAAAGTTTTGGGGTACAACTATGCTGAAATATTCATTCCAATAGGCACATGGAGGGAACAACTATGATGACTGTTAGTGTGAGAGATATTTGTATATGGCATTTTTTATATCCTTTTGAAGCTAATCCACCTTGGCTAAATGGGTTCATGAAATTCCCTGGCCAAACAGAAAGACTTACTGTGCAGAGTTTAGGATTTCTTAATGGAGTAAATATCTGTCTCATATTTTACAGCTTCAGCAGGCTCCTGTCTGTTTCTGTCCCTCTCTCAAACACATATGCGTACACTGGAATCAATTCGTAAACATATCAGATTAATTTATTTTTGTTATATAATGCATAATCTGCATAATTCAGTGACACAGTTCATATTATCTTTGTTTTTATAAGATTATTTACGTTATAAATAATCATTTTGAGTCAAGTAAGTAGGGTTCAAGCAGTCTAGGCATAAAAGAATCTGGCCCATCCCATATGAGTGATTTCAAATTTTGTCCCTTATTGCAGAAGATACAGTATAGGCTACTGAATCGCTTATGTCATGTTCAAAAAGGATGATCTTAATCAAAAGGTTGGAATTTTCCCCTCAGATCTGCAAGGCAGATCTCCGCTCCAATATTATTCTTTCCCCGTATGCATGGAACTTCAAAGGATTATGTATGTAAAAAGAGAAGAATATCTTAATCAGGATCAGCCATGCACATCTTGAGAACAGAGTTTGCATCCAAATGAGGACTGACTGAAAAGTGAAATGTTCATTACTATAACCAGAATTGTGTGCAAAATTGAGAAAGTAATTTATGCTGTCAAATTCAAAAAGGAAATGGACAAAGCATTTTGGAATGCATGAAAGGGAGCCCTCTCCTGTTGGCGTAGGAGAGGACTATTGCAACCCAGTAGACAACTCAAATATCTGTGAGATAAATTGTGCCTGTAAGCACAGCCCTGAGCAAGGAATGGTGTATATGATGAACCACCCAGAGAGATGTGTGCCTCCAGGTGCAAGTTTCTGAGATGTAATTGCCTCCTCATTGCTAGTCTGTAATGGAGGCAAGTCATACAGGCCTGCACTGACTGAGACACATTATTAGAAGGCAGTCTAAAGCTGATGAAATAAAAAACCTCACAGTCCTCTCCTTCAGCTCTCTATTTCTTTCCTGAATGTAATTTTTTTGTTTGTTTGTTTTGTTTCTTCAAGGAAGAAAACCAGACTGTATTGGCCTTTTATAGGCATCTATCATGCAAAATTGGTTAATGGGAAATGCAAACTGCTGTAGATGTGGCTATTTTTAACTGCAGCACCTCAGAAAGACCCTGTCACTGTTGCTGAAGTTATGGGAGAAATCTGACCAAATTAGTTCGGGTATGTTCCAGATTAGTCACTGAGGCCATCTAACCATCTATGATGGGAGCAGCATATGGGCACAGCCTGCTGTCTTCCCTCAGAGACTGGCTAAGGAAGCAGGCCAGGAATGCAACTTATGCTTCTGGAAGGGTAGAGAGGATTCATTAAGTTTGCCAGTTAGTTTTTAAAGAGCTAATTTAATGTATTCAAAAATGAAAGCGGATGCAATTAGTGTACAATTTGGTATACAACAACACAGTTACATGCATGTAGAAGATACATTTCTACACTAGGGAAGTCAGACCACAGCCAGATGGGGAGGTGGGGGGGTGGGGAGAGGAGAAAAAAATAAGCCTTGTTCCTTAAAGTACTTATGTCCCTTAGTTCTGTCTTCAGTCGCATTCATTTCAACAGGTAGTTCTATACCAAGAGACCATCTGCTATGCAAAATATAATAAATCTCTCTTTTAAAAGGGTAACCAAAATATCCCTTCTTATACTGTCAATCTTAACGTAAACAAGGGCATCCTGTGTCCTTTCTGCTCAGCCATGAAGAAGAAGGAATTATCCCTTCCTAAAATAATTGGCCCAGCAGAAGTTGAAGGCATGTGGGTATACCCCACTGATGTCCAGAGACTTTTGGAAGACAGAGGTCTCTCCTCAGAGCCAAGAAGCAGTGAGGTGTCACCGTTGGTGCCATGGTTGTGTGTGAACAGAGGGCATACATATGGTGCAGCTTCATTGCAAGTTTTCATTACATAAAGCTTTTGTGACAACTCATAGCCAACAATGAAATAGAAAGTGACATCTTAAGATAGCAGACATCATAAAAGAAAAATACTCAAAGGAAGCAGCTGTTCTCCCACTTCTGCCTCATCCTTCTTCTGCCAATCATAAACCTTTCTTCCTGTTTTATTTCAGAAATACATTTATTTTATGTTAACCACATTAATTTATCTTATGGTAAGTAAACAAAGATTAAGCAAAGAAAACACAAACATCTGTATAGGCTTAGAATTCAAAATACAATTTCATTTTTTTTTATTCAAGTTTTCACTTCACAAAAGCTTAAAATTGTTTAAAAATACAGCAAGCCTACTTCAAGACTCATTAAATGTAATGTATGTAGCCTGGCCATTTAGCACTTCTCCAGATTAATTTATTTTTAAGTTACTTTTTAAATTTATATTTTATTTCATGTTGCTAGGTTGTTATGGCAATAAATGTCTTTAAAGTTAAGCAAGTAGTGTACTCTTACAGAAGACTTACAAGCCTTTGTGCTTCTGTGCTTTAAGTCACTTTTTTATTTTGCGCTCAGTTTTTCTATTGCACTCTTGTTCTGAAATAAGACAAATAGGTTTAACGGCATTTACTTCTCTATAGTTCCTAGTTAAACCCTGGGGTTGCTGAGTCTAGGCATTATGCAGTGCTGGATACAGGCTGAATACCACATTTTTTGCTGTTTCACAGTGTTAATCTAGAAGGGAGAGAGAATACTTTTCTAGGAGATCAGGGAGAAGAGTAGCAGTTTCTTGATAAGGCCTTATAAATTCCTCAATAGCACAGTGGACATCCTGCTTTGCACCCAAATGTGTCTGCGCTGTAGATGAAGAACACTAAGATCCATGAGAAAGCTGCAATGACTAATTTTTCCAGGCTACTTGCTGCAGTTTAGCTTATTATATTATATATTAGCACTGCACTCAACAGCTGCTGCAAAAAAAACCCCATATAAAACAAGGCCAAGTCGATGACTTCGGCCCATTCAAACACAGTAGATTTTTATTGTGGTTATAGAATTATAGAATCACGGAATCATTTAGTTTGGAAAAGACCTTTAAGGTCACTGAGTCCAACTGTTATTATGTGTTTAAAAATTAATAAGAATTTTAAAGATTTACAGAGGGGGAGGACTGCTGGAGGAAAAGGATTTGTTTCTGCCTCAAAGTACTATAGTGAGTACTTACTAAATATTCATGGAAGATTCAGTGCTGTACTGCATTTCTTGTATGAAGGAGCCATGTACTTGAGGGAGCATCGGTCTCCAAGCCGTCAACTTTCTTTGGCCTCTCTGTTGTGACTGTGAATTGTGTTGATAATATTTTTATTTGTGGTACAGCAGCTCAGCTCTGGGACGAGTCATGAGATCTCACTATGCATTCAACAGTTTCCTTTGTAGTGCTCTGTTGAGAAACCAGACAAGGCAGATAGTCTGTAACTCAGTTCTGAATTGATTTTCTGGGGAAAAACAAGTAGTCAGAGCAGCAACCCATTTTCAGACTGTGTCTTGAGAATGGTAAAAGTAACTTTAGAGAAGTTATGGGCATTGTGAACCACCACGGTTGTGTCCTTCTTCTACCTCCTCATCATCTTCAGTTGTGCTGAGGACACGTCCACTGCAGGAAAGAATATACATGTTTTACTCCTGTCTTTCAACTGTTATAGCTCAGAATATGAAGGAAATATTTAGTCTTACTACAGCAGTATAATCTGGAAGCTACCATTTGTGCTGTAGATGATGGAGTTTCCCATCTATTTTTTATTTATTTTCTTCTCACTGAAAGTGTTGAATCAACATCATATCAAAGGTGGCAGGAGATATGGATGTACATCAACATATCCATCACAACCATCCATGTACATCCATCACATATATTATTGGCTTTGTAAGTCTTTAAACATTCACTGGAGTAGAGTCAAGAGCACAGATACTCACTTTACTAGAAGCTTGTTTCTATAAACTTGGCTGAACATTCTCCCTCCCATCTCAGAGCATGTGTTCCTCTTGGGAACTGGTGAAGCATTTCCCTGCATATTGGAATGAAAACTGCATCATCAACATCTCCTTATGTTCTGATTTCAGTTGAATTAAAACCTGGATGTGTAGGCAGCAAAGGACCTGTGAACCAAGACTTCAGACTTTAGGGGCCACCATGGAGCACAAATGCCATGCATTTAGGCAAACATTCGATATAACTAGTAAGTATAAATTCAAGAGACCCTACTTTAGCCAGGAAGATTGATGTTTCCATGCTGGTTTCTATGCTGGGATGTTTAGTGGCTACATTATTTCCCATTAAGCATTTCTTATCTCATACTTTCTTGGCCTACATAAAAGAAGGGACCCACATTTTTTTCATCCTATTGGTGATCTCCAAATGCTTCTTAATGGATGGCCCTCACTTACCCTGTGTATCTAGTTTTTTTAGTTAATTGATTTTTCTTTTCATTTGAAAATAAACATTTTATGCAGAGCAAAAATTGTCGTTTAACATAAATATTAGTATTCATTTCAGCAGCCAAACTGGAAAAAAAAACCAACCCAAACCAAACCAAACAAACAGAAAAATCCAACCAAAACCAAAAAAACAGTTATTCATTTAGCTCTTATAGGAGCTTTTTCTGGGTAGACTGCTCAAATTTCTATTGGAAATCTATCCTATTTGGATTGTTTTAAGGCTTTGGATCCAAAACAATACCTAAACATGTTCAAGAAAAAAAACAAAATCATTCCCTACTTTCTGTCTCCTGAAAATTATCGAGTAACAAATTCCAAGGTTATATATTTTCCTTCAGTTTTAGAACTTTTGGAAAAAATCATAGATAAGAAAGGGTGACATTCCGTTACATATACCATAAGCTGCTTCCTTCAAGCATCAGCAGCTAGGTTGGCATAATGACAGTGCTACAAAAGATAAACAATAGATTTGACTGAGCCCATTAAAACAATAGTTTTCATGTGGTGACCTGTAGAAGATACAATGTGGAGGTGAAAATGGAATTGGGCTGTACAAATAAATACTGTGTCCCATGAGACAACAGAAACTTGGTGCTGGATAGGGAAAAATAAAAAATAAAAATTCAGGTGCATCTCCTTTAAAAGAAAACTCCCAGCTAAATAATCAATATGAGTTGCCATAAAACTATTGTTACATAATAACTTTAATCTTTGTCTTCTAGAAGATTAAAGCCTTAGTTCAGTACCCAGGAACTAGAACTCACTATGAAAAACTGACATGAAAAAAATAAAAGTGCAATTCATATTCAGGGCAGCTCTAAGTTTAGAAGTAGCAACAACTACACTCATGTTCAGAGAAGCAAAGAACTTTCAGGAAAAGTTGACAGCAAATGTCTAGAAATTATTTTATTCATTTCTCATTTCAATGGGAAATGTTCTAAGAAATATTTTTAATAGGAATATATCATACCAGAAAATAAATAATAATCTATTTCTCTGAATTAAAACCAACCTATTTTCTTTTCTGAATACTCCCTGTGTCATAGTCCTTTTGAGGGAATGGACAGAGTTATTCACTGAAGCTGTTCAATTAATGAATATATATTCAAGAAAATTACAATCTACTCAATTTGAGGAAGAGGTGAAATTCTTTGAATAAATTACTTATTATGAATTATGCATCTACATCTAGTAAATATGCAATTCCCTCTAATTTTTAGTAAACACTATAACATTTGGTTTTCAAAATGCATTAAGTAATCAGTCAACATATCAGATGTTGTCATTTCTCAGTTGAGGGTTATAAAGAGGTCTATGAACCAAATTCAGAGCTCTTTCCCTTCAAAGAAAGTTTATATTTATTATCTCAAAGTCATTGGTGTCTCCCTGAATTTATACCTTATAAGTTAAACTAAAATCATGCCTTTTCTCTAATCAGTTTAATTATAATAGATAACTAAACAAATGTGTTACTTTGTTGTAAGCACTCTGGCTTTATATGTTTTAAAAGGCTTTTTCTATTTGGTTCTTTTTTAATTGTAAAATTGTCAGCAAATAATAAGGGTCAATGTAAAAATGAGAAAATTACACGTTGTCCACTTAAAAATTTTGCTGGTTGCTTTTGATAGTGCTGTAAGAACTCACCAAGATTGTACAGAAATGCTAAAATGGCCAATCTTCTGCCTAATTGTAAAGAGATTCAGACAACTAAACCAAGGAATTTTATGTCTTTGAAAGCCAAATAATCCAAACTGATGATTCATGATAGGTCTAAGAAGATTCCTCACTGAAATTTCACTGCAAAGATCATAATAGCTTCTGTCAAAAAGCAACCCATCTTAAATGCTTCTATACTCACACCAGGGAATGTTGAGCTAGCCAAATATGCTGTACCTAAAAAGACAGAAAGACCTATCTGAAAATACACAGTAGTCTGGAAAATCTCCATTCTCAGAACTTCGGTGAAACAAAAGAAGACTTCCACAAGAGACCCTTTGTGAAATAGGCCTATAATTTCATTTAATCATGTGTACAAAAATGTCTAACTAGGAAAACTTCATTTCTCTGGTGACATCCCTTGCTCAGTTATGCATTCATTACCATTATAAATTCTTACCTTGTAGCTATTAGATCTGTGCAACATTATAATGCCCTGTACTTACCACATTTGTTTGTCTTTTCTCCTCCATTTTCATCTGTTATCTGGTTTATCCTGGGATGTTCTTGAAGTGAAATGGGAAATCTTCCAACAGCTTGATTTCCTGGTGGAATATGGTGAAATTGAAATTACATGTTTTGCTAAGTGGCAACAATGTTTTCACTTTAAAACAACAGAATGTAATTTGTTCATTTCTTAGAACTATGTAAGCAAAGTTTTACTTTTTAACATGAGCCATGTCACTTCAACTCAGTAAGAAGCAAAACACCGGAATGGTATTAAATGCAGAAATATGTCATATGCATTAGCCTGTTCTGAAAACAAGATGCTTATATGACCTCTTGGCACCAGATAACTAATTAGCTTTGCCTGTTTGGGAATACTGACTCCAACTACAGTACTTATCTTGACTAATTACTTGTTTTCTCTCTTCTATGCCAGTATCAATTGTGTAACTGCAGGGCTTTCATAATGATGCTCCATACTGTCAAGGAACAGATTGATTGAAAGAAATCTAGAGGATGGATTTTTTTTTGAAAATTAAAGCAATACGGTGAGTTTATATATAACACATAGCAGATGTTAGCCTGGGTCATCATATACAAAATAAGTCAAATATTTGCCTTCAGCTATTCCTTTGCCTGATCTGCTTTATAAACTTACCTGGAGCACTGAAGCCCTGTCCCCTTTAAGGCTACGACCCACAGAGCTCTTTCCCTACACATCTGTGACTCTAGCCTTCCCTCCCTTCATCTCAAGAACTCCATCAGGAGCTCCTCCCTCTTTCTTTTCTTGTACAAGCAACCCCATGTCATTAACACTATCCTACAGCTCCTGAGTTGTTTCTGTCAAAGTGTGCATGGGATGGGAAAGCATTTGGAAAAGGATGGTCAACTGCTGTTGGTAAGCCAGACACCAAGAGTAAGGCTTCCTGCCCATGGTGCTGCAGAGCATCAAAGGATCAGAGAAGGCAGCTGCTTGCTGCTAGAAGCATTCATTGTTACCCCTCATTTCCAAAGAGAACAGACACAGCCCCGCCACCCTGCTTTCTGGGTCAGGAGGCAGGAGCTCTCTGCTTTGGTAGTGTTCATTCTATGAACAAAATGGCTGAGTCTTCGTGTAAAGGCAGAACTGCCAGCAGAACTGTGACCCCTCCAGAATGCTGCTGTCCTGGAAGATGGCCTGATTTTCATATATTCAAGGTCTGCTTTGTACAGTGTTAACAATTGCACCTCTTCACATTTGGATGTTGCAAAATCCAAGATTAAATGGTGGTTGTAAAAATAAAATTCATTTTGAAAACATCGAGTTTTCCATCCTGTTACTGCTACGATGGGATATTATTATATGTTTTTATATTCTGTCCCCACTTAAACTGTGAGTGACTTGTAACAGAATTAGACATGCTCAATCTGTCCCCAAAACTAGAGCTCTGCTCTATATTGGCTTTCTCAATTAAGTAAATTTCACTTATTTCTTGAACTCAGACGTGTAATTTTTTCCTGTATATTCAGTCCAATTTAAATGCATCATGGATGATACATAGAAAATGTCGTTTGTCTACTAATAGATCAAGCTAAAAAGGTTCTTTATCTACCCTATTAGATTTCACAGCAACCTTTGGCATTTATTTCACATAAATGTTTTGCTGCTAAAACTTGCTTTTGCTTTTGACATTTGAGCCAGAATTTCTCTTTCAAAACTCACAATCAATGACCCAGAAGTTCAGTCAAACAGTACCCAAGTAGGGATTGGCCTCACTTCAGGAAGATCCACTGGCTTTGCCTTTTAGTCTCACCACAAAGCTGGATCATCTTCAAATGGTGCACTTCTAAATATTGCAGTGTGGTATTCCTTAAAAAGTTTTACTTCTTTGGGCCTCACCTGCTTTACACAGGATTGCAGATGTTCTAAACCACTACTATTCATTGTTACATCCTGTTAAAACAGACTAATATTCTAATGGCATCGCTTTCAGTACTTCTTTTTTTGCTCATACCCTGCATACAGATACAGACAAAAAAATCTACATTTGTATAATGTTAGTAATACATCCAACAGAAACATGCTAGAATATTAATTCTTTATGAGAATTTAAATTTACTTCTCTTCACAGAGTAACTCTTACATCCCACGTGAGAGGACATGCAACAAATATATTAGCATCCCATGCATGGAGTGCTTAATATTGAAAAGGTGTTAAAAAAGCACCTGAGTATAAGGTCACGATAATTTTTTGAGAGTGTGGGAACTGAAAACGACATATTAAAAACAACTGTTCCTGAGAATTCTTGAAATTTTACAATTGGAGTTCTTAATCCTACTCAACAAAATTATGTTGCTAATTTCCAACACTTTTATTGCTCTTTAAAGGAAAAAAAAGTAGCCCTATAAGGATTTTGAGGTCTCCATACTGTAAGTGATATTAATTTATAGGGAATATCACCCTAAGCAAGAATAATACCCAAAAGTTTATTCATTCTTAAAAAATATGAAGAAAATATTTGAATATTTCTGCACTGGAGGTGATTATGCCTTTATTTTTATAAATGTGAACTTTGTCTACTACTGGACTGAAGTTCAATACCATTGCAGGATTTAGACCAGACCAGGCAAGGATGTACTGTGTCATCAAAATGTGAGGCAATTATATTTTCAAAATTATATTTCAAAATTATGTCCCCAGTATATGAAGAATTCTATCAACATCCATAACACCTGTGACTTTTGTATTTAGGACTGGTGCAGAAACTTGTAAAAGATAGGTCTTTAAAGTAGAGATAAGAGAGCATCAACAGAAATGGAAGTAGCCACGTTGCAATGATTGAAAGCTACTTGTAATTTCTGGAAAATGCTAATGCTCCCACATTCACAAACTCCATTTCTCTGAAATCCACAGTGAGATAGGTTCATACTTCACTTGCCTTTACCTGTTTTATTTTTATTAACTGGAATACAAATAAGCATAAGTTAAGATGAGCATGCAGCATAATCAGTTTTCTTTATTGTATGAACTAATTCACTGGGATTATATCTTCTTAAGATACGATAAGCAGGGAGTTCTGAAGTATAGAATTCTTCATAAGAACAAGTAATAGCTGTTGCTGCTATTGATTTGTAGCTGCCACTGGTGAAGACAAAGGATATCTTTGGACAGTACTGTTGTGGATAAATTTAGATCTGACTATAAAATAAAGACATTATAAAGTTCCTGCATTCATTATCACCTACATAATATCTTTCAGTGAGACAGAGAATTTGCTGCCTACTCCTACTAAAGCAGACCTTAGCCCAGAGATTTTTAATTATGTTCATGAAATGAGATGAGGTAAAGAACACTCAAGAATTTTTAACTTATGTAGGAATATTAAACTGGAGCTGTACAATTATTTTTCATACAACATGTAGTTTAGTATAATGAAGATAATTTTAGGTTGAAATCAGTAGTATTCAACGTTTATATGCACAAATAAACTAGCTAAACTAATCCAAATCTGCTTGTGAAAAAAATTGTGTGGGATTCAGCTTCAGATTAACACACCTAAATGTAGCTCCCCACTTGAAGGAAAATCAGCAGCCTAAACACAAGCATCTTATACTTTCTGGGATGTACTAGGGTATACATCAGAGTAAAGCTGTCAGGTATGAGGCATGACTGCATGCCTCTGTAGCAGGAGGTGAAAACCAGGTGCAATACTGCCCCAGCACACACACAATAACCCAAAACAAACAAAAAAAGACAAGATGCCCTGCTTTTAGGCAGGTAAAACCCATCCCATGTATGTATGTTACATTCCCAACAGAGAGAAAAAAGGTCAGTTCAATTATCTCCACTTGGATCTCTAGTATGATCCAAGATGCTCAGGAGTACCCAACCTGGCCTCCTGATAAGGTATTCGATTTCAGCCATGAACTAGCTATCATGGCCAATACAGTGTGTGGCTGTTGAAGAGCTATTCAACTCTAAGTAGATATCACTATTTGGCCAGTTGAATAACTCTAGGGTCCCTTAGCTTTGCTGACTGAAGACTTGTCATTTGCATACACTTGGACATCCAGTGCTGCCTGATATGTTTTAGGGTATCTGAGAAGACTGCCTCAGTCTGGCAGACATGATGGGACATACATTCAACTCATCAGTCTCTGGAATAACAGCTGGAGATGTGTCATAAGTTCATCTATACACTGCTGCATGTCAGATGGCACTGGATGTCTGTGTATGAATAACTTATGAAGAAAAGATGTTGAACTGTACCTATCATATATTATGATAATAAAACAATAAACTATTGCTCACAGTTCTGTGTCCATGATTTCTTTTTTTTTTTTTTTCCTCCATTTTTCTATGCAAACACCCACATGAATTTTTGGCTCAGTATCTAGCTCATGCTGCTATAAATCATTTCGTAGCTCCAGTTCCTTTGAACAATTAAATTTAATCTGTCTTCCTTTGACAACAAATTGGGGAGACAAGAACTTCTAAGAATGGGGTGATACAGTCATATGTGCTAATCTTACAGTCACCTCTTACTGTTTGTTTCTGAGCACTCTGAATAGCTGTGTGACATTTTGCTTTATCTTTTGCCATACAGCCTGAGCATAATGTTGTAAGTACACAGAAGAAAATTACAAGCACAGGACGGCAAAGAAGAACCTGGTCATGCATTAATGAGACTTTATTTATGTGGCTACCACATTAACCTTGAGTAAGAGCAATAAGGGCAAGGCCAGAGAAATATCAAGCAGCTAATTGCATGCTTTTAGTGCAGAGAATCACCACAAAACAAGATGTTTTTATTACATCTGGCCTACTCATCTTTTTATAACTTACAGCATAGAGAGAAATGCAACGATCTATAAAGGCATTAGCCACTGTCTTGCAAGAATGATGGTTTTTGGAAAGTGCTGTTATAGGTTCTCTTCAGATGAGAAAATGAAGACAATCCAAAACCTGTGTCAAAGTTTTGGGAGTCTTAGGGTTGTACTTACGTAGCTGCAATGTCGTCATGACTCAAGGCACTTCTTGAGGTTTAAACCAATTTAAAAATGAATTTGCTTCAATATACCAAAGCTAGCTTAGAAATTCAGTATCTAATCATAACCAATTATATTCATATTTCTACACTCAAGCAAGTAACTTCCTTTATGAGTTCAGAACCTTGTCATAAAGTCTAACATATGAAATGTAAAAAGCAGCAGATTTGATAGGCATAAATTAGCCCAGTCCATTGGCCATTTAAGGAGAATCTGCTTCTTTGACCTCATGTTTCTTACAGATACAGACTCTTGGCTTTGACAGAATTTAACTCCAGGGGAAAAAATATAAAAAATAAAGGAAAGATAATACCAGCAACCTAAAAATACCTGGTTGTCCACTGTTTCTGTGGTAAGATGATGTCATTACAATACTACTATATCCACTATTCTGTCTTTGACTAGAAGACTGGGAACCGAGTAGAGAGACCTTAACATTGGAATAAGTCAAGAATTCTCAGGCTCAAAATGTAGTTGACATACTAAAAATTTAGATATGCCATCACACTTACAAACATGGAGGAAATGGTCAGTAACGTAAAATCTGATGGCAGCCTTGGTTGCCAGTGATAATAAGGTGGTGGAGTTCAGAATCGTGACATGAGGGAGTAAAAAGCAAGAAAACACTCTGGACTTCAGGATGGCAGACTGTTCAAGAATCTGCCTGGAAGAATCCCACAGAAAACAAGCCTGGAGAGTACTGCAGAGTCATAGAATGGTTTTAGCTGGAAGAGACCTCTAAAACCATCTAGTTCCAAACGCCCTGCCATGGGCAGGGACATGTCTGACTAGATTTGGTTGCTCAGAGGATCATCCAACCTGGCCTTGAAACCTTCCAATTATGAGGCATCAACGACTTCTCTGGGCTACCTGATACAGGGGATTGTCCTGACCCAGATGCATGAACGCAATGAGGTTCACATGAGCCCATTTTTCTGGCCTGTCAGGGTCTCTCTGGATGGCATTCCTTCCCTCTAGCATATCAGCTGCACCACTCAGCTTGGTGTGGTCTGAAGATTTGCTCAGGGTGCACTCAATACCACTATCTATGTCATTAATTGTATGACCATATGGCAAAGAACATCAAGAGCATCCTGGGCTGCATTGGAAGTGTTGCCAGCAAGTTGAGGGAGATGATCCCTCCTCTCTACTCAGCACTGCTGAGACACCATCTGGAGTGTTAGGTCCCGTTCTGGACTCCTCAGTACACAAGAGACATGGATGTACTGGACCAAGTGCAGTGAAGGTCTACAAAGGTGATTAAGGGATGGGATCACCTAACATATGAATATAAGCTGAGAAAGCTAGGATTGTTCAGACTGCAGAAAAGACTTAGTGGGATCTTACCAATGAGTTTGATAGACATTTTGATATGCATTTTAAGAGTTTAACAAAATAGGATTCCAGCCATGGTTAGGGGTCAGTCATCACTGCTGTAATGCAAATCTCAAACTGTAATATAATCAGCAGACTGAACACATCCTGTTAGATAAAATAACAATAAGTATGTAAGATAAGCACCATATGAAGACTTGAATTGCTCTTCTGTGCCATAAACCATCATAAACCTCACAATTTTTCACTTAATTGAAATGTAGTGCAATTAATTGTAAGCGCTGAGTGCTTACAGGTGATTTCATTGTATGGTAGAGTACTTTTTAGAGATCAGGATATAAAATTAATATGAACAATATTTAATTGATGTTTATGAAAAGGACACCATATTCATATTGTTGGGGTTTTTTTAAATTTTGTTCTTAGAAAAATTCAACAATATAAATTTAATACATTTGTTTTCTTAGTCACAAATTGTTCCAATGTAACATATTATTAAAAAAAAATATGATGTAAACAAATTTATTTTTTCTTTGGTCTCTTTTGCCAGTCTAGATGCTATTACAGGTCTTGCCATTACTCCATGCATAATAAGTATGCAAACAAATATTTCTTTACTGCCTTTTGCTTAATAGTATTTTTTGCAGAGCGTAAATTGACAGTCACAACACTTCCAGCTATACTTCCTATTAGTAATATCCTCATTTATATATGTAAGAGAAAAACACTGTCATAAAATGCTATAACACCAGTATTGTTTCGTAAGCTACTTTTAGTCTGTTTAAATAATGCAATATTTTAAGAAAATTAAAAGAATCCAGGCAACAAACTGTACACTGCCTGCTAGAAAAGATGTTTTAAGTAGTGTTTGTAAAACATTTTTAAAATCCAAAAAAACACTTCTTAAATGCAACATTTGTACTTTCATCCGTTTGTTCAAAGTGTCTTGCTCTTTACTATCCTTAGTTTCTGAGAAAACAAGAAATTGAATATTTCATTGAATGAAGAAGAAAGTGTACATATTTTACCCATAAATTTTGCACATGTGAAATTAAAAAAAAAATCCAAATAACACCAAAGATAGTAGTGAAACTATGAGTATTCTGGCCTTTCATATATATAAGAAATCCTAAAAGAAGCAAACAAAAAAAGAAGTCTGAAACATCTTCAGTGTCTCATTTGAAGGACGCAAAGTCTCAAATCCAAATAAATAGACCTTGTCCAAATTCAGCGGTTTACTATAGAATCACAGAATGGTTTGGAATATAAGGGGTCTTAAAGATCACCTTGTTCCAACCCCCCTTCCATTAGACCAGGTTGCTCAAAGCCCTATCCAACCTGGCAACATGGTCTAGTGTCTCACCAACCCCATAGTAAAGAGTTTCTTCCCAATACCTAATCTAAATCTACTCTTTCAGTTTAAAACCATTACCCCTCATCCGATCACTACATTCCCTGATAAAGAGTCCCTCCCCATCTTTCCTATAAGCCCCCTTTAAGTACTGGAATGTTTCTATAAGGTCTCCCTGGAGCCTTCTCTTCTCTGTACTAAACAATTCCAAGTGTCTCAGCCTGTCCTCATACTGAAGGTGCTCCAGCCCCTTGATTGATAAAATTCATGGCCCTCCTCTGGACCTGCTTCAACAGTTCCATGTCCTTCTTATGTTGGGATCCCCAGAGTACACAGTACCCCAGGTGGGGTCTCTAAAGAACAGAGTAGAGGGGAGAGTAGAGAGGGAGAATAATCTCCCTTGACCTGATGGTCACACATCTTTTGATGCACAGCAGGATGTGATTTCTGGCTTATATTCAGTTTTTCATTCACCAATACACCTAAGCCCATCTCTCTAGGGCAGCTCTCAATCCACTCATCAACAGCCTGTATCCATGTTTGGGATTGCCTCGACCCAGGTGTAGGACCTTATTGTACTTCGTCTGGTTAAAGTACACAGGCCCAACTCTCAAGCCTATGAAGGTCCCTCTAGAGTGTTAGCCACACCACTCAGCTTGGTGTCATTTGCAGACTTGCTGAGGGTGCACTCAATCCCAGTGTGCATGTTCTCAACAAAGATGTTATATAATATGGAACCCTAAGGGACATGACTTGTTACCGGTCTCCACCCAGACCTTGAGCTGTTGACCGTAAGTCTTTGAGTGCAACCATCCAGCCAATTCCTTATCCATCAAGTGGTTTAATAATAAGATAATTGCAGTTACATAAGCATCCTCAAATGTATACATAAAATATGTGTGACACTGTTTGATAAGAGGCTTTGAATATTTTTTCTTGCTCTAAACTATAACTTTTGCTTATTTTTATCTCCCTTGAAAGAAGAGTTTATATTTTCTAAAGCAATAGATAGTTACAGCACAACCTAACAGTAAGGTTCACCTGAATAGCATCAAATCAAGTGGAAAAGTATAGCTAACATATACATATTAACATGATTAAATCATTAGTAGGCACAAGGGTGGAATAAACTCTGAAAGACAATATGTTGACAGCTTGAGATTATTTAACATTAGTCAGATATTGACTATCAAATTGGAGTTAAGATCATAGGTGTAGAATATATTTTGGCTTTTTGATTCTAATTAGCCCATTTGGACTCGAGGAGCAGCAAACTATTTAAGTTTCAGTTTTCTGTGTTAAATTTAGCTTTGTGATTTTTTAAAAAATACTGTGTATAGCAGCTGATGTACAAATTAAGCTATGCAGTTAGACAGCTGTTGCAGTATAATTGTAACACCATAAAATATAAATGTAACTGGAAAGATTTTTATCAGGAATGAAAGACCTTCTGCCCACACAGGTCTTATTCAGACCTTCTTAGCCACAAAGGATGAACTGTACTTCAAGAATATATTACAAAAGTGATGTGTAAAATAACTTTTTATGCACACTGGCTATCCACCAGTAGAGGCATAGAATCTCTCCAGTAAAAAGATATTTTCCATTGACTCAACAGGGTATCATCACTTGTTGAAAATTAGCAGAGAAAAAAAAAAAAAAAACCAAACAAACAAACATGAGAAAAAGTGTTTACAAAGAAGAAGCCTTTTGTTCAGTAGGAAGATTCTATGTTCTTCTATACCTTTACATTTTCAAATATGTCACCCAAAAATGACCAGTGTAATGTAAAAGGGTCCCTAAGTTTGATTTCATAATTAATTAAAAGATCAATGAATGTTCCACACAGCTGGGTCTTAAGCTGTCCTACAATCTAATTCTAGCCTTCTGATATACAGTTTGGGGATTATTTTTTTTTCCCAAATGTCACATAAAACTGACCGAGTGAGTTTACAGAATACCTAATGAGAAAACACTACATCATTCTTAACACAAAGCACAAGCAAACAGTTTTATTCCTGTTTGTGCAGCTTAACCTTCTGCAAAAGTAATTAGGTCTATAATTAAAAAGCTATTTGGAATGATTAAAAACTTGTTATCTAGTGGCATTTAAAGACAAATGCAAATGTCAGAAAAGATGAATTAATTAAAATTACTATTGAAAAGAAAATAAGTATCTTAGTGTAAGGGCTAGAGGATGTTATTTACTGAAATGTTACAATATGAGGTGAAGTTAGATGATCAGAGGATTTGGCGAAGGTTAAAATAATTTTATATGACATTTTGTAATGTGATCTGCTACCATTCATGAATTTATAGTTATGTACATGCATAGATGTATGCTTCAGTCCCTACGTATACATTAGGAGCATAAGGGTTGCTTCAGGAATCCTACATTTCATTTCTGCTTTCCAGCTCAGAGCAGTGCTGAAACGCCAAGGAAGAATGGTTGCAACAAGGTTGGGCCAGCTAACAGTAGATCTCTCAGGGAAAGTGCAAGGGTCCTGTGGGAATATTTCCGTTCTTTCTTCCTTCCTTCCTTCCTGTCATGCCTCTTAGGCAATTAATATGTGGGACAAAGCAATAGTGAAGCAGTACCAAAAAATCATCATTCATAAAATTGATTTCCCCATAGCTACCTATACCAAATAGATTTATTTCAATAATTTATCAATTTCACAAATTGGACACATTGAAGGAACCATGTTGATGATATGTGTCCTGTGTAACTCAGATGACTTTTGCAAGGCTTCCAACAGAGTTACTGTGTAGAAAGAAACATCCTCGTATGAAAGTTATGTCCTCAAGGAGCATTTCAGCATACATATCTACCATAGATGGTCTGCATCACCCGTGAAAAGAAGCTGTCTCCCTTCTCTGATGGTAGAAAATTAACCTAAGGAGATATGCTTAAACTTTGACTAGTGTGAATGCCCTTTCTTGTGCCAACAGGACTTATGACTTTCTTTACCAGCCTTGATATAGAAACATGACAGCATTTCTTCTTTATGGGAGATGCTCCTTTCAGAGCATGAAGCTGTCTTCTTTTATCTTATCCAATTAGTTACAACTTAAAAGTGTAATAGAGACAACATTGCTTTGCTTTCCCATCAATGACAAAACACACTCAGCCAAAGCACTTGTGGCAATTAGCACCCACAAACTGCATATTTTAAGCCAGTGTGCTTGGTCTAAAATGATTGTATGTTCGAACAACCGCTGTAATTACTTACTAGATTTATCATTGTCACAATGAATTTTTAGATTATGTTCAATATATGGCTTAAATGGCTATTTTCCAACCTTCTTTTTAAAGGCCATGATACTGATTACTAGGTAAATTCTCTTCCTACTGCACTGTTACAGCACCATGGACAGCAAAGATTAATTTTCATTGCACATACCCAAATGTTAACACAAGAGCCATGCAAGTTTATGTTACTCACACAGAGGCAGCAGCCTCAATTAATTCATATTACTTATTTTGACAAATGTCTGTTTATAAGACTTATGTCTTTTCAACTTCATTATAAGGAATTCAAGAGACACTTGCACAGGAATGGGTCTGTGAGGGGCGGGGGTAAAAGCCTACCTGTGAAATATGAATGATCAATTAAGTACAGCACAACATATCTGTGTGTCTTCAAGAAACACTGTAGCAATGACTCACTACTCAAAAAGTAAGATTAATAAAAAGGAATGATAAGGTTTAAATGGTTTGGAAAAAAAAAAAACCACAACAAATTTCAGACTTGGTAAGTATCATTTGGGCTGAAAATTTCAGGATGTCTCCTGTTCACTTTAAAGGGTGCAAGAAAGCTCAGCCAAAATAATTTGGATAATAGCCACTATCAGTTGCCCATAGTTCTACCAACAAACATTTTGTTATTGATTAAAATGCATAGTCTCTTGAATATTTGTGCTTTGGCTGCATACTTTTTTACTATCTCACAGGCAACTGTGAGAGCAAGTTAACCTCCTGTCCAAATTTATTTTTCATAGGAAACAGACATACATGCACGCGCACACACACACATCCCTCAACACCGTTATGGATTTATCAGAGGGCTGGGTCTTGCACTCAGCCCTGGGAGCTCAGTGTACATCTGTACTCTCCAGTATATGCACCCACAAAATCTAGCTGAAGCTATGAGGAGAGTATGGCAGAATCTGCTACATAACCAAAAGTGCTAGGTCTTTGTAAATCAGATATTTCGTACACTGAAACTATGTTGTTTTCATCATTGTACTGTACCTGAGTGTTTTCTGACAGTGAAACAAATGTGTAAAACACATTTATTTTTCTCCGAAGCTAAAGAGACTGTAGTTATTGTTCTGACAGATTTCTGGGTTTCTCACAACTGTCTGCAAGGCTGGGCACAGCTGTTACTAAATGGTCATTTCCTAAAGCCACAGCTAAGAGTAGGATTCTGGGTCAAAAAGGAGTACTTTCTCACTGTTGAAAGCAAAAGTTTTACACTGGCTTTTCAGCATTAGGGATAAAATGGCCAGGTTCAAAAAAAAGAAATGTTGCAAGGATTTTATTTATTAGCTTTGTTTTGTTTTGTTTTATTCTTTACGTGTTTAAGGCAGCATCAAGAAGTAGAAGGGGTACCCATCACTAACTCACTAACTTCTAATATCAGAGGATCACTGTTCTGTTGTTAGGGATGTGCTGCCTTTGACTCTTTGTCTATATTGTTAGTTTGCTCTGTAAGACCTTTCAGGCTGGGGTTGGGACTATAAAGTAGAACCTGTTTTCACAGTATCATTCTGACTCAGGTTAGATAACACTGTAACATAAATGGAATCGTTTTAAAGTAATAAATTAGTTAACTAATTTCAGATCTCTTACAAAAACAGTCAGTGAAAGTATGTATCTTCATTTATCTTTTCTGTTATTAAACAATTTTATTAAATTATTAACATGTTAAATGTATTACTGTTTATGTACAGCAAAGCCTGCTTTCTGCAAGTCTTTGTACAGAGCACAGCAGGGAACACAATGTCATTAAATCTGAACCCCAGTGTGAGTTACTGCTTTATCTGAACATAAGAAAGGTTATGCTCTAGGCATAATCCTCTGCAGTGAGGTCTTGATTCAGAAACTCATTGCACAGTACACAGTAAACAGGAAACATTGGAGCTGGTTAGCTTATTCTTCATGTGTGAGTAACAGGTTAGACAAAAAGCATTTGCAAATCTCAAGGTACTTCAGCTTTTCCTCCCTTCATCATGAAAAAAACAAGGTTAGAAGAGGCAACAGGGAGTGGTTGAAATGTGGATGGCAAACTTCTGGAAATCATTCTCCACACGTGTAGGTGCTAGAGAAGAGTTCCTTTATTTGGCCTCATTACTGCATTTAGAAGGGAGTCCTTTTTGTCTTAATTATTATTAATAATTAATCTTATTCTTGCTGACTACTTGATTCTTTAGGGGGAAAAATAAGATATGTGTGACTACAGTGGAAATGGGACATTCTTTCAGTGATGGGAAAGGGTACAGTAAAGAGGTATCAGTGAAGCTCCTTGTCTGTGGTCTCTTGCTTTAGCAGTTGCATTTCCTTTGTTGCCGCCTCCTCTGCTACAAGTCACCTGTAACTCCTTCCTTTATAGGGGGAATTGAACTCAGATCTTGGGTCCATTCTCTAAAGCATCCTCTATATGGAGATCAGAATCAATGCATAGCAGCCCTTGAAATGCATGTATTCATCTTTTTTCCTTGGGTGAAGAGCCAATGAATGAACAAATCACTACTTTACTTTGAAGAAACAGAAGAAATTTGGCCAAATGCTTATTCTGGCAGGTGGGATTTTAAATGTAATGCATGTCATCTGGCTTCTAGGAGTCACCAGTTTAAAAAGCATTAGAAGCAGACCTATGTAAAGTCACATCAGAATGATAAAAGGTAGGTTAATGAGAAATGTGATTTATACCTCTTTCAGGAAATGTCTGTACTCAAAACCTGATATTTAGGATATTAAACCTTCTCTTTAGTAGGTTCTTGTTGATTTTAATTATGGTGTCACAAAAAACAGCATAATAATAATGCAAATAACCATCAGCAACAGATGATATCTAAACCATCTACTCTTGCCAGCCATCCAAATTAATCCTAATTATAGTACTGCTCCAATATGGCACCCTCTTAAAAATCTGAGCTACCTTCCAAATTCTCACTCAGTCAGACTGTTAGTCACAAAATGATCCTGTTAACTGCAAGGCAGTAGACTGGAGATAGATGCTAATTAATGATTTACAAAAAAGGAGTTAACTATTTAAACAGATAAAAGTGTGATGATGTGTAGCTCGTACCCACTAAGTAGTTAAATATCACTGAGGATTGTGGGAGAGGGGGTCAGACTGAGAAGGAGCAGTGTGGTCTGACCTCTGGAGGAAGGAGAAACAGCATGGACAGTAGAATCTGACTGACAGTAAAAGCCTTGTTGCACCCTATTACTTTGTTTGTGCTGCAACAATGATGTATTCAAATTTGAAAAGAAGACTTAAGAACCTAGATAAATTAAACATAGGCCACTACTATGAATGTAAAGTCATGAACTTAAGATCAAGTAACTTACAAAGGAACCTCAGTTTCACATGAGCTGCAGTTAACGTTTTAGTTCCTTAAAGTGCCTTCTGCACAAGGGCTTAATTTTTAATGCAGGTGAGTCCAATGAAGATCCCTTAAGTAGGTGCTTGAACCACTGGAGTATTTGGGAGAATGCTCAAATTTCACTGGCAGGCTCAGGCTCCTTCAAAGTGCAGTGAGACCTGCCATTTTATTTTAAATCAGGTGAAAAAGAGGAACCCTCCTACCATCCTGTGTTCTTTCTTGTTTTATGTATTACAGTAACTTAACACTGTAGTCTAGTAAGCAAAGCCTGATGAATAAGAACCTCCATTCACTGTCTGAACCAACCCCAGAACATTGAAACTGACACTTTTCAGGAGGATGTCCAGCTTAGTGGGGATATAGGAGCAATTCCCACTCCTCTCAGTCCTTACTGTGTCATTAAGATAGGTCATTCAAATGTCCTGTGCTTTGGAAAGAGGAAGAGAGCAGTTCTCAGGCATGGTGCAAATATGGTACCCCAGGCTACCAGGAGGAAGGAGGTGGGCTGAGAGTGTAGGGGGTTCAGGCAGCCTTGGTGATGCTGCAGCTGATCCAGTTGGCTCTTTTCATCCTGAAGGAGGAGGAGTCATGAAATCAGACTCATGGCATCACAGAGTGTTTGAAGTTGAAAGGGACCTCTGGAGGCTGTCTAGTTCAAGGCCCCTGCTCAAGCAGGGCCACCTAGAGCCCAGGACCATGTCCATATGGCTTTTAAATATCTCCACAACCTCTCTGGGCAACCTGTACCAGTGCTCCCTCACCTTCTCAGTAAAAATGTATTTCCCGATGCTCAAAGGACAGCCCCTGTATTTCAGTTTGTGTCCTTTGCCTCCCATTCTGTCATTGGGCATCACTGAAAAGAGCCTGGCTCCATCTTCTTTGTGTCCTCCCTTCAGGTATTTCTATACTTATTATTCTATACACACCATATAGATTATACTTAATTTATTTATTTATTTATTTATTTATTTGTTTGTTTGTTTGTTTATTTATTTATATATATAATTTATGTACTCAATATTTAGTAAGATCCCACTGAGCCTTCTCTTCTCCAGGCTAAAAGTGCCAATTGTCTCAGCCTCTTCTCATTACTCCATCCTTTTCATCATCTTTGTGGCCCTTCATTGTACTCTTTCCAGTATGTCCGTGTCTTTCTTGTATCAGAGCCCAGAACTGGACACAGTGCTCCAGGTGTGGTCTCACCAGTGCTGTGTAGATGGTAAGGATCACCTCCCTTGACCATACTTTGAGGTAATACTTTGTTCAATGCACCCCAGTATACCATTAGTTTTGTTTGTGGCCAGGGTACATTGCTGGCTCATGTTCAACTTCCCACATTGCCGGCAGTCCTCCTGTTACTATAAAGCTCCTTCTGTTCTCAAGACCTCTTTCCAAACTACACACAGGTCCAGGTGTACCAGGTTGTGTCTAGGTGCTGAGGGCACCAGCAGGCTCTGCAGCCTGGCCACCTTCCTGGGGGCTGCCAACTGCTGTGCAAGATCAGCTCTGTTACAGTGCAGCTGTGGCCCTGGATCAGAGTGCTGTGAAAACAGCTACTTTGTGAGAAAGAGCTGTCATAAGCTCTTCTGAGGTGTCCCCATGTGTCCCCATCTGTCTTGGGAACTTGTCAGGTCCTTGCCTACTCTCCCCGCCTGACTGCCCCTTGCTGACCTGATCCTGGACCTACCTAGAGATCTGGGCTATGCCTGACCCTGGCACAGCCAGACCTGCTCTGCTCTTCTTACTGAGGTACCTTGGGGCTGCACCCCATGTGGGTTAGGGCACTGCCCAGCCAGCAATGCTCCCAGCTCCCCAAACCCTGCACTAGCTACCCTGCTGCTCCCTGACTCTAAGTTAGCTGTCTTGGGGCCAGAAAGCTGATGTGCCACACTCAGAGTGTCTCTAGGTTTCCTGCCTTCTCTCTTCACGCCTCTGATGCAAAGGAGAGGAGCTGCTGGACCTGCATCATGTTTAACATGCTCATACTTCTGAAGGGCTTTGTCATGTACTGCTTGTAATGTTGTAACACTGGAAAAGCTTCAAGTGAACCAGATTCTTTTAGGAAATAAAATAATAAAATTGAAACATATTTTACCTATTTCCATGATTTCTTTTTGTTCACTGTTTACTGTGATAAAGGTTACCGGTCTTTGTGAGAATTATTATATCTGTAAAAATAGTATTCTTAGAGAAGAATGTACCAAACTCCTGAAATAGTACTACTGAATGTAGTAGATTGCTTGTAAGAATGAATGGGACCTGTCAGTTTTAATGAAGCTAAAAAGATATTCAGCAATCTTTATAGATTTCTCTTTTCTAGTTGCATTTACTTAATTTTATATGCTTAAATATCTATAATATTAATCTACAAGGGTCTTGCTATGAACAAACAAGATCCTTTTTTGTTTGGTTGCGTTTGTTGGGGGGTTTTTTCCTTCCCTCTGTCATTCCAGCATTCAAACTACTTGGCTACTGAAGACATTTTATCAGGGAAGGAATCAGTTTATTGACAGAAATCTGTATTTTTTTTCCTGGTTAAACAGATGGAAAAACTAGACACAATCAGTTAGTGTTACTAAGGCAGTCAGACAAAATCAGCTTTTGTTAATTTGGCATATCACTTAACTTTCTTTGGCTGAGTAGCTAGCACTACTGAACAGTCATAAAAACTTGTTTAACAAGACATAACCTTTGCTATCTTTCTTTGATTTGGAGAAAAAGATTGTATGATCTTTTTCTGCTTACATGGGGCATAGTGAAAGGAAACACTTTTCACACCAAGTTTTATTAGATTTTTAATAAAGCATTGAAATCAGAGGATTACATGATATTACTCACCTTCAAGTAAGAACTTCTAAAACGGCATACAGTTTCATCAATGCAATATATATGATCCTGGCCTACACCGGACTGGCATCAGTAATTTCCTTAACATGAAACTGCCTTTTGCACCCACAGACCTAAGGTTCACGGGACAGGTCCTGAACTGCCAGTGAAAAGGTGTTGTTTCAGTGACTTCAGTGGGGCCAGAATTTTACCATTTTATTTTATAAGGATATTCTGTCATATAAAGACCTTCCTATATTATAAGCAAGCAAACAACTTTGGCCTATCTTTAGCTTAGCTTTATTTATATGTGTTATTTCTCTCTGTGCCTCTAAGAATCCTATCAGAGTGATGACGGGGCTAATGTACCTCTTCCCATTGAAGCAGACGCAGGAATATGCTGTAGATGAAAGGACAAAGGTGGGGAGGTTTGGACTTCAGGGTTTTTTACAGCAACCTTTATCTGTTATTACAGAAATAGTCCCCCACATGTATATGATTTTTATGATCCTAACACCCAAATATCAAAAAATATTATTAGACTGACTTTGCTCCGCTGGTGGGTACGACAGAAATCTTAGTTGTGAAAATCAGTTCAGTTTCATATTTGCATTTAGGGATTCTTTTTTAAATGGAGCCAACTGGTATACATAAGGATTTCAACTTAGGTTTCAGAGTTTTGAATCAGAAAGAGTTTTCTATTTCAGCTTTGAGTATTGTCTCTTGCAACTGAGTGTTTAGCAAATGTTTTCTGAAAATTATCCTGCAGTTTGTATCAAAGGAAAAGCAGAGCCTAGACATGTTCACATATTCATTCAAGCTGTTGCTTAACTAAAGTAAAAGACAATTTGGATATATTGGGATTCCTATGTCATATTAAATCATTACTATCTTTTTGTAACACCTTCTGAAGCTTCAGAGACTTCCACTGAAAAAACTTGGCAAGTCTCTCAAGTGGTGACTACCTAGTGAAGTACCAGAACTAGTTTTCCAAATCTGCAGGGCTTGTGTCAGAATTTTTTTAAGTTAAAAAAAATGTATTGTGTTTGCATGATCAAGTTTTGGTAGTAGAGGGGCTACAGGGTGGCTTCTGTGCCAAGCTGTGAGAAGCTACCGCCATGTCCAACAGAACCAGAGCCAGCCGGCCCCAAGATGGACCCGCCGCTGGCCAAGGCCGAGCCCATCAGTGACGGTGGTAGCGCCTCTGGGACAGCGTATTTAGCAAGGGGGGGATAAACTGAGCAGCAACCTGCAGCCAGAGAGGAGTGAGGCTGTGAGAGCAACAGCCCTGCAGCCCCCCAGGCCAGCGCAGAGGGAGGCAGGAGGTGCCCCAGGCCCCAGAGCAGAGGCTCCCCGGCAGCCCGCGGTGAAGCCCCTGGCGAGGCAGGCTGTGCCCCTCAGCCCGTGGAGGGCCGTGGTGGAGCAGATCCCCACCTGCAGCCCACGGGGACCCCAGGCCGGGGCAGGGCGATGCCCCGAGGAGGCTGTGCCCCGCGGGCAGCCGGCGCTGGAGCAGCTCCTGGCAGGGCCTGTGGCCCCGTGCAGAGGAGCCCAGGCGGGAGCAGGTTTGCTGGCCGGGCCTGTGCCCCCGCGGGGACCCGCGCTGGAGCCGCTGTGCCTGAGGGGCTGCGCCCGGGGGGGGACCCGGCTGGGGCAGGCTGGGAAGGGCTGCTGCCCTGGGAAGGGCTCGCGTTGGTTGGAGAAGTCCGTGGAGGACCGTGTCCGTGGGAGGGACCCCCGTGGAGCAGGGCCCGAGTGTGAGGAGCCTCCCCCGAGGGGGCAGGAGCGGCAGAGGCAGCGTGTGACGAATATCACACTGGAGGGAAGAGGTAGAGAAAATTCGGAGTGAAGTTTAGCCCAGGAAGAAGGGAAGGGTGGAGGGAAAGTGTTTTAAGATTTGAGTTTATTTCTTGTTATCCTACTCTGATTTGATTGGTAATAAATTAAACTAATTTTCTCAGGCTGAATCTGTTTTGCCTATGATGGTAACTGGTGAGTTATCTCTCTCTGTCCTTATCTCAACCCCGAGCCTTTTGTCTCCCCTGTCCAGCCAAGGAGGGGAGTGATAGAGCAGCTTTGGTGGACACCTGGCATCCAGCCAGGGTCAACCCAGCACAGAAAGGCACATTCTCATTCCAGTTTAGGCTATGTAAATCCATTCAGAGCTTTAATATATGAGAATTGCAGCTTCAGATGTTCGCAGATATCAAAGTATTCTCAAAAGATTAACAGTATCTGCAGCAGTGATGGACACCTCTCCAGCATTAAATGCAGAAAGCTATTCCACTAACAGTTCATTCATAAAACTTCATTGGCAATCCTGGAGTATGGGTAGATGAAGTATCAGTTAAACAGCTTGGATACAAGAAAATAGCACTCCTCACTTCTTGGCATAAAGGATAATGGAACAATCTTCATAGGTGCCCTTTTAGTGTGTGTGTGTGTGTGTGTGTGTGAATAATCCCAAACTTCTGATAACAAATGTCAACAAAAAAGTTTTAGCTTGTGATATCTGTTAAGAGTTATGTTTAGACTATACTGTTTGTAGCCTGGTTGGATTTTCTACAAAAAAAAATCAATTTCACATTAGGAATCATTTAAATTAAACACATTTTTCAATGACTACTAGCTCTTTTCCAAATGTCACATTCAAAATCAAACATTGAGGACAGAAGGCCTGTGACTACAGAATAATGGATTTTTCATGTATATTTCCAATAACATTTAACAGAAATCAGTGTACACGTTGATTACTTAGAGACTGAAAAATATAATACATTGTTCATACTTCAGTAATCAGAATTATACTTCTAAAGATCAAAAGAATTCTGCATTTATTTCTTTTGCTTGTAACACATTATTCTTATAACATGTTGTTCTCTGTTGTATGTTGAAAGGAAAATTAAAATGGAAGGTATATATGTACTGCTGCCAGAAGATTTCTGAATCTAGTGAAATGAATTGCTTATGCTAACAGTCAGTTAAAAGGAACATAAATCTAAATTTACAGTGGCTGACACCTGAGTCTTGGTGAGGGACTCAATTTATATATACTCACTATGCATTTTATTACCATAAACTCCCTTTATAACAGACTACCAAACAAAAGACAGTCTTTTCTCTCTCACTTTATAAATAACCACACCTAGCTCCTCGTTTCAGTAGCACTGGCCATGCCCATGGAAATTGTTATTCAGTATAATCACTGGCTCATGCTCAAAATCCATGCTTCTTTGTGATAAAGCTTCTTGCAATCAAGCCATGCAATATGACAGGATGTGTGTCATCTTGCCTCAGGTGGCCTATTAGGTTTAAAGCTGAAGGCCAAGTGACACAGCCATCTGTGCATCGGTATGATTTCTGTCTGATACCTTCCCCCATGCCTCTACTCCAAGGACTTATCTTGGTCACCAAATGTCCCTGAATTATATATATATATAAATAATTGAAAATAAAATGGAAAGTGATGTATTGAATTTATTATGGCAATGTTCAGAGGTTGAACAGGCTTGATTTCTATACACAAACATGCCATTCTTTTCAGTTATGTATAGTTTTAAGGCCTTCAGACCTTACATACAAAGGGTAACATTTGATACATATGTGATACAAATTGCAATGTCTCATTATTGGTTCCATAATATGCCCAATAACATCAAAGGATGACTACAAATATCAATGTGCTATTGCACACATTGCAGGAATTGTGTGTCAATAAACATAGTTTTTGAGTTTTGATACTTAGAGAGAAAGGGGGTAGATGAATGAGATAGAAAACATAACTTTTATTTTCTTTTTTTTTTTATCCATCATTACCCATCCTTATTCTCAAAATAAGCCACAAGCGTGGAGTACATCAAATGCAGAAAGGAGCAAACAAAATTCCTCAGGAACAAGCATAAATCTCCAGTGTCTGAATCCCACTCATCATTTTGGTTCTGATGAAAATATATTAGCCATGTGTGTAAAATTATGTGTACCATAACTTCAATCAAGAATGAAACATGCCACAAGCATCAATCATCCACTCATCCCAGCGCACCTTCTATCTACCCTGATGGTTAAAACAGTCAAGTAAACATTTTTTGAACAGACATTCAAGTCTCTTCAGGAGAATGAGGGAACTGAATGTGAATCTCCCGTGTTCTCAGCGACTATATCGACCACAGGGCTACTGTATAAATATTTCTGGCTGTCTCAGTTCTGAAAGATGAAACTGCCTCTTGGTCTTTCACAAGTACAAGTTGACAAGTAACGGTTCACAGGATTCAGACATTGGGGAAATGCCTGGGTTGTTTGGGGTTTTTTTTGTGTGTGTGTGTTTTGTTTGGGTTTTTTGTTTGTTTTTGTGGGTTTTTTGGGTGGGGTGGGGTGGGGGTATGTGCCTATTGAACTGTGTCATCCTTTGAGGTAAAACTGGAATTGTGTTCAGTGCACCAGGACCTCAGACACATGCCTATTTAGCCTATGAAAAATCTGTATATTTGCCTAGTCATTGGTAAGGGGAAAAAACAATCTTGCTTTACTTTACAGGTGAACATTTTAAAAGCATCTTGCCAGCTTTCTGTTGTATCTAAGTTATTCTTAGGGAAAGTGAGGCCACCTAGTTTTAGCCAGCCAGGCTTTGGGATCAATACAATACACACAGCACAACCTTTTCTGTTTTTTTAGCCCTTATGATCTAAGGAAAACTGTAAAATCTGGTGCAGTTCTTCCTTAGCAATTCTTTGAGTGGTCACACTTTTCCTTTTTATCTCGATTATTTAGTCCTAGTTCATCAAAATTCATTTATCAGGCTTTTTTTTTTAATAAAATTTGTGCTTCTTGGCACCAGAAAATACATTTCATTTGATGAACAGATGTCTTTTTATGTTACAGTCTTATTTTTTTTTTACTACTTCTAGTTTTCTGTTGATCTTCATTCATACAGTGTTTTATTTGGAAAATGTAGTTAGAAAAAAACCCAACCTTCCTCCAACAGTTTATGGTGCAATGCTTGTTTTAAAAAACTATAGTAATCTCTATAGTGTGTTGTGATTCTGTGGGTTTCAGTCTTCAGCATTGACAAGAACAGCATTTAAACATCCCTTAGAACAGAGTGCTGCTCCCCATTTATGCTTCCCTAACATATTTCTCTCTTTTTTTTCCCTTGTAGAAATAGCACCCAATCTCAAGTCAAATTTAATGACAAAATGTCATACATGAAGCCATAAAATCTTAGCCAAAGGGACTTTTTTCCTTGCAAAATGTCAGAAATGAAAGGCTGTAGCCTCAAATCTGATTTCCCATTCACACCACCTGTCTTGTTCTACTGACAGAAAGTTCCCCAGCTAACAGTAACACCATGAAACTTTTCTGTGTGGGCTTTGGGAATAAAAGACTGACAAAGACAGATAGAAAGAGCTCATGTCAACATTTTATTCAGGACACCAAGCAATGGTTTCTGAAGCCCTTGCTGTTTTGTTTGTTGGAGACAGATGTAGTAGTGTACAAAACGTTACCTGCTACAGTTCCTTCCTTGACTGAAGATCTATCTCCCTAGGCATCAAAGAACTTATACTGAAAAGAGCAAATCTGAAGCTTTGCTGTTTGCCACTGGACAACACAGTGCTGCAAATGATGGTCTCACTGTTTCCTTTCTCTGTCTTGACCACATACCTCAAAGTAGCAACGCAAAAACAGAACTAGAAGTTTTATTTTGAAGAGATACATCTTAAGAAATAGTCTGTAAAAGAGAAAAAAAAAAGAAAGAAAAAAAAAGAAAAAAGAAAAGAAGAAGAAAAAAAGAAAAAAGGCAAAAGCGGTAAATGAACACATGAGAAGCAAGGGCTGTTTGTAATGAACATCTGATAGGCTCCTTAAAGCTGCACCTCTGCAGCAGAAAGACAGGAAAAACTCTTTGGCACACAGACCACCACCAACACTCCTGAGAAAACACAACAGAAGCCCTAGAAAACTTCAGCAACCACAGAATAACAACAATTTAGGGAAGAAAGAAATTAAGGGCATGTTGGTGTCATAAAGGCTAGAAAAAGTACACGTTACAAGTTGCAGGAAGGTAATAAACTCATGTAGATGTAGATAATTGGATTTGAGTATGGTTACAGGCAAAGTGATATAAATCCTGAATGGTCTGATATTCTCCTATTCGTTCACTATGTTTATATTGTAACTGCAGTTTTCACATTTGGTGGTTTTTTTTGGTTTTGCTTTTTACTTCATTGGGAGCACTCATGTCATCGTGAAATTATATTCTCAGTTCCCACTGCTATGTTGTTAGGACTTCACGGCTATGTGTGCAGACAGAATAAAAGCTCCATTTCTTTGCCTCTCTCCCAATATATCTTTCTTAATTCTTCCACCCCCACCCCACCCCCTCCACCCCCGTTTCTCATTGGTCTTTAATAACAATACAGGTTTTAAAATCCAGCTTTCTGATTTTCCATTATTCTACCTCTTCAGAAAACATAGTACAAACATTGCTCTAGACTTGATATTATTTCTATTCTAATACATGTTTTCCTTTTGGGGAAAATAGAAAATGGTCTGAAGTTTACAGCTTCAGAAAATCAGCTGAAAATTATGA